>NC_047654.1:12783285-13118647 GCF_902201215.1 Prunus dulcis | reverse complement strand
ATATCTCCCTCTTCAATTTCCATACCCAGTATCTTCCGAGCTTCTCCTAAGTCCTTCATCTCAAATTCATTACTCAGTTGAGTCTTCAACCTTTCAATCTCCACTTTGCTTTTACATGCTATAAGCATATCATCAACATATAAAAGCAGATAGATGAAGGTTCCATCTTGTAGCTTGCAAAAGTATACACAATGGTCATAATGACTTCTTGTGTACTTCTGCCCGATCATAAACCGATCAAATCGCTTATACCATTGTCTTGGAGACTGCTTCAAGCCGTACAATTATTTTTGCAATTTGCAAACCCAATTTTCTTTTCCAGCAACCTTAAAACCTTCTGGCTGAGACATATAAATTTCTTCCTCCAAATCACCATGTAAGAATGCAGTCTTGACATCAAGTTGAGCCAACTCAAGGTCAAACTGTGCAACCAAAGCCAACAAAATACGAATAGAGGAATGTTTTACTACAGGAGAAAATACTTCATTGTAGTCAATGCCTTCCTTCTGAGCATAGCCTTTAGCTACTAATCTGGCTTTGAATCTCACATTGTCCTTTCCCAAAGATTCCATCTTCTTGGCATAAACCCATTTGCAACCAATTGCTTTCTTCCCCTTTGGTAACTGAACCAGCTCCCAAGTCTCATTTTTATGAAGAGACTTCATCTCCTCATCCATAGATTTCTTCCACTCCACGCCCTCTGAACTTCTGACAGCTTCTTTGTAGGCGGATGGAATATCATCTTCAATAACGGGAAGTGCATATGCCACAATATCAGTAAATCGAACAGGCTTTCGAATCTCCCTTCTCGATCTTCTGATTGCAATAGAATCTTGTTGCTTTGGAGGCTCTTGGGTAGGTGCCTCCTCTTCATCATCCTCGTCCTCTTCATCAGAATCAACTGTAGGACTAGTGTCTGTAATATCAGACCTTACTGGAACAACTGGAGTTTTCAGTAACTCCACCCGCTTTGAACTACTCATGGTCTTAGTTGCTTCAATTTCACCTTCATGCTTGTTCTGATTTACCATAGCAGCCTCATCAAAAGTCACATCTCTGCTTACAACAATTTTCTTCTCATCTCGACACCAAAGTCGGTATCCCTTCACGCCAGTGCTAAATCCCATAAATAGAGCCTTCTTTGCTCTTGGATCTAACTTGCTTTCCCTGACATGATAGTAAGCAGGACAACCAAATATGTGTAAATACTTGTAATCAGTACAAGGTTTACCCGACCATACCTCCATGGGCGTTTTGCCCTCATTCGCAGCAGCAGGCAATCGATTAATGAGATGGCTTGCATAAGTAATCGCCTCAGCCCAAAACGCCTTGCCTAAACCAGCATTAGACAACATACACCGAACTTTCTCAAGCAAAGTACGGTTCATGCGCTCCGCCACCCCATTCTGTTGCGGTGTCTCCCTAACCGCGAAGTGCCTCACAATACCCTCATCTTGACAAACTTTCAAGAAAGGATCAGACTTATATTCACCACCATTGTCTGATCTGAGAGTCTTGATCTTTCGACCGCTTTGCGTTTCAATCATCTTTTTTCACTTCAGGAATATCTTCAAGACTTCATCTTTACGCTTCATGGTGTACACCCATATTCTTCTAGAGAAGTCATCAACAAAGGAGACAAAATAATGGCTACCTCCCCAAGATGCATTCTTGGAAGGTCCCCAAACATCAGTGTGAACATAATCTAGAATGCCTTTAGTGTGGTGAATAGCAGTGCCAAATTTCACTCTAGTTTGCTTACCCAGCACACAATGTTCACAGAATTCCAATTTGCATGCCTTTGCACCTTTCAATAAGCCTTGCTTCACCAATCCTTGCAACGCTTTTTCACCAGCATGCCCAAGACGCATATGCCATAACCTTGTGGTGTCTGTGCTATCTGCGTCAGCAGCTTCGGTGACAGCTGCTCTACCAATAACTGTACTACCCTGCAAGAAATACAAGTTATTTCGTCTTGTACCTTTCATCACCACCAGTGCCCCATGCACAGCTTTAAGAACTCCACCCTCCATGGTGATCTTGAGACCCTTGGATTCCAAAGCGCCCAATGAGATGAGATTCTTCTTCATATCCGGAACATACCGAACATCACTCAATTCTCTGACTGTTCCATCATGCATCTTTAAACAGATTTTGCCTATCCCTTTTGTTTTGCAGGCATTATTGTTGCCCATCAAAACAACTCCACCATCCAGCTCCTCGAAGCTAGAAAACCATTCCCGAATAGGACACATATGATAGGTGCAACCTGAATCCAAAATCCACTCAGTTGAGGGACCATCAGCAGATGAACTAGCCAAAGCAAACTCGAAATCTTCATCTCCAGATTTTGCAACATTTGCTTCAGAACCCACTTTCTCCTTCTCCTTGTTCTTCAATTTGGGGCAGTCTTTCTTCCAATGACCCTTTTGGCGACAAAAGGCACATTCATCTTTAGCAGGAAACTTCCCTCGTGACTTTGAACGAGATTTTCCCCGCTTCCCAGATTTTCTTTCCTCTGTTCGGCCCCTTGCAACGAGTGCCTCGGTTTGTGAATTTTGAGTCTTCTGTTCCTTTTTACGACACTCATGATTCACCAATGCCGCAGACACCTCATCCAATTTCACCTCGGATTTTCCATACAACAAAGTAGTTGTCAAATGATCATAATCATCAGGCAATGAATTTAACAAACATAGTGCCTTATCCTCGTCAGGAATTATCACATCAAGGTTTGCTAAATCAGCAAGTATTTTATTATAATCATTGAGGTGTTCATGCATAGAAATACCTGAACGATATTGAAATCGAAAGAGTCGTTTCTTCAAGAAGAGCCGATTTTCTGCGCTCTTGGTCATATACTTCTCCTCCAATTTCATCCATAACTTCTTAGCAGAAGTTTCCTTCATATATGGGTATTTCAACTCCTTATCAAGGAACGATCGAATAGTGGCACAAGCATGGAGATTAATTCGAGTCCACTGCTTGTCATCAATATCTTCTGGTTTATCCTCCATAACCATATCCAACTCTTGTTGATACAACACATCCATAACTTCACATTGCCACATACCAAAATTATTAGAGCCATTGAATTTATCAACCTCTAACCTTGTACTGGCAATTGGATGTCTATTGGATGTAGGTGCCGACGAAGACGATGCCGACTCCTTCTCCTTCAAAACTTCGTCTTTTTCTCCAGCCATCAAATCTGCCGGCACTATTCACTGCTACTGTAGCACAACACTATTCACGGGAGCACTGTAGCACCGACACTATTCACGTGCACTATTCACCCGTCACTGTAGCACCGACAGATTTTTCACTCCCACGAAACCCCAGTCGAAAAACTGGAGCTCTGATACCACTTGTTGTGCGGAAGCGTCAACCAACTGGGAGTGAAAAATAAATAACAACAGGCAGGAGAAAAATTGAACAAAATAATCAACAAGAACAACACCAAGATTTATACTGGTTCGGCAATTGCCTACATCCAGTTTGGAGACGACGGAGTATTCCACTATAATCAATGAGATATACAATAGTGTTTACCACTCAATTTCCCAAAGACCCAAATACACCCAACCTCACACACTCACAAAGGAAGAGAAAACAATGATACAAAGCAAAGAACAACTAGAGAGAATTTGTTTCTCTCTTTGGCAAAATGCCTTTCTTGCTATTTTTCTCTTCTACTCAACACTTGGTTAGATCCTTGGTTTGGATGCTTCAAATGAAACCATCTTCTTCCAATTTATAGCCAAAGATGCAAGAGTGTGAATGCAAACTCAAACTATTCATATGTTGGCTACCAACCATGGATGGCTACCAAACAATCCACCCATTTTGACCAAGATAGCAAGCCAACATTGATTCACATGGGCAACTAACATTGACACACATGGGCAACTCCAAAATTCTTCTACATTTGAGCCAATTTTCAACAGCTTCTTCTAGCCTCAGTATGTTTCCAAAAGTTTTTGATGATCCATTAGAATTCTCTCCTTTCAAACACAATGACTTCCTGTTAGCATGTTTACTTATTGTCATTTCTTTAAATGCTTTAATGTTCTGGTGCAGGTATACGAGGATGAACCGGTGCTGCAAGCATTTAAGCTGATGAGGAAGAAGAGGGTTGGAGGGGTACCTGTGATTGAAAAGGGTGGTAGCAGGGCAGTAGGCAATATAAGCTTAAGAGATGTTCAATTCTTGCTTACTGCACCAGAAATTTACCATGACTACAGGTTCGTAGCGAAAATGTGTTCCGAATTATTCATAAAGAAGTTTAGTTGCTATGTATGCCTGGATCATTTATTTGACATTTTATGACAGATCGATCACAGCGAAGAACTTCCTGACGGCTGTTGAAAAGTATCTAGAGACGCATCATGAAGTCTACCCGATGTTGAGTACCATGGTTACGTGCAAAAAGGATCACACAATTAAAGACCTAATTCTGATGCTGGACGCCGAGAAGATCCACAGGGTATATGTTGTGGATGATGATGGGAATCTGGAAGGAGTCATTACACTCAGGGACATCATCTCAAGGCTAGTTCATGAGCCCCGTGGCTACTTCGGCGACTTTTTCGATGGTGTTCTGCCGCTCCCCCAAAACAGCAGAGTTTAAGAGAAGAAGTCATCAAGAACAACACTCCTTTCCACAAAACCAAATGAGTAACCCTATCTTGTATTATTTTGTTTTGCCTCTTGCGTGTAATTAGTGTTTCTTCGGTTTGACAGGGTTTAGCCTTCTGTATAAATGTTGTATCCACAAGCTCTCCTCCAAGCGAGCTTTTTTGCAGTAACAATCTAATAATCAAGTGCCTAGTGCTGAGATATGCCATTGTCACTGCTAGCTAGCAGTTCGCAACTTTCTGGTATGAAAACGAATCAGCAAAGTTTGGACTTTTGTCTATGTTTCCAAGCAAGAAGCCCAACTTCTCTTGTATTGCCTAGAAGTAAAAGTTGAAACTTCTCTCAATGTTGCATCTAACTCCAATCTGCTTGGACGCATATTAGAAGAAGCCAATTTCAGGTCCATGGAGATAAACGGGTAAATCTCAATCACATTCCCATTATAGTTCCTTCTCTCGGACATGGCACGTTTGTTGGTTGCACTTGCAACATAGCAAGTGGGGTTCACTGTTCCAATCAGTTGGGAATTGAAAACGGTGTTGTTTTTGTTTCCTGTAGGACTTTTGCTATCGACCCATCTCTCACATCATCCACCTAAGCCAAATAATTGATTGAATTTGAATGGATGGACACTCTACCCTCTGAAACATCATGTTACGTCCCATGTGTGTCGTTTCCATCTTCACTGTGCTTGCAAACGTCAAGACATATCAAGTGGTTCAATAGAGGGTTTTCTGTCGTGTGCAAAAAATGAGAGATTGAAACAGGCGAATACGCCGACGGATCCATAGCTCAGTGGTAATAGAGCATTTGTAAAGACATGGAAGACTACTAGAAACAATATTTAATGCTCTTTTTTTTTTTTTTTTTTTTTTTTTTTTTTTTCCAGTGTTTAGTTTTAATTCTCTGCTTTGCCCTCTGATACTGGAAAACTGAAAACTCACTCTACACTATAGATGAAATAATGCCTTGCAGAAGCCAAATAGAGCAAATCCAAAACCAGCAATGTTTCCAACTTCATGCTACATGAAAACCAAGATGGGAAAATTTGCCATCACACAAGCAGTTGCCACTAAACACTAACAGCAAAAATGGCCACATGCACTAAATTTGTAATTTCTCTCTCTTTTCTTGGCTGTCTTTTTGTCGGTGTCTACCTAAAGCTTGAATCGAATCACTCCCCTACAGAGAAAAAATCATTGACATCTTAGTTATCATTGCATCTGACCTTTCACCAATTTGCTAACCCTAGATTGTATAACTGTCATTGTCCGCACAAACAATCGATAGTTGATTCCTTAACACACATTCTCAAAAACTTCCAGTTCATCCATCGATGGCTTCAATGATCCTGTAAATAAGTTCATCATTTCTCAGAGAAAATTAGATGAGCTAGAAAACTTCTTGATCTTCCCTATGAAACCATGCTGTATATAGGGTCTGCTAATTCAGCAGCAAGGAAATTGCTACTCTAGCCACGGCGTCAAGTATCAATCTTGGAAATTTAGAAGTGAATTAAGTGATACCTAATTCCTAACAGTGCCTCCCATACAATTCCAAAAACTCATTAAAAGATGAGGAAATGGCAATACCAAAGTTAATTATTGCCCCCAAAAACCCTTCTGTTAATTTTTTTTCTTTCTTAAAAGTAAAAAGGGTTTGAAAGATTGATAACTTCGCAGAAAACCATTCAAACCCTCGAGCAATTTCTCAGTTCATGCACAAGCAATTGTCACTCATGTTTAGAGGGGAAAATAAATTTAAAACTGTAATGATACATGTTTCTGAATCTTTGTGTATATCAAATTTAATATTTTACAGTGACGGTTTTAGTTCTTCTTCCGCGCGCAGATAACATACAAATGTCGCTGGCGATCATGGCAATCAAATACATGAACCATGAAAAAAATCCACGCATATAAAAAACTAAAGTCTATAATAAAAAATGTACAAAAATCATTACAGCAAAAGATAGGAGGGGTTGGAAAATAGCTTTCACAAAAACCTGTGTTTATAACATTAACACCAGCAGAATAAATAGGTATCATCATCAAGCTACATTCTTTTTTTTTTCTTTTTCAACATTAGAACCCTGTTCCAACTTCCAACTAGTCCTTGATAAAAGCAAAGGGTTTACCTGTATTCTATGTACTTTTTCTTCTCAGATGGTGCAGAACACCTGGAGTCCCCTCAAACAAATCCAACACATAGCCCTCCAAATCATCTGCTGTGTACTTTATATACTTCCCAGCATGCCTTCCACTCTCTAGCTGACTCCCAAACCTCCCCATAAACGATCTGTAAGCCGGAATCACCTTCTCTGATATAGATATCCGAAGCTCCTCCCGAAGTTGAGCATCGGGGACCTTCCAAGCTGTCTGGATCCTATAGATTTCTTCAAAATTTGCATTGAAATTCTTAAACCTCTCCTTCAAAGCCATCTTTGAAGCATTACTCGTGCTCCCACCAATTCCTTCATCTTTCAAACAAGACAAGGCCTTACTCCAAGCAGCTCTAAGATACCCAGTGGCATACTGGCGTACCTGGCCACGGCGCTTGCGAACCCATTGATCTCCCAAGAGCTTTCTAATCTCAGAATCCTTCACCTTCTGCACTATGTACAGAATGTTATTCATCAAAAACACACACTGCATTGCTCCATCATCATAAACCCTGGACTTCTCCTCAAGATTGGATTCCAAATTCGAAATCAACAACAACAACCTATGGCCTATCGGGGACATGCTTTCTATACCCAAATCATCATTTGGCAACCCTTGCAACCTTTGTAACTCTTCTTCACCAGTATCCAAAAGCGAGTTGAGAGTATGACTATAATCAACCAACAATCTAACATAGTTCATGACATACCGAGTAAGCGGATGAATCTCACCGCTTAGCATTGGTTTCTTACTGGCCTCGCTCTGAACCGCATTCTCAAACTCTGCAAAGGTCCCTTTGGCTGCATCACCAAGCTCATCCAACACTCCCCTGGCCTCAATAACCACGTATTCATCAGTCACCATTTGCTGCAAGTCCGGCAACACATCGGCCATGGCATCATACATGTCAAGTATCCGAAACAACTTCTCCGGCGACCTTCGACCAATGGCTACCGCCTGTCCAAAATTCAACAGCTGCATAATACACCCTTTAGCAGTCTCATTGAAGCAAATCTCCCTAGTCTCATCAGTCCCCTCAAAAATCTGATCACAAAGCCTCCTTTCTCCGGTTAGCAAAACCCTAACGCCGATTTTCACAGCTTGTATCCACTTCTTCATTTTCTCATCCAAAGACTTCCACTCAATCTTCTGAACCTCCTCAATGCTCAGCTTCTCAACCCCAAGAATCACTAAACACTCGTCCAAAGCGTCACGCCTGACACTGCTATACACCTGAATACACTCCTTTTCGTAACCAGACCGGATCATACGCTCGGCGATCTCCTTCAGCTCGACGACGGCATCGGGATGTATCAAATCCACATCTGTGTCGCCGAGGCTGCCGCCGCGCTCGTGGAACCGGCCGGCGTCTCGGTCCTCCTCGCCGAAACTCTCGAATTCTTCGTCGATTTCTCCGTCGTTTGAGGCGAACGACAGTGAGACCCTGCGGATCGAGCCGTAAAGCCGCTCTGAGTCGAGCGGGACTGTGTTTCGGATCAGAATGTGGCGGAACTCGTCCTCGAGCCGGGTCATCGCAATTTGGAGTGCGTTTTCGGCCCGGTCCACGAGTTCGTTATCGGACCGGACCGAAAGCCCCTCCATGAGAGTGAGGATCTCATCGACGGCCGATAAATACTCGCCAGACTCGTCCGGCGACTCCTCCCAAGGAACCGAGTTTCTGTGAGCTTCGGAATTCGACTCCCACCGAAAAATCACCTTCTCGGCGGCCTCGAATCGGTCGTTTTCGGCCTTCGAATCCTCGCCGTTGATCAAATCGGTGATGTTGGATAAGCGGTTATCGAAGCTGGAGAAGATCAAGAGCATGTCCTCGCGTACCTCCTTGGGGGTGTTGAGGCTCTTGACGATCTGCTGAGCCGTGGCGAGGACCCGGTCCTCGCCGCCACCACCTATGCTCGTGGTCGTGGTGGTCATTTGGGAGGCGTTTGGGTTCTAGGGTTAGGCTGGAGATAAGGTGTTGTTTGGGAGTGGGGATAAGGGAGCACCTATTAGGATTTGGATTTGGCAAAACTGGAATTAGGGGAGGCAGAGATCATTCGGTGACGGCGGAGTTGGTGATTTTGAGGGTGTTTGGCTATGGGTTTAGGGCTGTTCGTATCTCTTTTTTCCAGTCTGCAACTGAAATGACCAAACTGTCTGTTTGCTTTGGCCGGCTGCTTTGCGTTGTGCTGGTTTTTGGACAAGGAAAAAGAAAAGAACAGGAAAGAGGAGTGAGTTACGGGAAACTCCTCCTTAGAGCATCTCCACCCATATCGAACTTGGGAGTGCTTGAATTGATCGGCTGCGGTGCTGTGCACTGACACTAACCTGCGGTTTAGTTTCTTTTCTTACCCAGTTTTGATTGGGTCAAATGGGCTGGGGCCCACTATCCAACCTATATACTTTCTTTTTACACGATAATAGGAATTTTTAAAGAATAATGTCATTTTTAAATGACGTGCCATGAATGTTTCTTGATTAAAATATAACGCATTCACACCATAACATGGTTATAATGACAACCCAATTTCTCCCCATTCACATGTATATTGCAAAAAAATGAAACAATTTTAGGTTTTCCTTTTTTGGCCGATCATGCAATTTAGGAGCTACTATATTTGGTTTATTTTTTTTTAAATTATTTTAGGAAACCGATATCTAATTCAAAATCAATAAGAGTGTATGCTTAAACTTATCTTGAAAAAAAGTGAGAGTATTTTTGTAAAGAACTCACTAGTGTAGTGGTTTGGAGTATTTACTTTATCAAGCAAGGTTCTGGATTCGAGTCTTAGCATTCGTATTGTGTGTGTGAACACGTGTCAATTGTTAAGAATAGTAGTAATGATACACTTTGAGTTAAAATGATGAGTAAAAATATTTCCGAATAAAATTATAAGGACTTGTCAAACAATAAACGTTTAAACTTAATAAATTATACTTGAATGAGTGCATGTTGACTTTTTTATAATGTTAATAACAACTCCTAAAGAAAATAGTGAAACAAAAAAGTGGAAGACCATCGAAAAAAAAAGAAGAAGAAGTTGAAAACCAATGTGAAATGATGACTTTATTTTATCTGTTCTTAGTACTTTATGAATAATTGGATCAAAGTTAAAAAGAGACAACCTCAATTGGATTATATTTCTTTTTTATTGTCTCATATTAGTTTGGATTGAATTTTCAAATTAAATCATTTCAGGGGCATAAAATTGTAAAGTTTAGACATGGCGAACTAAAACTAGAGATCTTGAATTTAATTATTCTCATGAAAATAGATAAATAAAATAAATAATAAATTGATTAAATTATTTATTTTTCTGACTGAGAATAAAGAAAAGAAAACATTATTATTATTATTTCCGAATGACGACACCATCTATTCGTCGAAGGCTGCACTTTGGATCATGAATGTGACTTTTGTAATTGTCAACAGCATTACAACTCCAATTAGTTGACTCAAAAGATTACTAGAAGATCCCCAATTCTATTTTTCTTCTTTTAAATTTCTTCCATGGATTATAATAAATAAATTAAAATAAACTACCTCACCTAACACGTTAGATTTCCAATTCATAAATCCAAAACCCAAATCCATGCTTTGTTTAGAAGTATCAGAAAGTTTAGAATTTGATTTCTCGAATCTTTTTGTTGCATTATTTTATTAATCATATGTATCGTGACTAACTAGGGATATCAAAATAGTGTCATCTCCGTTTCATTTAAGTGTTTCTCTAATTATGGATGGCGGACTTTGTAGCTTAATTTCCTAATCTACCCCTCAACTATTTAGAGATGCGGTTTGACTGGTGCAGGTGCTGTCATGGTTCCAGTTTCACACGGAACCAGCGCCAAACTTGGAAAAAAGAAGCTTGGACCAAGACTCCACGCGTCGTGACTAAAAAGTCTAAAACCATCATCCTCAAGTTCCAGAGGTGACAAATTAGAGGGCTTGATTGAGATATTAACTTTACTAATTAAAGTAATTGACATTAGAGAAAGAAATTAACAATGACTTATTCTTTTTGTTTATTATCGTTTTCAGATAATAAAATGATGTTTCTTTCAACCACATCATTTAGAACCTGCCGTAAAGGTAGCAAAGAATCAATCAGGGAGGTTTTCCTGGAAATCAATAAGCTCCAAACAAAAGTGAATTGCATCAGATCAGACAAAGCCTAACGTACAATTTTCTCGTCCAAAAGGCATGCCATTGAAAGTTCAAACAAGTCAATTTTGACAACTTTTTACATGGCAGGCACAAATAGGATGACATCGAACTTTAGCCAACCACAAAAGGATTCTTCGAAGAACCTCTCGTCACTTGAAACTTGTATCAAACACTGGGAAACATCTAGGAAATGAAAAAGGGACACTTATCTATGGGTCATTTCAACATTTTTAGTGTAAAAATTAAGGCAAATAAAGACATCCATTTTACGAACTGCACCGGTGTAAAGCAAGGAAAAAAATAAACTCCTTACAAGTTCCATTTATCTCAATCTGCATCACAACAATAACAACAGTGAGAAGATAAACTAGCAATCTTCAAAGCGCAGCTCTACTGTCCAAGGTACTGTTTTTCCAACAAATATTCAGTTATTAAGGTTTTTAAGAGAAACTCCATAAGCCAAATCTGACATGCTTTTGTGGTTCACTACCAGCATTCTTTAAACCATGATATGCCTTTTGACAGCATTTTTCTTGAAATATAACAAACGGAAGGAAGAACGCTTCTCTTGAGTGACTAACCACCAATCCCTCTCTGAAGTTTTGGGCACGGTGAAGTAAAAACCTCGAGTCACATATGCTACTGCTAGATTGGACCCCCCAACAGAAACAACACAAAAACAGAAAAAGTTTTACATCTTTCAATTAATCTGGCAAGGTTTAGTCACGAAAATGGTATCACAAGATATATTTTAGCCAAGCCATACCATTGCATCCAGGGGATATGGGTTATCTACAACATATTTGCATCTTGAGATAAATAGTCATTTGATGCCTCACCCTGAGAAGGAGATGAGAAGGCACAATAAGATTCCCCAAAAAGCTAAGAGAAAAATATTTGCTTTCTGTACTACATGAAACCGAATGAAGAAGGAAAACTGCAAACATAATGCTTACCACGTTTGACAACTGGTCTCTTATGCTATACATGGAATTCAGCATTGTTTCTAGAGTATCATTACCTAATTCAAACTTCACTTCCGATTCTTTTGAGCGAGACTGTGAATCATTTAGGAGCTGCAGAAAGAGCAGTTATAAGTTATAACCAATAAGCAAATAAAAATGACATCTTTTCACCACATATAGTAATAACAAAGCATTCACAAGAAGTTATGTTGGTTTTCCAGTACCTTCAAGTTGATAACAGCCACGCGGTCGGCGAATTCTGCATCCGGATTCGCCATGTCCCATGTCATTGTCTTTAACCGTGGCAAAGCACCCTATTTACATAATTGAGTTTACATATACAGCATGTCATTAGCCTAATTTCCTATCCCAGTAAATCAATGAGTAAATCAATGAGTTTACGTACAAACGCAGGAAAATCTGAAAGTTCATATCTCTAACCTGGTCCTTGAGTACATCTTGCCGCCATTCTCGGTGAAACTTCTGCAACAAAAGCGTCAACAGTCTCTGTAACTCAGGCAAGACCTCACTGGGAAACAGCTTCTGAATCTCATCTCTCCCGATGTTATCGTAAACGCATCTGCGAATCAACATGCGAAGGCATACAAAAAGCTGCCCCCCCAAAAAAATACCAGACATTTACAAATTCCTTCAAATGAAATTCAGCAACAAATTCCCAATAAAAAGCGCTAAATTCATAGAAATTCGAAATTCAAAACACAAGAGATTGAGAGTGAGAGTGAGAGAAGTGTACCGGGTCGAGGTCCGATTCGTTCTGGAGCTGGAGCATATCTCGGATAATGTCTCGGTCGGCCGGGTCCAGACCGGTTTTCCGGGTCCTCCAAAGAGCCTGAAGAATGTACTCAACCGAATCTTTCGAATTGGACCTAACCAATAGCGGTAAATGGCTCCACAGCGTCTGCTCCATGGCTTGTCAAGCTCAGAAATCCATGCCCTAGCTTCTCAACTTCAGAAAATGGCGGGCTTTCGCGCCCTAGCAAAAGGTCCAGTGACTCCGTGCGGGGATTTGCTTCCACTTCTTTCTGATTGAAGAGAAGACGAGCACCAAACGACGTGACCTATGCCGTTTTGAGTTAAAAGCTTATACTAACATTGCATTTGAGCCCCTGTACTTCTATTATTCGCTTGAAGGCACCGTTACCGTTTTTCAAAAGTTAAAAGGACGCCAACTCCTTAAAATTCAATTTTCAGACGACAACAAAAATGGCGCCGCACGATCTCCGCCGTGCCTACAAAAGGCCGGCGATCTCAGACCAGCAGAGGCGCCGAGAGCTCTCGCTGAAGCGCCAAGAGCAAGGCCGGCGCGACGCACAGCTCCAGGCCCGCCGCCTAGCCTCCACCCTACTCTCCCTCCCGCCCGAACATGAACAGCCCTCCGAACCCGAACCCGAACCCGACCTCGGATCATCGTCCAAAGAATCCGACTCCGACTTCGAATTCGATCTTCGCAACGCTTCGAAGCTCAGAGGCACAGAGGGGCGGAAGTGGTTCGCCAGACAGCTCATGCTCCCCGAGTGGATGATCGACGTCCCTCATCGCTTGCCCCACGACTGGTTCACTTTTCACCGTCAAAAATTGTTTTTATTTTCTAATAATTTTACTTTTTTTTTAATAAGTAATTTTGGGTTTGGGTAAGTGTAGGTATGTGTTTGCGAGACCATCTGGGAAGAGATGCTTCGTCGTTTCATCGGACGGAACGACAATCAGTAGGCAACGAAACGGCACCGTCCTCCACCGTTTCCCGTCTGCTCTACCCAATGGTGCCAGGACCAGAGACGGGTCGGGTTCTGCTCAATCCTATTCAATCCTAGACTGTATATTTCACGAGGTAAGTAATTCAATTATCATTTAAGTTTGATTGTTTACTTGTTTGCATTACGCTCTAAGTGTTTGTTAATTTGTCAAGCTGGTTGTGAAATGAATGCAGATGGACCAGACTTACTATGTAATCGACATGGTGTGCTGGAGAGGCTACTCTTTGTATGATTGTACGGCTGAGTTTAGGTTCTTTTGGTTGAATTCTAAGCTGGCTGAGACGGGGGCTTGTGAGCCTCCCTCCCATTATCATAAGTATAGGTTCAGCTTGGTTCCTGTACATACTTGTGATCAGTCCGGTCTACATGCTGCATATGCTGGAGGGGTACCTTATGTAAAAGATGGTCTTTTATTTTATAACAAGTAAGCCCATTTCCTGATACTACTTGAAATTTGTTGATATGAGAGTGTTGATAGCGGTGATATATGATTCTAGGTTATCTGTTGTTTGGAGCTGTGAAATATGCCCTATGTTGTCACTGTGAATCACTACATCTGTGCTTGTCGGGTCAGATGACAGTTTGAGGACTCACTGTCATTGTTCTCAGATTTATACTATTGGAACCTACTTTAGCATAAGATTTATGTAAAATTGTTGTTTTTGCTAGGCATGCTCATTATCAACCTGGAAATACACCACTGGCATTAGTTTGGAAGGATGAGAACTGCAGTCAGTATGTTATTGACACAGATAATAAAGGACAGGTTCCAAGCCATCAACAGGTATTTTTCATTACATATCTTACGTATTTTCCATTACAACTTAGATATATATTGTGATTGGCTGACACACACAGACACTCCCTCTCTCTCCCTCTCATTCCATATGATCAGGTAGTTTTGGAGCTGCAAGATGATGGAAAAGTGACTACCTCAGATGACCCCCCAGTTGTATTTAGTTGCTTAGATTTGGACTTCATACAAAAGGTTTGCTTTATAGTTAATTTTCAAACTAGAAATTTTTTACATCAACTAATTGACGTGGATATCTGCACCCAGTAAGTACAAGTAGTGCTTGAAAGTGTGGTACGACTTTTTAAGGGAGTGGTGCTGCTTTTGCAGTCATTACAAATTTTAGTGTTCTGTCACTGAAACAAAAATTTCTCTTAGCATGGTAGCTTTTTTTCCCTCTTCTTTTCTCTCCCCAACCAACCCCATGCTCAAAAGCCACGACCATGGCAAATTAGCCCTTGCCCTTGGTTTTCCGATGAAAGTGTGGCTCTATCTCAGGCCACTAGTAAAACCATTTTGGGGCTTGACCAGACAAACTGACTGGCTGGTACCTCTGGGTTCTTTGCAACTCTGTGAAGAGGTAGCCGGGACATTTAGCATTTTTCCTATTTTTCTTCATTCGATGATGTTATTCGCCTTTGTATTTTAACTTTTCATTTTATTTTCAGTCAGGGTTGCATTCTGGAAATCTTCTTCGTTTTGCTATTGGCGATGGAGGATTGAGTGTTGTGGATGGGAAGCTTGAGAAGGCTGATTTACATTACCTTGGAAAGTCCAACCGAGCACGTGCTTTTGCAGATAGTTACTCCAAGGTTTGTAGAAAAATGTCTGGTGGAATTCACTCTTTCTTGATGTTAAGATTAGCCCAGTAAAATTTTATTAAAATCTTTTCTGATACTGATGATCTCTTTGGAATATAACCTTGCAGGTCATGTTTCAGAATATGGTTCGGGGGTCCCCCCTGAAAATTGATGATTTGGTAGCATCAATCAACACACCAGATGATGAAGGAAACAGACCTGACGTTGATATGGTTGGTTGATCATAAGTTGATAACTCTGAAAGTAATGGTAGGCAGGGCACACCGCAGACAAATTACCCTCACTGTGATCACCGTGGTGATGTTTATATGCTCCAAAAGGCTCTTAAAACTTGCATTGTCAAGCTGCATGGCTTGAGTGTAGGGTTTGATTTATGCCTACTCTAATTTAATTGTACGCTTAAATTAGAACGTTGATATGGGAGAACAAGATTATCTGTATGCGAGCTACGTAATGATGTGGGATGATCATCAATGTATAGAAGTTCTCAAGACATGTTATGGGAACTTAGGACTGGGGAATAAGGAATTGGAAAGTGATTATTGATTTTACGGTGAGACATGCGTATTTCTGATTCCTTATTTGTTTAGTAAATGTGGGGAAGTTGAGAATTGAAATAAATCATTTTTTTCCTTGTACCAATAAATGAGTGTGTGTTAGACCAGTTGGCTAGGATAGTAAGTGCATCACCTTGTACCGAGGTTCGAACCCCTAGAAAAGATAAATGTTAGAGTAAGTTACTTAGACTATCACTTGTATAATAAAAATGTCTCGAATGAAAGTTGGAATGAAACACGGGGTCAAATTTATTATTTCAGATTTGATGGCTTGATAATACCCCAATTGATAATTGCATTCCTCTTGTAACACATCTAATAGTCAACAAAGTTGAACTAACAAGCAAGCAAGCATCATATATTACATTATATATAGCTGCCAAACGAAATAGAAAAGAATTTGAAGATAGTGTTATAATTCTAGGACGCAGCGGTGGTTGGTTCGCAACTGTCATGTACGCAAGCCAATACATCTGTGTAGTCCCTTGATACGGTGAAGGAATCATGGACACTACTGTCGCTGCTTTTCTTGTACTCAAAGAGGAGAGATGTGTGATTGAATGCGGTCAATTTCACAAATCCGTAGTCATAATCTCTGTAAATACTCCAATTAGGCTTCACTTGGCTGAAGTCAGATAAATGGCTCCCAGCCCCTCCAACAACAACATGGATTGTCCCTTTGAATGTGCCGGAAAAGTGCCATTTTTCTGACGTTACGCATTGGTTCTACAACGAAAAGATTAAAGAAATGAAATCAAAGTCATCGGAAAACTTTGTATTGAGACTGGAACTGAAGATTTTCTAGCTAAACTTAGAAGTGGCTAAACAATTTGATACCTGGTAGATGGGGCACGACCTTTCATAGTTGTGGACGTGGCCATAAAATGCAATGTCTACCTTGTACTTCTGCCAAAGTTTCTGCAAGCTTTCCCTTCCCATTGGCTCTTCGAATGAGCCCTCCTGCCCATACCACCAGTTAGAGGAATATCCCAGCACCCGATGAGCTAAAAAGATCAACCAAGGTTGCTTTTGTCTATCAACAGATGCAAGGCAATTCTCGATGAACTTGTACTGCTCAGATCCCTCCCTCCAGTCATGTTCAGTGTCAGCTACACAGAAGCGGAACATCCCATAATCAGTTGAATACCTGTATGTACATTCATAGAATTTTCATTAGAATATGTGGCACACAAGCTTAAGAACAAAGACACTGCTCTGCAGAGAAAAGCAAAGAAAGCAGTTGATAAAAACAGATTGAAATGATGTGGTGTATCAGGTCTCACATCCTTCAAAGTATAAATACTTCAAATGACTAGAAATGCAGTCATGCAATTTACCAAAACTTTGCTCGGTTCTCAGCTGGAACATAGAACATGGTCTCAGCCAGCACACCGCATTCTCCACCTGAATCATTTTGGTCATAAAAGGACCCTGAATCAGGCCAATCGCGTTCATGATTACCACTGCAGGAATCAAAGAAAAATATTCATTCAACAGAGATCATAAAGGAATTTCTGAAATCTAATTTATAATTATATAACTGACAGAAATATGTAAGGACCATTCCACAAACCTGCCAACCATATATGGCACAGTTGATGCAATGGGTTCCACCTGTGATGTGAATTGGTCCCACTGTGAGATGTACCCATTTGCATATGATAGATCTCCTATATGAAAAACAATGTCAATGTTGTTCAAATCCCTGATGATTTGATCGGTAGTGTTCAGTGCACCAGGCTGGTAATTACTGTACTCATTTGAACCATCACGCTCGCCCTGAAAGATGCAGGTGCAAACATGTATCACATACCAAAACCTCAACATAATCTAACTCCTTTCATAACATTTAAACACATGACATTGTAGAGAAAGGTTGGAACTTATGCCTAAAACCCCTAGCAATGGTTGTCAAGCAACCTCACAAATGGAAGTTCTATGTAACTGGTAAATGGCATCGTTCAAAATCTATTTCTGCTCGGATCTTCCACTCATGTAAACAGTAAAAGACATCTGCAAATAAAAACTACAATTAAAAGTACCTTCCCCATGTCACCGAATATTATGACACGCTGTAAGGAGTCCTGTCCAGGATATGGAGATGATCTGAATGAGTAGAACTTGCTCCAAATAAACGAACCATCAACTAAACGATGGCCCATCCTGTAGATGTACCTGAAAAACCATCATAACAGTAAGAAGATATCATCAACACTTAACAAAACTCATAAACAAAAACACAAAAACAAAAAGGGATATAAATCCTTATATGCATACACAACGTTTGGCCACAAATTCTTCAGGAAACTTGTATGTATGAAACCAGGATCGCGCCACCCAACAGTCCTAGCAGGTGAACCTAAAGGTAAAGAAGAGAAAAACCTCAGTATGCAACATGGCCTAAACAGCCCTCAATATCCCATCACTGTGAAATCATTTCATTATCAAAATAGAAAGTCTCAGTAGATCATGCAACGTGGTGTTATCACAAATAGAAAAAAATGAATCATACCACACATGCTGCTACGATCAAATGTCAATGTTCCAGCTGGGGCTCGCATTCGAAGTTCCCCCTTAATACCCCACTCAACAAATGGAATAGCTTCATTTATGTCGTAGCCACTTGTCCAAGTTACTGTCATCTGCAAAATATATAAAAGAAAAGAAAAATAGAAATACCTTAATATGAGTTTATAGCAAGCCAAAAGATGCATGGACCATAACATAACCTTTCAAATTCTAGGATGTTTATTAAAAAAATTAGCATCAGATAACCCAAGGTCAAGACTTAGAAAGAAGTTTAACATAATTGGTGAAAATGTGGATTTTGCATGTTCAAGAACTCAATAATCCAATGTCCATCAAAATAGCACAAAGCGAATCAACAATTAAGATAAACTTACTTCATTCCAAGACTTCCCTTGAGCAAGACGTGGATATACAGGTGCTTTAGGATTGGCAAATGATATGAAGTTTGAAACTGCCACCAGCTTTGGCTGCAAAATTCAAGTTTGGGTCAATCACATTTAAAATCATTAAATCATAAAAGTTGATTAATTAGGAAAAATAATGAGAGGTCATATGTACGAAGGTCCAAGGTGACAAAGATGAATGCAATAAGAAAAAATATACATTAATTCTTTAACTAAGAGATAGAATATGAGGAAGCATAGGAGCGGAAGAAAGAATTATGCTCGTACATTTGACAACCCGCCTGAAAATAATGCGAATGAGAAATCTGCACGCTGATTTATAAGCAGAAACTTCAAAGAAGCTTTGCCAGTCTTTGTATAATCTGGATTGGAGTCTTTTGCATACTTGTACTGAAACGCAGGTAATATATATCACAAAGGTTAGACAAGTCCAAATGAAATCATTTCATATGTTACTTTAATTTCGTTTTTACGAAGTTAGAAACTACAACCACAAACCTTTATAGGGGCAGAGCATATATAGGGTTTTTGTTCTTCGGGATCATCTACTGGTGGGCACGTTGCTGAGCTGTCATAGCAAAACATTATTACTTGAATTTCAAATAAAGAAACAAAGATTTTCTACAGTCTGCAGTTATCAGTGGACATGGTTTTGGTAAACTAATGGTTTAATATGACATTTTTGCACAGAAGATTCAGTCCCTCTAGCACCTCCGACTAATATGTAACAGTTGTGGTAAAACAGGTTATATGATCATTTGGTCATGTGCATTACTTGAATTTTGCAGGAGAAAAAACTCCAACCCAATCATCTGCAGCAGGATTAGGGTACTCAAGAGCCACAGTCACCCACTGGGTATCCTCACCCTGTAATCGTACGAATTAAAACAAATCATCAACACTTTTAACTCCATGAATAAAATAACACACACAGATTATATGAAGTCAAAACTTGAACTCAGTGCAGAAATTCATGTACTTTAAAAAGTCAGCACCCATTCAGCCAACAGTTACCAACACATTACATCCACAAAGTTAAAGACTTATTATTCAATCAAAATACTACAGTAGCGACCACCTATCAGTATAAATTTTGGGGGTAAGAAATTGGACACCATAAGTGTTGGTCTTAATGTCTATCATTGACATATTAATCAAATTTAAAATTAAATGATAATAAAAGTAAGATCAACTATCCACTTTACTGCATAATCTAGTAGCCATGCCTTGTTCTGCAGATTGAGCTATCCACTTTACTTCATATTTTTGACATGTCTCAATCTTTTTTTTTTCAGTACAAGCGATTGGGGGAGGGGGGGTTTACACAAACATTCATTGGGTGCCTGGGGATTTCGAACATCTGACTACATGGGTGGAGGTGGAAGAGCTCAACCAACTGAGCTATACCCAACTGGCGACATGTCTCAATCTTTTGTTCTAAAGTGCCATTCACTTCCTACTTGTACAAAACAAATCGATGAACTTTAACCACACACAAAAGCCCCATTCATTATGTTATAAAATAGCATATAAACTTTACAGTGAATAACTTAATAGATGCTTGTTGGCGCCTTTGAATCAAAATAGCAAACAGAAGTTGTTACCTGTAAGCCGATAACAGGAGGACAGACTCTAACGGAGGCCGAGTCATGGAGGTTGAGAGTGGCTTTCTCAATGGCAATCTTGGAGAGTGGCTGTTCCCCAAAACCACCGATATTAGCACAAGCTAAGCCCAAGTTGGTTAAGCCCACAATCAGAAAAATCGTGAAAAGTCGAAAGCTTTGTTCCATTTTCTGAGGTGGGTTTTGAACGCAATGCGTAAAATTCAAGAAACCCTTATAAGTAGCAGAAGATCGGCTAACGAACCAACTTTGGCACAAATTACAGTCCCAGAATATCCAAGTTTCACTCTTTATCTTTTCCTCTAATTCCCGGTATTATCCTTTATCAATTGGGAGATAAAATTGGAGGTTGAATGCGAGAAGGATTGCAGAGGGAGAGAAACAGACAGAGAAATCGGCTTGGATTTTAATAAGAAACCACAAGTGACTCTCTCAGTCTCTCTCTCCCAGAATGAGCAGAGAAAGGGGAAGGGAAGAGCCTATCTGTTGGTCTCTGTAGTAGTGCATGTGTCTCCAACTTTTTAAGCTTGAACGGATTCTTTCGTCGCATGCGTGCACGAAATTTACCATGTTTTTAGATGACCATTTTGGATATTGGTAATTTTGGGTTCATAATATGGACCAATTCCTTAAAATTTCCCACCAACACATTTGAACATAAAATCAGATTCAAGTAACTGTTTTCATTGACCAAAACAAGAAAATAAAAATTTAAGCGGTTTCCAAAATATGTGTCAATAAAAATATCCACGTTGCAACTAAATTTTTATATCAAACCATCTTTTGATTGGTGCTTGCTTGCTAGCCTTTTCCTCGACCTAACAGTACTGAGAGTTATTGTTGAACCAAAAAAAAAAAGGCATTGTTGGTGGTATGGAAGTGTCAAGCTAAGAATTAATCCAATTTCAAATACTATTCTACTGGAATTTGAAGTGCTTGGACCAATCATAAGCATGTACTCGTATCTCTAGCTTAGCTTCCACCAAATTTAATTAAACCCAACAATTGGTCAATTATACTTGTACTAGAACTGTCCCTTTAAACAACACTTACGAATCAAAGACTAGTGGTCGCATATTCGAACCCTTATGGTACCTTGATAGTGTATGTGAGAAATCCCCCTCCCCAATATCGCTTACATATAAATAAATAAATAAAAGAATGAAAGAACCAAAAGCAAAGGAAATATCAAGAAATTAGGAGTTTATTCATTGATAGAGAATACCAGAAAGCTCACCGGTCATGGCTTGTTCTGTCTACAACTTAACAGCTTCAATAATTAAATGCCAATTTTCTCGTCAAACATGCATACAATGCTTGATCAGAAAAGAAAAAGAAAGTGAGATGACACTTAAATCATGTAGCCAAAGTGGTCGGTTCACAGCCATCATGAACACAGGCCAACACATCCCTGTAGTCCCTTGAGATAGTGAAGGAATCGTAGACCTTCCCATCACTGCTCTTCATGTACTCAAAGAGAAGATAAGAGTGGTTAAATGCTGTGAGTTTTGTATAGCCAAAGTCAAGATCCTGGTAAACGCTCCAAACTGTCTTGAGTGTACTAAACTTTGATAAGTGGCTGCCTCCTCCACCAACAACAACATGAATTGTTCCGTTCACAGTTCCTGAATAATGGGATAGTTCTGAATTTACACATTGGTTCTGCAACACATAGAAATCAATGATGAAGGATCATATTAGTAAACGGCAGACGATTTAAACCAGTAAGTCTAAGAGCTCTTCAAATGCTATTATGTTTTTGCATACCTGATAAATGGGGCATATTCTTTCATAGTTATGTACATGGCCATAAAATGCAATGTCCACCTTGTACCTTTGCCAAAGCTTTTGCATATCATCTCTTCCCATAGGCTCTTCAAATGAACCCTCCTGGCCATACCAAGAGTTAGAGGAATAGCCAAGAACACGATGACCGGCGAATATCAGCCAAGGCTGTTTGTTCCTGTCAGCTGCTGCCAGGCATTTCTCAATAAATTTGTACTGCTCAGAACCTTCCCTCCAGTCATGCTCAGTGTCAGCTATACAGAAGTGGAACATGCCATAATCTGCTTGATACCTGAAAAGAACAAATTACAGTGTTACATGCTAACTAGCCAACTTATTGGATGATTGGTATATGTAATTTGTTGTGTTGATTCAGAATATCATTAGTATACTCAAATAAGCTTAGATAGACACATCTGGTTTGTAAATATTTCCTGTTTGCAAAGTATTTGGTTAACCAAATTTAACTTTCTCTAAGATTTTTCTTTTCTCTAACCAGTCATAATAAGTCACAGAATCATTCATGTTATTTACCAGAACTTGGCCCTGTTATCAGCAGGAACAAAAAACATAGTCTCAGCTGGCACTCCACATTCACCACCCGAATCATTAGTGTCATAGAAGCCGCCGGTGTTTGGTGTATCTCGTTCGTGGTTGCCACTGTTGGAGCAAATCATACAAGTTTCAGAGGAAAATGTGAACAGCTTATACATTGAGCACGAGTATATATGCAGAGCACTAAGGATTTTTTTAAAAAAAAGCATGCAAACCTTGCAACCATGTACGGCACAGCTGATGCAATAGGCTCCACCTGCGATGTGAACTGATCCCACTGTGACAAGTATCCATTGGCATAGGGCATATCTCCTATGTGGAAAACTATGTCAAAGTTGTCTAGGTCCTTGATCAGTGAATCTGTGGTGTTGAGTGAGCCTGGCTGATAATCAGCGTATTCATTCGAACCATCACGTTCAGCCTGAAATTTGTGTTGAGGAAAAGTAAATTCTCTGTTGTACGCATCTAGGCAACTAAATCTTTAGAAATTAAACGTCACATAAGGCAAAATTTTCTTGGTTCTTCAACATTCTGCACCAATCTTTGATAGTTTTCATTTTATTTTATGTTACCTTTCCCATGTCACCAAACACAATAATGCGCTGTAACGAGTTCTGCCCTGGATATGGTGGTGCTGTAAAAGCATAGGATTTGCTCCAGATATAGGAACCATTGTATAACCTATGACCAAGCTTGTAAGTGTACCTACATAAACAATCATAAACAATCAATCAGTGCTAAAGCCTTAAGGACAGTACAGCTGTCTCTTCTCTCCTGATCATCATAGTTCCTTGTAAGACAAGAATGCAATGTAATAATTTTCAAGCTGCATACTTTGAGTTAGGCCACAAATTCTTTAAAAAACTTGTGTGGAAGAAACCAGGATCACGCCAACCAACTGTTCGTGCTGGTTCAGCTGCAAATCACAAGAAGAAGTTCATTACAAATAGACTCAATTGGCATTTCTGTTCAAATTAGATTTTGATCATACGATCCATACCACACATGCTTCCTCGAGGAAATGTCAATGTTCCTGCTGGAGATCGAACTTGAGCTTCTCCCTTGAGACCCCACTCAACAAAAGGTACAGCTTCGCTGATGTCATAGCCGCTTGTCCATGTTACTGTCATCTGCAAAAGAGTAAAACAACACTTTTTAGAAACTTGGTTTGCTTATTTGGGATAATATTTCACAAAAGAAACTTTTAAGGCATGAAAGAAAAGTACTTATAAATCATAATTAACACAAAAACTTACTTCATCCCAGTTCTTGGCTAGAGCAAGACGAGGGTAAAGAGGTGCCTTTGGATTCGCGAAAACTATAGCATTAGAAATTGCCACCAATTTTGGCTGCATTACACGAACATTTATCAGCATATGAAGAATTGAAACACAGGTGATACAAAATACTGTTTGAAGCAGCAGATTATCTGAAACATAGGAGACATGGACATGGAGACTCACGCTTGACAGGCCACCGGAGAACAATGCAAATGCAAAATCTGCCCGTTGGTTGATCAATCGGAATTTCAGAGTGGTTTTGCCTGTCTTGTTATAATTAGCATTGGAATAATTGGCATACTTGTACTGCAAGTAACGAGAACAACAAGATTTGAGTTCAGCAGGACAATGGTTAGAGCATATATTGCAACGAGCCAAATAACACAACATATACAAATACCTTTATAGGAGCTGAGCATAGATATGGCTCATAATAGTCTTCAGTGTATGGACAGGTCGATGCGCTGCCACAACGGATTCACTTCTTTAATTAATCTATAAAAGCTTTTCTTTGAAATGGATAGGAAACAAAACCAAAAAAAAAAAAAAAAGACTGCAACTTTGATGATTTGAAAAGTCTATTAGAGAATCATATATTGGATCCAAATGCTTCTTGTTACGAAATGGACCAACGAAACATTAAACAAACCAAAAGAAAGAAAAAAGTACGGAATTAAAAGGCCAAAAGAATAGGTGGTGGAAAAGCATCAAGATTTGTTTTCTATGTCAAAGGGTGGGAGGTGTGGCACCACAGTGGGAAAAACTCTCCTCCTTTCCCTAAAAGTGCATCCGAATTCAATTCACGTAAGCGATAATCTTGAATTTCTCCTCCCAACCCCAAAATAATACTCTCCCCATCTCCTCTCTAGCGAATGACCAAAAAAAAAACGGTGAGAGGTGTGGCTTTTATCTTTTCTTTTTTGTGTAACAAGAGCGGAAACTTTACCTTGATACATAGCCAGCGAGGCCCAAAACCATAAACAAAAGTAGAAACACACAAACAGAGGCCCAGATCTACAAACCCGAGTATATGAAATGAGTTATGTTTCATCCAACGGTTCATAATACTGGACTATTGAACTAGAATGACATTTTAATCTCAACCACATAAAGTACTATGTATCCAACGGCTGAAACTAAGCCTGTGTAAGTTGACTCAGCACACTATATACGCAACAGGGAAAGCAGCTATGAAATTCATATCATAGTATTTTTCCAAAAAGAACTTCATTTCAGAGTTACAAAATTGGACTTTACTTGAATTTTGCTGGAGAAAAGACTCCCAACCAATCATCTGAAGAAGGATTAGGACTAACAACATTCACAGTTACCCATTCATATTCTTTCCCCTGCACACAGAAGTGAGCCAAAATTATTAACAATAAAACTTTGTATTAGAGAAAGTGGTTAGTAAGCTCGTGAACAATAAATATGGTACAAATAACAATACTCAAGAAGTAGTTGATCTTACTGTGGTGCCGAGGAGTACAGGGTACGAGCGGACGGACGCATTTTCGTGAGTCGCATCGATGGTTTTGTGGATTTGAATCTTGGACAGTGGCTGCACCCCATCACCTGCCCCTCCATGCCTCTTGACATTATGAGCTACTGTGAAATGCACTAAGAAAACCAATATCAGTGCAGCTTTCAGGGACAAGAAGCTGAACCTCTCCATCTGCGGTTTTGGAATGGCCATACCGAAGCCTTAGCTGCATTTATATATAATTTCATTGCGGGCCAACCCAACAGAAGGATTCAGAGTGTCTAATCACTCTTTATCAGTCTTTGCTGGAAAGATGGTCTACCATGAATTATTATCAATTTAATATCATTTTTTTCTTTTAAAATTCTATTTTTGGACGGTACCATTAGTTTAATAATTGCATGAACGTGTTTACTTCTTCATTTCTTGCGTTTTAAGTAATTAAAATGTCTAATCACTCGTCCAGTATTCATTTCTTGCGGTCTATTAAGTTCCGTACTTTTGTTATAGTTATTTCAAAATATGTGGCCCACTCTGTTGCCATGCTGTGTAATTTCTAAACAACCATGTGAAAATTGAGGACTTATTTATATTATTTGTGATGATCTTTCAAAGATTGGCAGTACTATCGAAGATAAAAGAACCCGTGTTAGATCGAGGATTTTTATATCTTAAAGGTGTATGCTTATCATTTTTTCTAAAGGATGGACAAAGAAAAGAAGGAAAAGAGGAAAAAATGGGAGAGAGAATACACCTATAGTTAATGAGGTGAGCAAAAATGCTCACTTTACCTCAGTGGTGAGGTCGCTCTCCATTCTCTCCTTGGTCACCTGTTCGAATTCCCATGAAAAGTGCCCCCTCCCCAACGCAATGTATCGCTAAAGAAGAAAAAAAAACCTTGGTAAAAGTCCACAACATATGGGTTTAGTAACTTTAGTTTTATGTTCACAGGTATTAGTCACGACACTTTGATTTTTGATGTTTGTAATCGGGTAAGGCGCCAAGTCCTTTCTTTTTTTTCCATTGATAATTAATAAAATCTTCCCTCATAGAGTCGTAGTAAAAATAAAAATAAAAGGTATTCCCAAATTTCTTACAGCTACAATTATTTCAACTTCTTTTATTCAGCCTACTGAAAATTCATATTTGTAAGAATATCATGTTACACATTTTTCTTATTCTTTTTGTAAGGTAATGATTAGAATTTTAGTACGTTATTTAATTAAGAATTATTCAATCAACTTTGTTCTTTAACATCTTTTGCTATAATTAGTTTTGGTTCTTTTGGCCAAAGCTGTTTCACATAATGAATAAATATGGGGCCACGTTTTCGTACACGTGACAATTGAGAGCTTATTGCCCAATATTGTAATTTTGTTGGGTCAAAGCCCAATCTTCGAGATTTGCATATCCAAATATCATATCGTTTCTTTTCCTATTGGGCGACAAAATTGCGATTGAAAGAAACATAACGTAAGGGCCACACGATTCGCATGATTTTATTATTTATTTCAGATATATTCTTTTGAATTATGAATTCGTGATATCTTCAATTTGGATAATTATTTTTTATGCAAATTGTCAGTGCAAAAGAATATTGTCTGTGCAAAGCACGTGGTCAGCATATTCTATAGGAATAGGATGGATGATGCTCTTGAGTAGGTTAACACATGCTCTGTTCTTGAAATTAAAAGTAATGTGAGAAAATACTCACGACTGTGGTAAAAAATTTATATATATAAACTTAATTACCAATGTGGTTAAAAAAAACACTCAGGAATGTGAATAACGTGTGTTTGCTTCGGATACCATTTGCACAAACAAAAAACTTCTTCTCTGTTATTATTTTCATCTTTTCTGACACGCGACAAAGTAAATAATAAAACTTTTAGTACAACTGATATTTCACTCAATGTACCATTTGAGACATTGATTTGAACTACACAATTTCTAACCCAAGCATGATAAAATTATAAATGAATAAACTTGGTTCTTTTTTTCTCTCAAGAGAAGTATCATTTGGAAGTGTTTTTTCTTTGGGTGTTAGAACTCAAAAACAGCTTAAGTTACTTCGGCTGTAGGAGGACTGTAACCAGTGGAAGGAGATGCATGAAACTATTTTTCCCATTTGGACATGATGTTTTACTTCCGACACAGCCTTCAAATGACGAGAAATTATAGAATGGTATTGGAGTACGTTCACGTGGTGTAGCTTGTACACATGTTGTAATATGAGTAGTATCAATAAATATCCACTTATATTATAACACGTGAACAAGTTATACCACATTATTGTATTGCCTTACAACACTATAATTACCCTCAAATGACAATCTCGTCAAGTTCAAAAGGCGTATTTGAAAATTTAACCATAAGGGCATTTTGCTTGATACATAGAGATGTAAATATTCGTTGTAGTTTTAGTTCACAATGGAAACACAAGCTCTTCCTTTATAATACAGAAGGATAAGATGGGCATTATGGAGGACTGACAAGAACAAGACATTTTTGTAATGGAGTCCATTTATATATAATTTGAGAAAATATTATATTTTGTTTTATATAATTGTAATTAAAGCCAATTTCCTGTCAAGAACGCATAAATTGATCGATCATGTAGCTAAAGTTGTTGGTTCACAGCCATCATGAACGCATGCCAAGACATCCCTGTAGTCCCTTGAGATTGTGAAGGAATCATAGACCTTCCCATCACTGCTTTTCTTGTACTCCAAGAGAAGCGACGAGTGGTTAAATGCCGTAAGTTTTACAAAGCCAAAGTCGGAATCTCTGAAGAGGCTCCAAGTTGTCTGCACTGGACCAAAATCTGTTAAGTGGCTGCCTCCTCCACCAACAACAACATGGATTGTTCCGTTGAAGGTTCCCGAATAATGCGATTTTTCTGTATTTACACACTGATTCTGCAACATATCGACGTTGATGACGAAATATTGGGTCATCAGAATTGTAACTGAGAAAATTATTTAAACTTGTGTGGAACATGGTGAAATGTCTCTGTAATTAGTAATACTAAGATCTTTTCCATACCTGGTAAATGGGGCATGTTCTTTCGTAGTTATGGACATGGCCAAAAAATGCAATGTCCACCTTGTACTTTTGCCAAAGCTTTTGCAAGCTTTCCCTTCCCATGGGCTCACCAAATGAGCCATCTCGCCAGGAAGAGGATGTATAACCAAGAACACGGTGAGCGACGAATATCAGCCAAGGCTGTTTCTGCCTGTCTGCAGATGCAAGGCATTTCTCAATGAATTTGTACTGCTCAGAGCCTTCCCTCCAATCATGCTCACTGTCAGCTATACAGAAGTGGAACATACCATAATCTGTCGAATACCTGTAAGGAAGGAACAATCACAATATGATTTTCATAAGGGGATTAGTATATATATCAAACTTAACATGTTATTTTTCCAAAATTTGCTAAATTAGCCAAGTTCATAGAAGCATTGATATCCACCAGAACTTAGCTCTGTTTTCAGCTGGAACGTAAAACATAGTCTCAGCTAGCACACCACATTCGCCACCAGAATCATTACCGTCATAGAAGGATCCGGTCCCTGGTACATCTCGTTCATGATTTCCACTGTTGGAACACTTCATGTAAGTTTTTATGAGTGGAAAATGTGAAATCATACATCAAACGCAAGTATACACATGCAGATCAGTATGGATAAAAGCAAGCATCTGCAAACCTTGCAATCATATATGGCACAACTGATGCAATAGGCTCCACCTGCGATGTAAACTGGTCCCACTGTGAGATGTATCCATTGGCATAGGTAATGTCTCCTATGTGCAAAACTATGTCAATGTTATCCAAGTCCTTGATCAGTTGATCTGTGGTATTTAGTGAACCCGGCTGGTAGGCATTGTATTCATTCGAACCATCCATCTCAGCCTGAAATTTTTGGTACAAATATAAACATCCCAGCAATTATTTGTACAAATTAAACATTACGCAACGATGCATGACGTGTGAATCGGTATAATTTTCATATATAGTTCTCATTTGCTTGATCTTACCTTTCCCATGTCTCCGAATATAACGACATGCTGTAATGAGTCCTGGCCTGGATATGGTGATGACTTGAAATGGTAGGACTTGCTCCAGATATTGGAACCATTAGATAACCTGTGACCAAGCTTGTATGTGTACCTAAATAAGACAATCACCAGAACAGCCTCAAGAACAGAACAACTATCTGCCATGATCTTCTTTATAGTTCATTTAAAAAATTTAAAACCTAAAGTTCAAGATGCATACAATGAATTAGGCCACAAATTTTTTAGAAAACTTGTGTGGAAGAAACCAGGATCACGCCAACCTACTGTTCGAGCTGGTGGAGCTGCAAATTACAAGAGCCCTGTTACATTTTTTTTATCCGGCACTGATGTGACAATATTCCAAGTTCATAGTTCAGAATTGATTCAGTTGGCTTTGCTATTCAAATTAAATTGATCTTAGGATCCATACCACACATGCTCTCTCGATGAAAAGTCAATGTTCCTGCGGGGGATTGAATTTGAGCTTCTCCCTTAAGACCCCACTCAACAAAAGGTACAGCTTCAATAATGTTGTAGCCGCTTGTCCAGGTTACTGTCATCTGCAAAAGATTGCGAGAAAACATTTTAGAAACTTGGTTTCCCATATAGAAGGCATATAGAGATTCTGTCTCAGGCTTGGGAATCCACATCCACAACTCCATGAAAAAGAAAAGTACTGAATCATAATAACATAAACTTACTTCATCCCAGTACTTCCCTTGAGCAAGACGTGGGTAAAGGGGTGCCTTCGGATTCACGAAACTTACAGCATTAGAAACTGCCAACAATTTTGGCTGCATTTCACCAAAACATAGTTAGACTGACAGCACTTGAAGTGCCGTTAGTATTTCCATAAGCACCCAATTAGCTGAAATTTTGAAACAGTGATATTTAAATATTATAAGTATTAAGCAACCAAGTAGCTTAAATTTTAAAACAATGATATTTAAATATTAAAGGAAGCAAGCTGAAAGAGAAGGGACATGAACACACGCTAAACAGCCCGCCTGAGAATAACGCAAACGAAAAATCTGCGCGTTGATTGATCAATTGAAATTTTAGAGAAGCTTCGCCTGTCTTCACATAATCAGCATTGGAATCATTGGCAAATCTGTACTGAAATGAGAGCAACAAGATCTTAGTACGACAATGGTTGGTTAGAGCATATATATTAAGAGCCATAATTTTATCAAATTCCAAGAGAGAAGTATATTGCAATAACACAAACCTTTATTGGAGCTGAGCATATATTTGGAGCCTCTTGCCTATCGTCGGTAGATGGACAGGTCGATGAGCTGCCATAAAAGATTATGCAGCAAACATCAGTGATATGCAAGATGGTGGCCCTATATGAAACAATTAAGAGTTACCAAGATGAACATTACTTGAAATTTGCAGGAGAAAATACTGCCAACCAATCATCTTCAGAAGGCTTAGGACTTGCCACTTCAACAGTTACCCACCGAGAATCTTCCCCCTGCACATAAATTGAAACATACACCATCTTATATTTTTCAGCCAAAATCCTGTTTCATCCAAAGTAACAAGATATTCTGGCTGATAGTGAAGAGAAGCAGGTTGATGATTACCTTGGTGCCAAGAAGGACAGGGTATGCTTTGACGGAAGCATTTTCGTGAAGCTCGTAAACAGCTCTGTGGATTTGAATCTTGGACAGTGGCTGCACCCCATCACCAGCATGCTTATGGTGACTGTCAGCAACTGTAAACTGCACTAAGAAAACCAATAGCAACACAACTTTCAGGGACGAGAAGCTGAAGCCCTCCTCCATCTGTGGTTTTGGAACGCTCATAATCTGTCTCCAAAATGAATAAACCCCAATGTTTAGCATTGATGTCTCAGCCATATCTTATAGCAGGCCAACCAAAGTTGTCTCTAACTCTTTGATAATTTTTTTCTTCTTCCAGTCTTTGCTGAATTGTCAACCTTTGACCGGCTACTTGTGTAATATATTGATGCCATTATGTCGTCTTCTTCTCATTTACAAATGAAAATTCTCGTTCTACTGACTTGAGAGATGCCGACTTGCTGTTGACTTTCTTGTTAAGGTCATGTGAGAGCGCTCAAATACATAAGCAAGGTTCCCAATATTGTATTTGTGGTGATCTTCCAATGCATTTGCATTTGCCTTCAAAGATCCTTTCCCTCCTATTTCTTATTGTTTAGGTTAACGCAAAATTTTTAACCACAAATTAGAATTATAAAATTTCCAGATAACGTCATTGCTAATTTAAGTATTCTTATAATCTTGCAGTACAAGATAGCCGAATGACCTGATATGTGCTGTTTTTGTATAACAAACCAAGGCATATCTCAGTATGCTTAGTCCATTCATTTGAATAGATAGATTGACTAAAGCATAGTTTGTAATATGCTGACACACCAATTTTGTTTCAGGTTCATAACTCTTAGCCTCTCGCGTGCTCATGGTTTAACAGAAAAGGTTCAAAACGCTTCCGTCAACGAAATTGAAAGTCAGTGTCAATAAAGGTTAATGATTCATTTATCTAGGAGAAGTACTGGTAAGATTACAAGGAAACTAATTTAAAAATCAGCTTATGCAAAGCTTGCTTTACAGATAGAAGCTCTGGCTTTCCCTAAAGAGAACTATAATTTGGATCAGTTAAAAGCCAAAACTTATAACCAATCAGCAAAGCACCTGCTATATTACAGAATCACGAACATGCAGGCAGGACACAGGCACAAGTTCGGTGTTTCAAAATCCATTCATTTGTTTCCATCTTCACGTTTTAAAAAGGTGGGGGCAAGCAGCTTCTCCAACTCCGCTAAGCTGAAACCACGTGAACCTAATTAGTAAGCAAATCTGGCGCAAAAAATGACACAATACATCAATTGTTGACTTACATCTCGTATTTCTGAAGTGCTTCCTTTCGTTTTGTCAAATATACATCACTATCTTTTGGTACATTGATCAATGAATTGCAAACAGAGAGTGGAGCTGGGAAGCAGGTTGAACCAACAGAATTGTGTCAAAAGACAAAATTAAGAAGAAAAAATGCAACATGTAACACAGCAGTTAAAATAGTCCATATGGCTACTTATATTATAGCCTTCAAATTGAGTTTATTCTGTTCCTTAAAACAGTTTTCAGTCTCAAAACTTCCTGGAATTCAATCTTATTTTATTTTTGTTTATTTTAGGTGATGGCTCCATTCTCTATAATGCAGCCAAACTAGAGAATGGCCAAAACGGCAAAAGCACACCGGTCATTCCATTTAGAATGGAATTTAAATATCCCCTAAATTATAAAGCATAGCTCTATAGATGGTCCTTACATGGCAGCTGAGCTGGCTGTTTCATCAACACATCTTTGTGAACCTTTAGAGGGGCTGGTGTGTCAGGCTGCTGGACACCCTGTTCAACAAGAACAACTTATGTAATTTATTTATCTAGCATAAAGACTCACACAGCATCCGCCAACTTGAAGCTTATAGTTGATGTATCAACTACATAATGCTTCCCAAGATCATCAAGTAAGACATCAACAATAATGAATGAAGCCAATGGTACCCAAGTTTAACAGAGATAATGAACTTTTAGGCCACAGTTACAAGGAAGAAAAGCTTCTGAGACAATAAAAAAATAAAAAATCTTACTGATGTGGTCCAAATTGAGGAAGCATCTGCATCTTCAGACAGACGCTTGAAAATTTCTAGGCTAATTGAGCTAAAACAAGAAGTATTCAATACCTTCTTCTTTTCCCGCCTCTTTAGTATCTTCATATGGCACTTCTTGATGTAATGCATCAAATGATACCGAGAATGCCTAGAGCACAACTGTTCTTGTATATCTGGATTCTCAGTTAGCCAGTCAGATATATCTTTGGACTTAACCACCTCATCTTTATCCAAAGATTCCAACCAAATATAAACCGGTCTCCATTGATCGGTTCGTTGGAATCGAGCATGTGGGATATCACCTTGGTTTTCTTCCTTTTCTTCCTGCCATTTAATATTATAGAAATCATGTCAGAACTTATGCATTATATGAAAAGAGCATCACCCTAAAACTGAAAACAAAATTCAAATTAAATGACACTTTCAATCCAAACCTTAATGGTTTACTTCCCAAATTATAGATAATTTAAATTCTACCCACAACCTTCCAGAACCCACCTACAACTCTAAGCAAACCACTATGTTCACTTCCTTATAATTTACAGTACATGAAATTATTGCCCCCAAAAATCTCATCTTTTTAATCCCAGTTAGCTTAGTTACAGAAAGGTTCCACCTTTAACCAAAAAAAAAAAGGAAAATGGTTGAAACCTAAGAATTGCCAAAATTAAAACAGAATTAAAGAATGAGGACCTGATTGGGGAGTCTCATGCAATTCTGAATGGAAATAAGGCGCTGACAGAGGTCAGGACGAGGCATGGATTTGATGCCTTCGGGGATGAAGTCAAAGTTGGAGTCGATCCAGGCTTCGACCTCGTCCATGGACACAGCTTTGGCCTCGGGGAACGAGCAGAGCCAAGCTCGAGCCATGGTCTCCCATTCTTGGGATTGCTCGCTGGTGTTGTCGTTATCAGAAACTCGCTGTTCCGCTTCTTCTCCTTCGGTTGCTGCTGCTACTATTGCTAGGGTTTGCTCTGCGGAGTTTGACATTTTGCGTCCCGCGTAGGAGAAGAAAAAGAAGAAGAATAGTTTTTATTTTAAGCAGAAGCTGACATTGCTGCGATTTTCGTAGCTTTCTGCGACTGTGTATGCAATTAGAAACGGCGATATAAACGACGTAGTTTTTCAGATGTTTTGTTTGGTAAGACGAAACTGTGACGTTTAGTTTCACTTACTGTTATTTTTTTTTTTCTTATTAATTTCCTTTTGCTAATAATATTTTCTTCGTCTTGGTTTTTACTCGAATTTAAATTTATCTACTTTTTTTTCCCTTTATTTATTTATTTATGTTGCACCATGATAACATGCAAGCACAAAAAGAAAGCTTATATTTCTCATATATCAAAGTACATGTTGTAATTCTTAGACAAAATAATGCAATTTTCTTTTAAATTAATGTCTAACAAAACTTTTCTGGAATGCTTTCTACAATAATTTGCATCCATTGCTCTGAAGTTAATCCCAAGCAGCTATCTGGTCTTGTGGGCTTTGGCCATCTTTTTCTTTCTTTTCTTTAAAGCCTTTGGCACTTTAGTTTTCCGAGCTTCCCTCTTCTCTTCCTTGACTTTCTTCTTGTTCTCTTTTCTAGCAGCTTTCTTATCAAGAGGATCCTGTGCCTTGGTCTCGGATGAGGAACTCCGGCCTTCCGAGTCGCTTGACTCTTCGTCATCCCTATCAGAGTCAGATTCAGTCTCGGGATTTTCGGAATGACCAACTGGATCGACAGAGGACTTTGCTACAGCATTAGCGTCCTGTTGCTGCTCCTTCTCAGATGGAACTGATTGGCATTCGGGGAGAGCCTGCTTCAGTCCTGTAATAGTTTTATAGTACATGTCTCCAGTGTCCCCGCCACTAGTTAACCGTATTACATCCTCCTCAACATTCTTCACGCTGTCTAATGTCTTTGGAATGTATGACTGGAAAGAAGAAAAGAAAAGCAAATGAATACCACACAAATTTTGGTAACCACAATCACGCAAATGCCGGATGTCAGTCAAAGCAAGTCAATAAACACAGTTACATTGTCATCACCTGCACAAATACAGAGTCTGCAATTTCATCCTCTGCAGTCATATCTCCTCTTGCAATAACTTTTTGTTGTACCTGAAGTCAAACAGAGTCAAACAGAGATCTTATTAAGTTCTTTAGTTATTTACTTATTTCTTTATGGGAACCTAAGTTCTTTCATATTTGAGACCAAAAAGGAAGGAACCAAACCATATCCAGATAACTGTCCACCGCATCATCAGCAATAGATGGATCAACTATAAAATCAAAGAGCTCTCGAATTGTCATAACAGCTACACCATTCTTTTTAAAGAAATCCTGTGGGCCACAAAATGCTTGATAAGCCCATTGCACTGAATGCATTACTTGTACTTTTCATAAACAATGGAAACAGATCTAAAGAAAGTCACTTGGGTACAAAGAACTTACAGATACATGGACACAATCTTCACGTAGGAAATCAAGGGCATGAGGGTGGTCCAGCTCAACTGATTGAGAAACGTCGATAATGTACAAATGGCCCTGCCAAAGAGGAAGGGAAGACATATTAACATCACATGCTATCGTGTCCAAGGAGTTCAAACTTCAAAGTGGTTTATTGCAACTCACCTCAAAGTAAAGTATGTTGTATTCACTAAGGTCTCCATGCACCAGTTTGGACTTCTGATACATCATTCGCATAGCAATAATCATCTGGCAGAGAATCACTACGACATCACTCCAGTAACAAAAACAATATATCAAATACACGACGTTTTCAAGCCTAAAATAAATTCATATAAAATCTTTCTCGATAATAATCTATAGACCAGCAAGCAAGAATTCAACATGTTATAAAACTACGCTATTCCCAATGAACACTATTCTGGCTCCTCCAACCTGATCCATCCAAATTATAAAATCACGTGTATACAATTCAGAAACAGATCCAAAAGTTTGTCTTCAAGTGGGCTGGACTTCCACAAGGAGCCTCACTAAGACTAGCAACAAATTAAACTACCAGAGAGCCTTCAAGGCCATTTACATATGTCCCAACAGAACTATCTTAGCCAATAGGGTCTGTTATTGTAACTAATTACTATCACAAAAAATTATGTCACCAAGGAATTGTGTGCACCTCAATATAACCTTCTCGTAGCTTGTCTAGGGATAATGCTGCATCCTTCAGACGAGGTGCTGCCCAACCTGACTTCCCTGTGATAGAATACATGAACCAAGGTTACTCTAACTAGCAAATACTGTTACTGGAAAAACAAAAAATAACAAAAACAAAAACAAACAAAAAAGAAGAAGAAGAAGAAGGTGAAGGTAGATTATGCATGGTCACAACTCACAAGTAAGAAGTTAATAGCCAAACAAGTTGATCTTATCCTCCCATTTTTTATATGAACAAATCAAGTGGTATTGTCAATTCTGTCAGAATATATGTTCATTAAAAGTAGGAGAACATACCAATGAATTCCATAACTAGAACATGAAGCTTTAAAGAAACTATAGCCGGGCACCTAATTCCGTCCTCCCTCAGCCTGCATTTTCATAAACCATCTTACATCAATTAGCAGAACAAAACCAGCTTGATAATAAGATTATTGACTCGGGGCATTTTAATTTATTAGGACTAAAACAGAAATTTCATAAGTTTAAGCTAAAAACCGTTGTCCATGTATGTACTTGTTAGAGAGAGAGAGAGAGAGAGAGAGAGAGAGAGAGAGAGAGAGAGAGAGGGTTGATTACTGATATGCAGATCTGCACTAGGTTGAATTTGTGCTGCTACTGACCAAAGAATTAAAGGTACTCACATTAAAGATGTTGTTCGTCTTACCTTTTCAGATTCCTCATTTCTTTCTCAGCCCATGTCCTGACCATTTTCCTAGGATTGTTCTTGCAGTATCCATGTCTGAATCGGTAGTCTCCTTGTACATATCTATCTCTATCCCTAAAGGTGTTTGAACGGCAAACAAGTAAGATATATTATAAAGCTATTAATATAAACACATATATGGAAAACCCAGCATGCAAACTGAATAGTCCTTGAAACTGCAAAACATTTTTTTTTCCTCTATAATGCTCTATGATTGCACGGTCAACTTGCCAATCTTAACTATCCAAGATAAAAAGACAATATTTTAGGAGGAAAATTTAGAGAATATTATAAGAAAAATCACAAGAATCATCAATACAGAAATGCATGATGAAGCAAAGAAAGGTTAATTTCAGAAGATACGGTAAGCAATGAGCATTATAGATTGCTATGCCCAAATGAAATTTCTCATTTTTATAGTGTTTGACATAATAACGGTCTAAAGTTGCTAAACTGTCAAATTTGTCATTGGAATAAGCTGAAAGTGTCACAGAAGACTTACTTAAAAATCAGAATAGATGTTTTGTATATTTTGATCGCCATTTCCTGGCCATCAGATTTTGTTGCATGATAAACATTTGCCTGTTCAAGAAGAAAGAATAATTCCATGATGAGAACCCAGCGCAAAAATCATGTACCGGTCAAGGGGTTAAAATAATAGTAACTCAACACGTACTTCTTTCCCGGTAGAAATGCAGCCATTGATATCATGAAATGTACCACTATTCAACATTTTGAATAAAACCATCCGAGTTCTAGGATCGATGGCCTGGTGAAAACACACAATCAGCGAAACTAATGAGCTAAAATACATGGTTGGAATGATTAAAGAAAACCCATGTATTAAAAAAGTTGTTTTTCACCTGCTCAACAGTGGCACGGTCCGCTTTCTCAGTAGTTCTCTTTCTGCCAATGGCCGTATCTCGAACACTTCCACGAATGGCAGTTGTCACGGAGTTGGACATGCCAACATTCAACCTGCCTTCCCACTCCTACACCGCAAAACCAGCTTCAAAAAATGTAACTTTACAAGCAAATTAACAGTTCTAGGCTGAAAAACTTCAACAATAAGCAGAATTCGAACCAAAACAATGTAAAAGCTCATCTCACCTAAGAAGTTTTGCATTCAATTACCCTACAACAGCAACAACAAAAGCAATTGAAATTCACTTTTAAATTCTCAAAATTGTACCTCTAAAGGTGAAGCTCGGATGTGGGTAGTGAACTTCTGGTTGCGATTAGAGAGAGGCTGAAGGGTTGAGGAGTTAGGGCGAGAGTGAAGGCCTCCATGGGCATTGGGACGCCTAGAATTGATTGTGAAACCACCGTCGACTCCTCTGTCATCGTCCCTCGAGTCCAAATAGTCCAATGCATCTCCGACGTCCGAGTCCGATGTCCAAAGCTCCTCATCTTCATCTTCTTCCACTTCTTCTTCTTCTTCCGCTTCTTCTTTTTTCGCTTCGGGAGCTTTCTCTTTCTCTACTATTTCTTCAACAGCAGCCATTTTCGTTTGTTATATTAACTTTACTGGTAATTTGCAGAGGAGGAAATCAACGGTTTCCAATGATCAAATCGAAAATACTGAAACCAAGTTTTTGAGGGAAGCTTGGAACTGAATTCAAACTGCGTGAAGCGGCGTAGTCGGAGTTCTGAGGGAGGTTTTGTTCTTTTCGATTTCTGAAGCGGCCAAGCCGCTTGCAATGTAGGGTTTGCGCGCGATGGAAGACGCCACGTAGACGATACAATTTCTTCTTCTTCTTTTTTACTTCTATATAAAATTTTAAATTAAAAAAAATATTTTTTATTTATCTTACTCTTTTTTTTTTTGACAAAACACCATTCTCCTTCTTATTTTCTTTCTATTTTTTCTGCCAATGTGCATGGAGCATTCGGCATATGACATCTCAAGAAGATAATTTATCGAACTGTACGTTTTTGTGTATAAATTGAAAAATGTAAAGAGTACATTTTTGACTCACAAAAAAATATATATATTGGAAAATGTAAGAACACAATTTTTAAGAGTTTAAATTGCAAGGTGTATAAATTTGAGAATTAAACCAAAAATCCCAGATACTGTAACACTCAGAAAACTGTCTTGCATGTATGGAGATTAGTATTATCCACCTCATGTACACCCTCACTTCAGGGTGCGACTATAAAGTTAGAAACAATGAAGCTACACATCAATTTCGAAGAGGGCTACAAATAAAAAAAATATATGATAATTTAAGAATTAAGGGCCTCGAGTTGCTTCCGGAGATCTTCTAGGTCATCAATAGTAGCATCTGCGGCTTCAGTAGGCGATTTTTGGAACTCATCTGCATTGGGAAGCTCGCGAACAAGACCTTCTGGTAGAGCATCTGAGACCAAATGACAGAAATCGATGAGAAAATTAGTGACATGCGAGATTTTCCAGTGGAATCCATCTAATTGCTAAGAACTTGAAACATTTGAGGATAAATTACCTGCACTTTTGGCCTCTATCCTATCTGGCTCGCTATCATCAACGACACTGCAAAAACAACACAAATCAAATGATAAAATGCATGTTATTCAGTTTATAACCTATGGCACAGTTTGATTGCCATAGGTATGCTTTCATTTCCATGAAACTATTCCTCTCAAATGCACGTCATTCTTTTTACATGCAAGTGAGAAAATATCCCCAATGTGCCCAGTTTTTTTTTTTTTTTTTTTTTGAAGGCCTAGGCATTAGTGTAACTGTGTAATTTGAGTACCTTATTTCCCATTCATTATCAAGATGAAGTGGACATTCTGTAACTGATGATGATGCTTCAGCTTCCATCTTTGCTTTAAGTGCAGCATCCCTAGCTGGCTTTACAAGCAAGAATTCTTTCTGCACAATAGATACGGGCTTCAGCATCAATGCCAAACCAATTAACAGAATGTCTAACAATCATTAGATCCAGTTCGGGTGCACGAGTGCTGGATCTTTGTTTCTTTCCCTGCCGTTCTAGACAAGCAAAATTTGAACACTGAGGGTTTGGCTTCATTTCCATGGTTGGGAAGAAGTCTTTAAGAGAATTATATCCCTGCAATCAAGCACACCAAATTCGGGCTGATCAGCATGCTGCAATGAAGAAACAATTTAATGCTAAACCTTAACATATTACTAAATCCCTTGAGATGTTCTGCCAAATAAAAGCAGGATGAGAGAGAATACAACATACGACTTACCAAGTATGGGGAGACGTTTCCGAAGTTCAGCAAGTATTTTAGTGTATTTTGGACTAGAAGCCCAGCTACAACTCCCTAAAAAATCAAATCAAATCAAATCAAATCAAATTTAGTTGCTATACAAATAACATCCATACCAATCAAATAATGACATATCAATCAACCAACTATAGATTGTCTCCACAGCCTGAATACTACAGAGTAACTAAGCCAAGCACCATCTTCATTTGAATTCAATGACAATGACAAGTTTTTTTCTTTTCTTTTCTTTCTCTTTTAAATAATAAGTACCAACATCCAGATTCCTGTAGTCTTTACATGGATTTCAACCAAACTACCAGTAAGACACAAACACTAGCAAGTATGAATAATAAAATTCCCAGAAAGGGAGTGCCACCAAGAGATTGGGAGAGATATTTTACCATAGTAGTAGGTAAAGATGCAGCACAAACCCCTTCCCGCTTAAGTGTACGTTCATCCACTCCAGATGCTACAACCTAAGAAAGAGATATACAAGAAGAAATAAAAATCAATCTTCAACTCTTCACGTTTCATATTCCTCACTGAGAATCCTCCAACATCATTAAAATTCAAACAAACAAACAAAAAATCATACCAAAGGTGGTGCACATGCAAAACAGGCAGTTTCACCAGGAATCAGCAACTGAATATGGCCTGAAACAGCATCCTCAGACACACCTGAATGTTTATATTCTTCAAGTGAGTTTCCTTGTAAAGTATACATATATTGCATATAAAAGAAAAAGTATATGTGTTTTCTATATGACATGCACTAGGCCGTAAATATTGATTGGATAACAACCACAACGATTTTCAGGATATAGCATGTATGCTTCTTTGATTAAGAAAAACTCATGCAGAATAAAGTTGTACGTCTAAAAAATGCGGGTATGCTTGACCATATGACTCATACTTACTACTAATACACATACAAAAGAATATACGGCTGAGATGCATGCATCTCATCCACCGTGAACTTCAGCCATTTATATCTGATCTGACAAGATGTGTGTCCTTCACTTAGGTCCTGATTTGATCTCATCTCACCCAATCAGCATTTCAATGCATGTAACCCACAGTGTGTCTTTTAATTAATATTACACTTAGGGTAATACAAATGCAGGAAGTATTTTGCTTACCAGACTCCATCCATGTCTGATTCAGTTCATTGCAAGCCTGTATAATAGTCAGAAAAAGAAAAAAAAAATTACAAAGTTTTCTTGGAAGCAGAAGAAAGGAAGAGAACATAATTATAATCTCACACCTGATTAACAGCCATTCTTGCTTCATAATTATCAACACAGCTTAACACAAGGTCCACTCCACTGCCTTCTTTATTTGGGCGGAATGATTTATCTTTTAAACTGGACATAAAGGTATCAAAACCTTGCACTGTTGTGATGTTCAGTGTATAGCTCTAAGAACAAAGAAATTGTTCAGCATGGTTACAAAATATGGGCACTAAGATGGAACCATCAAATATATAAGTATCCATACTAGCAGCATTGACATATTATCATTCTTCTATGCCTAGAAGTGTAGATGGAAATTCAAGACGAATGAACTTTAACAGTCGTGATCAAGTTAGATAAGAGAAAAATCCTGAGAAATGCTTACCTCAAGCACAACATCAGGATTTATGTCTGAAAGGGTCTGTACAGCAGCATCTGTTTTTGTCATACCGCTCTGAAAAGGAAAACAGATCACATTTGAATGAAGATTTATAAATTGTATAATCATGAAAACTTGGAAAATAAAATGATGTTTGGTATGTAAAAAATTGGATTAAAGTAACAACACAACAGCAAGAAATAAGAACTTTGGTTCAATCTAAACGCAGTAGCATCTAATCTTTGAAGCATTAAATGACTTGGTTGAGACAAAACTAGTAAAGAAAAATTTTCAAAAAGAAAGAATGACGGATGAGAATAACAAGTATGAATACCTGCTCTGGTCGAAAGAATAACCTATTCATGTTAGCTAACTCTACTTTGTCATAATCATACAACAAAAGGCGACCAATACCACATCTTGTTAGCATTTCAGCTGCTACACTTCCTACACCGCCTACTCCCTGCAAAAAAAAAAAAAAAAACCAAATAGGACATCACTACAAGTCAGTGGCAAGAACAAATCTACAATAACAAAAGGAACATTGAAAGAGGAGATAAATACAGACAACAATGGCAACTGAGAAGTCCCGTATTCTTTCATAGTTTTCCACAATACCCATCCTCTGAAGTGCCATAAGCCTACTGTAGGGATTGCTATCTACCACCTCGGCACTCATATCCTGTCAGCATAACATGTAAAATGCATGAACAATGAATCATCACCTAAAAGAATTACAAAAGAAAAATACCTTCACTTTCAAACGTCGAACAGGTCCAGAACTTGCAAGACTAGTAAGGCGTTCCACACGCAATTGTAGCTACAGATCAAAAAAATTCATTAAGAAAGAAAAAAAAAAAAAAAAAAAAGTCAGTTCTACAAGAAAAATTTAGAAAGCTTTTACTAAACTTATCAGTATTCCGCTACTTCGAACTTCATTTCCCGACATCAAACAATAATTTGCTTATTTTTCATAAAGAAAACATCAAACTAAGTATATATAATTGAATATCCTAGTTTCTTTATCTTAATTTTCTCAGGCAACAAACACAAGCACCAAAAGAATAAACAAATACAAGCATGCAAACAATAAATTACTAAATGAATAAAAACCAATTCCAATTTATGGATTAGGCCAAAATTTTCCGTAGCACAATAGGCATCGTAAAATACTAAAACATAGCAGTTCAATAATCAACCATAAATAGAATTCCGAAATTGATCCAATTCAGGCCAAATCAAGTAGTCAGATCAAAGCCAGTAAACTCCATACTAAAACTCAATTTCTCTGTTAGATCTCAAATAAATCAGAACTGAGACATACCTGATCGATTGGAGCATGATGAGAAGGATCAGTTAGCAATCTCTTCAGAGATTCGAGGTCGTTAAGCATCTCCTTCAGTTCCACCTCCATTGCCCCTCTCGATCGAAGCCGCAGCTGAATCTCTGTGTTTTGATAATTAATTTACGGAGGAAAAAAACCTTCTTAAATTCGCTTCGCTAGAATCGCTTCCTTTCTTGCTAGCGTTTACTAGCACTTTACCGTTGTGGATCTTTTTTGCCAAATTGGAGGCAGCTCTCACTGTTGCCGCATTGCTAGAGCCTAGAGAGCTACACTGAGACTCTGAGTGGACGAACAACCAACTTGCTACTTTTCTTTTTTATGGGGAGTTGAGGCCCAATAAAATTGGGCCTGAAGGATCGTTTGGAATAGAACAATAGACAAGTGCATGGAGTAATATACAAGTGATTACTCTAAGCGTATGATGGTTAGCCTGATCCAACAGTTAAAAAATAGGGTCTCATATAAGGGCCAAACATAAGGTCCTCACTCTAAAATGACTCCAAGTGTATGATGGTTATTTTAATACAAGTGATTACTTTAGATTAATCTAATCTACGGGAAGAGGGCTCAAACTTGGGTGTAAGGAGATGGGTTCACTGCCCTGACCAACTGGCCTCACCTATGTCTAAGTGTGTCACGCACATGGGCTGGCACTACAGTGAAAAATTGGGTCAAACTCTCCCCCTCCCTCCTAAGTGTATATGAATTCAATTTACATAGGAGACAATCTTGAGATAACCAAATATAATACTCCCTCTCTTTAATGAATGAAAAAATATATATAGAAATATTTAGTGATATACCCATATTAGCATTAATAATATAGATAACCCCTACACCATTGAATTTCTATAAACAAATATTTTTAAAAAAGGCAAAAAATGATAGCTGGTCCTATTGAATTTAAGTTTGATAATTAAATTACTTTGATACCTTATTGAGTATTTTGGGTTTTTTATGAGGTTTTGGGGTTGAGCTCGTTTTAAGAAATTGATGACAGTCTTGTAATTTATAAGAAGTTAAAAACCTCTTTGTTATGTTGTAAATGAGCTTTGAATATGTTTTTAAAGTCCATTTTATATAGGGTATTTTATAATTTGGCCCATATATTGAATATAACAGTAAATCTCCTAAAAATATATGCGTGTGTGATGGCGTGAATAAATTCACTTTCTTTCTTATTGGGCCGCGTTGAGGCCCAATTTTCATGGGGCCTGGTGCATGGTTTGATAACCCAATAGACAAGTATGTGAGGGCTATTAAAAATGTGAATAAATAAATAAATGCAAAAGGTGGAGCCCACGGTGAAAGAAAACATTTCAACTTCCTTGTCATATTATGTGGAAAGCAAAAAAATTGTTTCTCGGAGCGAAATTTCAGAGCGGAATATAATAAAATAGAGTTTGATACGCCACGCACCAGCCACCACTCATTTTTTGTCAACCTTGTAAGTTGTATCATGCTTTTGACCTCAAAAAAATAATTGAATTTCCATGTTAGCGGGTCTAAAATGTCTTAATACATTTCCACACACTTTTCAGTTTTCAGAAATGTATTTGATTTTAATCACATGTTATTAGTTAAAGATAAGGATGCTATAAGGTGATGTTTTCTCGTCGGTTTCTGATATATTAATGATTCAAATGAACGGTGTACTACAATCTAATGTCATATCAAATTAACGATTCGTGCCTAAACTATACTTATTGAGAAATATAATTGTTTGATTCCTTGTGTTTGTATGAGGTAGGGCAGTCATTGGATTGTTTATGCATCTAGGAGGAAATGCATTGGTTTGCACTATTCTAGTAGATTGCTTTTGGGGCTAAAACTCAATCTGCAAGGGATCTCCATATAGATTGATTTATATACGATGATGCCTTGAACAATTCATGAAGATTGTGGTGTCCCATCATGCATATAAATATATATATATATATATATATATATATTTACAATGCGTTTGAATTTTATCCACTGTCTAGAATATTGGACCACTTCTGCCCACAGGAATTAGATGGAGAGGTAGGAATATATTCTTTGGTGAATTGAATCAAGAAAAATGCTTTACATGTACATGAGATTGGGCTAATCTAAATCATACAAAAATTAGGTAGCTCGAGTAAGGAAGGCCAATTAATGTTGGAATGATTTATAAATTAAGGGTTCGATTTTCTTCCATTGTTGACAAAAAACTTGCAAAAAATAATGAAGACGTTTATTCAATTTGTGATTAAGATGTATCTTTTATTATTTTGATTATGGTGAATTGCATGATCCAAAACTCCCTTCACTATCAAGCCCCACCAAACTTGTAGATTCAAGCTTGTGCATATCATGTATGGTGTATAAATTACAGGCTTTTACATTGTGAACTTTTTGGGTTTGACCGAAAAATAGACAGGCAAGCTGTTCTCACTTCTCAGGCATGCAACCCTTATAGCTGCAATAGCAACAGTAAAGCTCATAATAAAACCTATAGCGTAGAACATCATGGTCCTTATTGGTATGTGACCTTAGCGTGCACAAAAAGGAACAAGACAAATTGATATGAGCCACATTTTCTGATGGCCTAAAAATCAACCTTAGGCATCACTATATTGATCGATATCACGCACATTTTGTGTCAAGCTGAATTGTGGTAGTCAAGTTTTTGGCATCGGAATGCTAGGACAAGAGAAGAGAAGCAAACAACGCACCGTGCATATCATTACAACAATGAATGCCAATCAAGTAATGAAGCCTCAATGCTCTCATGAGCATGGGGTCGCATATATTCTTCTTTAGTAGAGGAAATTATTGGTACATAAAAGTGGAGCATAAATGGGTTTCTAACATGCCACAGGGTGTTGATTCATGTCTATCACATTGCACCAAACCCTAAAAGTTGTTTGGTTAGATTTGGGAATTCTTCAACAATGAGCATTGTTTAGGATATGATTTTGGGTTCAAAAACTTTAAATCACTCATTGGGTCTTGACCCTTTTGCCTCTTTTTAAGTTTTCTCATTCCAAAAGCATGCATGTGAGAAGAAGAAGCACTTGCTGTTGTGATTATGCGCCTCAAAGAGTTATAATCACTTCTACATGCATTCTTCTAAGCTGCTTTTGAGAGGGTGGTATCTCTCTCTCTCTCTCTCTCTCTCTCTCTCTCTCTCTCTCTCTCTCTCTCTCTCTCTCATAAGTCATAAGCACTTTTTTCTTTTTTCTTTTGGTATTACACCACAAAAGTTAATTCAGATATGAAGCACTTTACATCAGTCATTTTCAGCCTCCAAAGTTGCGAGGTCAATACGCGAAATCTATGACTGAGCATAAATTTGCATCATTTACTTGCTCATCTATATCCAAGTAAATAAGAAAACAATCATGTGAATATAAAACAAGAGCTATTGACCGACCACCATGAACTGGAAGTTATCTGAAAAAAACCCCCCTGATCTGATGATGCAACTTTGCTTGTTATTATGGCTAATTACCTCTCCCAATTTTTTTATTAAAAAAAAGTGAATTATGGGTATGTCTGTCTCTTTCGAAACGTGGGCTGTCATTATGTTCTTCTCGGCTGCTGAGAGGATGAATATTATACTAATCATAGTACCGTTGTTAATTATTTATATTTATAACTTATAATTAGTGTGTGTGCTTAGAGACTCAAATGAGGTATTAAGTCTGATTCAGATAACTTGCTCCAGAAGACGAAGATTATATAAGATGTTTATGCATCACGCAACGCAACCACGTATATAATTACACCGCATCCGCATGGATGATGAGCAAGTTAAAGTTTACCATTTTTCTAATAATTGTATGGGGAAAACAATAAGTTATAACTGAGCTGACCTCTAAATTCTAATCGGGGACAATTTTAGGATTTTAAAATAGAGTTAAATTTACCTGACGTACAAATCTATTAAGAAGATAGAAAACTCAATGATACGAGTGAATTTCATTGACAACAAAAAAATTCCAAAGAAATTTTTTTATATATCTCTTAGGTTTTTTATATTGACCCAACATTATAAAAGTATAACCTATTAAATAACATATATATATATAAGACAATTTGTCAACAACTAATTAATTCATTAAATCTCACTTATCGATATTATTCATATAAACAAGAACACTAATATTTATCAGAGTTTTCTCTATTTCATGACAATAAAAGTCTTTGACTAATTTTCTCATAGAAACCCTTATGACAAAATGAAATGGAAGTAATTCTTTTAGCTATAGCCTAAACAAAAGGAAAGCTAGTGACATGAATGGTTTTTCAAAAAATCTAAAAATAGTTGATCACATGTTTATCAACTCAGAATTGATGTAGAACAGTTTCCAATGTTTTCAAAAAGAAAAAAATAGTTTCGAATATCAGCCAACATTAATTTCACACTAATCGGGGAAAATTTTATTATGTTTACACTCTTTCTATCTTTTGCAAAGATTTGCAAGTCAACCTTCTAGCTAGCAGTGGTGGAATAAATGTAATTTTGAGTTGAAAGACAAGAAAAGTCGCCTGGGCTATAGCCCAGGTTAGTTCCTTGCTAGGTTCGTCCCTAGTTCTAACTTATATTAATAAAATTATTAATTTGCATCACACAGTCGCATTTTAACAATGCGTATAGCTGATCTCTTTTCTTATAAATTTGAGACCCGATAAATGGGTTTCAACGCAAATCTCGTATGTGTGAATTAATAAATATAGTATATATAGCAAATTCAATAATACAAATTCATATTGCAATACAATTGTAATTTGTTAGATTAGATCGACATGTTCATCATCTCTTTAAGGTATAGACTAATATTTGTCCTCGTTCGATGGGTAGAATAAGTAACAAAATTGAATTAGCTTAATCTACTAAAAAATGAATGCGGATATATCCCACACAATCAAATGCACTTTTGTAGAATAACTTAACCTACTAATAAGGTGAGATTCATAATCCCATTATTTCAATTCATTGACTTTAAATCAAAGACCCGAGAGCCGCGATAAGTTTAGAATACTTATCTTTTTCAATCCAACCAATCATACATCTTAATTCGAATGCAATCCTAATCACCAAATATAACCTTAAATTAATGAATCATGCTCACAAACCCATAAAAGATGTGGACGCAAATTTTGTCGGTAATACAAATGAAATTTGATATTAACAAAGTTGTCAGTTAGCGTAACTAAAAGATGAAGTAGTTGTTCACGAGGCTTCAGTAATGATGCAGATACAGCCGACTCACTGGTTCAAATTATTTTCAAGTCCTTAGCATTAGCCATATGTAATCAACTAAAGTCATAGTCGCACTAACCTTAAAAAAGCTTGAATTGATGGCTTGCTGCTAGCTTAATAGGCAAAGATCCAATCGGTAAAGCCAAGTGTGTGAACATGCAAATTAGCCTCCCTTTCCAAATTAGTATATATATATATATATTGTTATTTGTCTTGGACCAAAAACAACACAACACCCACATTGCGAATGCTTTACATCATGCATGGATATTTTTATTCAACCTTTGATTTTGATGTTTTAGCTTCTTTGGGTCTAGTTTAAGATTGAGCTAAAGAAACAAAGGATTTATTAATGTAGTGGTTTAGAATGATTACTTTCTCAAACAAAGTCTTCAGTTCAAGTTCTATAACATTCGTGTAGTGTGTATAAATTTAGTATATTATTGCTTCTCTCAATTAAAAATATCCTAAAAAAACATTGAGCTATGGAATGGTTTTTCAATTTGAACACCAAAAGGATAATTATTTATTTTTTTAAAAAAGGGGGAATTGTTAATTTTTGAAAGGTGCATGCTTGTGGCATATGGCAGGCTTGGCAGCAATGCATCACTCATTTTCTACCAAACTATGTAGAATGGACAAGATTTGTGTTCCACCAACTCCACATCTTCAAGCCTTATCCAAATCCATATTTCCATATCCCAATTATAGGAGTTGGGATTATTGGTATTATTTTTTTATTTTTTATTTGTGTCCCCACACACAAATGTCCATCTTAACTTGGTTTGCAAAACTCTCACAGCTCATCAACTTGCAACTCTCAACTTGCACCACCATGCGCAATGCTATGAAAATGCAATATTGAATAGATGGGTAAAGGAGGCATCATATAATTGTGACGACTATACATAAAATTTGCAAACACCAAAAAAAAAAAAATATATATATATATATATATATATATATATACACAATACTTACATGAAAATTGTAATGTCTTACCCAATTTTATGATAGAGATTAAGTTGAAGAACGTGATGAAATTCCAGCTCCATAAGACTAGGAAGAAGGTTTGGCTTTTCCATCACTCATTGAGACGGCCTAAAAATAAATTAAAAGTGACATATTAAGAACCATGTTTTTCATGCGATTGATCCCGGGGATTTACCGACATAATATTTTGCATTTTTTCTCTTCTCCCCTTCATTCATGGGGTTTAAAGTCTAAATTACTGTTATCTCCTTAAGTAACACGCTTTAAATAAAAAAAAGACTTTTTAGTTAGAACATATGTTATCAACTTGTACTTTTTTAAGAAAAAGTAGTAATAATTGAGACTTATAACACTCACGCTAAGAATTTGATTATCGATCCTTGCACTCTCTCTCCTTTTGAGAGGAAAAAAGAAAAGAAAAGAGAAAGGGTACATAGTATTATAACTTTGGTACCAATAGTTACCAAATCATGCTTAATTCTGTTCATGTGTTCTTTTTTTTTTTTTTTTTTTTGTTGTTGAGAAATTCTATGATTGCATTCATAATTCAGCTAAAAAAGCCACTAGCCACAAAAGACCAATACAAACTAGCCACAAAAGGGCCATTACAATAACGGAGCGGTCTAATATCAAAATTAAGAAAATCAGGTATGTCTCCACTAACGATCAGGCAAGATCGAAGAAACTCTGGCATAGGCATCCCAACTAAGATTTCAAACTTAGAATAATAAAAAAAAGATAAAGCTTGAAAAAACCAAGCTATAACAATACAAATAAAACTCTCACAAAGGAGAGATGAAAAGCTCTCACAAAGGAGAGATGAAAAACTCTCACAAAGGAGAGATGAGGAGAGGTGAAAACTACACAGAGAACCCAAAGAGTCTCTGCAACTTATTCCAAACATAAAGAAATTGCAAAAAAGATGGTGATGGAGATCCGACGCCGAAATGCAGGTGAAGATCCGACGTTGAGCCGCAGCCGCCTTTAATGATTGGATGAAAATCATAACAAAACTAAGACAAATAGGGATAACCCTTTGTCTCTGAAAATGAGGGAAGATGTGAGGAAGAGAGGAAGAGAAGAGGGGAGAGGGGGGAAGAACAATGGCTTCCTCCCCCCTCAAAGTGAAAAAGGTTCTAAGAGTGTTTTTTGGGAGAAAGGGGGCTAGAGTTTTTGTGTTTTGGTCCACAAATCATGGATAAAGAACGATTTTGTATATGTCGATATCTTGTGATATATTGTTTCTGTTTATGTGTCTTAAACATGAAGATAATAGTGGTTAAGGATTAGCTTAGTGGGTTGGTGTATAAGTATTTTTTATTTATTATTTAGTACGAAATAGTCTAAACTACAAGAGATGAGAATTTTTTACACAACTAAAATATTATAAGGACTCGAACCTGAAACTAATAATCTGCTAGTCAATGGATTTTTCTGCCAGCTTAAACATATTCAAATTATTTACAGTGCTCAGAAGCTTCTAGGTTATTTGATACAAGATAGTTGTAAAACCAGCGTTATCCATGCTCCAAGTGTGAAATGGCACTTCATCTTCTTGACTAAAAATCTAAAATGGTTCATCTATAAATTTTGTGCGTTTTGACCATCCTCGTAGTTTGAGTCTAACCATGCACAATTCCAAAAATAAGGAAAATAAGGAAAATGCTGTAACCACCAAAACTAAAAATCCAATTTAAATCACATGACGTGTCATTAAAATAGTTAGGCAAACCTAACTATTTTTCAACATTAGCTTTTGATTTGAGTCGTTCATAGTTTGATTACATGAGTAAATTTGCTTCTTGAATCTTAGCAGGAAATATGAATTACGAGAAAATGTAACCCATGTGCAAATCATGAGCTCATTTCATACTTACACAAGTTATAATGAAATAAATCGTAGAATTTTTTGAAGTTTCTTTAAATTCATGTATATGATTATGACATTTGACAAGAAAACATGTAACGCATCATGAGTAAAAAACAATTTCAAAAATTAGTATTTTTCAAATGCTTCGACGCTAATATAGTCCAGTAGAAAATAACTTTGACTTGTAGACCAGTCCTTTCAGATTTAAACCTCCACGACACATTGTCAATGTGTGGGAAAAAAACCTCCCTCTCAATATTACTTGTATAAAAAGATATACGCTTCAACATTGTCTTATCACACATTAAAGTTAGATTTACACAAACTAATTTATAACCTTTTAATTGAAACTCATGATAATTTTTCACAAAGAGATGGGAGTTCAAATTTAAAATTGTCCAATAACACCAATGAGAATTAAAACAAATTCAGGTTTAATATAAAAAATATTGCTTGAGAAAAGAAAAACAAAACTTTATCAATTCGGCTGAACTACACAGTGTACTGGGCCTGCTCCTGCTTGCCTAGCTAGCTCAGTGTCCACGATGAGTCTTTTGACCAGGCGTTTGGTCTCTCACCAAAGCCTGGACCGCAAAACCCGCTAAAATCAGAGCATCCAATTTATTTCCCACTAAAATGAATCAAAACTAATTTTCTTTCTAGTCAGATTAAAAATTAATTAATTTTATTTTACTGAATTAACTAATTTTCTTCATCAATCTAGTGGGCTCCACACAATGGATTGTCTTTTGGTCTCCCTCATTCCCCTTGTATATAAGTTCATCCCGAGGGCCTTGGTTTCGTCTTTTATCACGACGCTGATAAAGAGAAACAGCCAGAACGATTTGCAGACTCTCTCCCATACCCGACCCGAGAAATTTCGAAACAAACCACAACGCACACACAGAGGCTCACACAGAGCTTGGAATATGAGAAGAATCTGACGAAGAAGAAGAAGATAAGGCAAGCTACACATGACGATGATGACGCTGCCCAGAAAAAAGCTCAGAAGCTCGCGAAGAACCACTTCCAAGTCAGATTTCTTCGATGGCTTACCGGACGATCTCGTCGTCTTCATCCTCTGCAAGCTCAGCTCCTCCGCCTCTTCACCGTCCGATCTCATCAACATCCTCATCACGTAAGCACTTCTTTTGTTACCTCCGCTCCTTGTGGTGGTTCTTCCATGACTTTTGGTATTGTAGTTAATTTTTTATTTATATTTTTGGAAAAAAAAAATAGGTGTAAAAGATTGAATCGCTTGGGGCTTCACTCTGTGGTATTATCCAAAGCCGGTCCCAAAGCATTTGCTATCAGAGCCCAGAACTGGTCCGATTCGGCTCACCGTTTTCTCAAACAGTGCGTGAGCGCCGGTAACATCGAAGCTTGCTACACTCTCGGGATGGTCAGTCTCTTGAACTAATTTCAATTTATTTAATTTCCTCTGATTTTTTTAAAGTTTTTGGAAAATAAATTAACGTTTTTGTTGCTACAGATCCGATTTTACAGTTTGCAAAACCGAGGGAGTGGAGCTTCACTCATGGCGAAAGCCGCGATGAGATCTCATGCGCCGGCGCTGTACTCGCTCGCCGTGGTTCAGTTCAACGGCAGCGGGGGATCCAAGAAGGAGAAGGACCTGCGAGCCGGCGTAGCTCTTTGCGCTCGAGCCGCCTCGCTCGGCCACGTAGACGCGCTTCGAGAACTTGGCCATTGCCTCCAGGACGGTTACGGAGTCAAGCAAAACGTCGCCGAGGGACGCCGCTTGCTAGTCCAGGCCAACGCCCGGGAGCTCGCGTCTGTTTTACGCTCCGCCACGTGGCGGTCCCACCACTACCAGCACTTGTACGCGTGCCTCACGGGGCTGGTCAGCTGCCCGCTGCTGAGTGACTTCGGTTGTAATGTTCCGGCCCCGGAGCTCCACCCGGCGAACCGGTTTTTGAAAGAGTGGTTCGGGTCGGGTCGGGCAATTTCGGGACAAGGGATGAGACTGTGCTCGCACGTGGGGTGCGGGAGGCCCGAGACGAGGCCGCACGAGTTTAGGAGGTGCTCGGTTTGTGGTACGGTGAATTATTGCTCACGTGGGTGTCAAGCGCTTGATTGGAAGCTGAGGCACAAAGTCAAGTGTAAGCCGATCGAACGGTGGCTGGGTGTTGATGGTGAGTTAGGGGGACTGGTGGAGGGTGGAGATGGTGAGAATGTGGCCGTTTGATAATGAATATTAATTATTAATAATATAAAAAAGGACAAGAAAAAAGAGAGAAATTTAATTAATTTGGGTGCGCTTGGTTTTCCTCTTTTTTCTTTTGGCAAATTACAGATGTACGATATAGAGAACAGAAGGGGCAATATTTGCCTTTATATATGAATTAATATTTATGTTGGGGCCTTTTGTTATAATGTAAAGTAGGTTGGGGGTGGGGCAAATTCGTATTTACAAATTTCAAACCCAAATCATGCATGCATGACTTGGAAGGTTGGTATTAAACATGCCAAAAACAGGGATCGCACCTGTAATTTGTGTTTGTTTGTCTAATTTATATTATTTTTTGTTTGCAATCTTAAAGAATTATACCTAATAAGATTAGTATTAGCCTTAATTGTCTTCTTGGTCAGGGGGAATCAATACGTGCATAGGGTATAAGAAATATGATCTTTGTATATATAATAATGATAATAATCTTGTGCTTTAAACTTGAAAATGTGCGCTAATAATCTTGTGCTTTAAACTTGAAAATGTGCGCTCTCTCTCTCTCTCTCTCTCTCTCTCTCTCTCTCTCTCTCTCTCGTTTTTTACGGTGCAAATGAGTTTTTTACGGTGCAAATGAGTTTAGGCTCTGTTTAGTTCATAGAAAAGGAGATTTGGGGACGGGAAATAAATTGATTTTCCATGTTTGGTAAGTCCAATTATAGGAAATCGTTGCTCTCTCTCTCTCTCTCTCGTTTTTGACGGTGCAAATGAGTTTTTGACGGTGCAAATGAGTTTAGGCTCTGTTTGGTTCATAGAAAAGGAGATTTGGGGACGGGAAATAAATTGATTTTCCATGTTTGGTAAGTCCAATTATAGGAAATCGTTGCATAGTACATGAGAAAGTAAGGGGAAAATGAAGCCTTCCTCCAAATTTGGATTTTATTTTCGCTTATCATGAGAAAGTTTAAAAAAATGAGTCAACATTAAATGTACATTTTGTCCCCATTAACAATTTAGAATTACAATATATCATTAAATATATTCTTTTTTATTTGACTTAATATAGATATAATTGAAAAATTATACCAACTTTATTTTCCATTCATACTCAAAACAAACATGGAAAAAAAAAAAAAAAAAGGTAATATCTCCTGGTTACTTTTCCAACATTCCCAAACGTGGGAAATGAATCTTCCATTTCCTATCATTTGAAAAATGACATGAAAAGTAATTTTTCCTCAAATTCATTTAGTAAACCAAACAGGACGTTTGTGTCGGAACTCCAAATCCAATAATTCGTGGTCTTGTGGGTACCATAAGTCTATACTCTATATAGACAGTGGCAATAATAATTGTTGGTGTGACAAGTTTTAGTGATGGCGGATGGTTATTAAGTCGCAAGTCGCAATAATGCATTTAATTAAGGAATAAATTGATTCTCCCTCTCTTGGTACTGCAGAAAGCTATGGCGATGGGTCTGTTTGCCCACTTGTGCATTTCCCATCATCTTCTCTTCTTTTCTTTTGCGTTTTTCCCTTTTTGGTTAATGGAATAAATAGTTGCCACCGTATATCATTACATCTTAAGATTAAATGCTAAATTTTTTTTTTTTTTTTTTGGTTGGAATCAAGTTTCATTAATAGAAAGGCAATGTCAATTACATGATAGTGAAACTTATAAAATTGAATCCAAACAAATACTATAGTAAACCCATTAGAAATAAACTCAAACATGAATAAAGTCAGAGCTCAAAACTGACATAAAATCAAAGTCTAAAATTGGCATAAAGTCAGAGACAACCAAAAATAGAAACACTACCAAACGGCAAAGTACCGTTGCCTTTGCCTCCATGAAGACCAAGACATCGCCACCATGACTAATAATGAGTGAAAGAACTACAAGCACACCAAAACAAATACAAAAACTACAAATCTAAAAATCCCTAGCACTACATAAACCGACCATCAAAGACTCATTAACTCCTTCAAAAATGAAACCACCAAAACACCAAGAATCCAAGAACATACCCGGGAAAACACTTCCCAAAGCCAAAGAAACCAACATCCTCAGCAAAGAAGGAGGTGATTAAATGCTACATTTAGTCGTGTAAAGACGGACTAATTTCTAACTGTTGATGTATGTTGATTTTATTGAAAGAGAGACATTTACAGGCAAAGTCAGAAATCACTCACGAGCATTTAGCAAATAATATGGCATCGCGGGTCGGGTCGAAGACTTGTAGTACTTCTCATTTCAGTTTATATGTTTGGTTTTGGACGTAGGAGGCAGTATACTGCACGTATTGTGTATGCCTCTGCGGGTTGATACGGTTGAAAGCTATACAATACGGAACTGCTAATTCCTTTCAATTTCACTTTCATCGTGGGCAAGAGAAGTCTTCGAAGACTCTTCAATTCAATTTCATCATCATGAACCAAACCAAAGAGAAAAATTGGTATCGTCAAACCTTTTATGTTAAGGCAATTGAAATGCATAGTTATTATAATAATTTTGTAAATCTCCCACTTTTATTCAAACATATATATTTTTTTTCAGACGGGTGGAGTGCAATATTTTCTAGTAGAATTGTAAGAAATTACAAATACCATTTGAAAATGAGTCTCATTGTATCGTGTATGGGTGTACAAATTGCACATGGCAACAATGACTAAATCAGATGTTGACAATTACTCCTATCACAAGATAACAATAGGGTTTCTTGGTGTCGTGCGAATTCATAGAATGCGGTATATTCTCTTCCATGCCAACAGTCAAACATTCATAATTTAGTGCTTACAGCAATCAGACCAGAGTTTACAAGGGGGAAATATTACATGACTCAAGAGACAACAGCCTAATGCTAGATGCATACACAACCAGGGGAAAGTTGTTAAGAGCAACAAACTCGGTTTGATCAGTTTATGGTAACAGACGATACAAACGATGAATCAGGCTTCGTATAAAATAAGAATCAAACTCTAGGGCTCCTCAAAATTGATCAAAATTTGGTTCATGTGTGGTTGATGTTTCCTGACCTGCAAATAAGACGGAAAATACAGATATCTGTTAAGGTCTCGCGCTCTTGTATAGTATAGTGTAAAAGAGAAAGTTCAAGTAATTCTTTGCAGGTTCACTCAATTGGATACCAATTTTTCACACAGCATGTGTACATGGACAAACACACCTGCATATGCATATTAGCATTGTAAAAGTAATGCATTAGCAAAGCTATTAGGGACTGCTCATCTAAACAAGAAAATGTGAAGCTCAATAGATTACAAGCCTAATGGTTAATTCTTGAGGCTTCAGGAAAGCTTAAGCAAAATCAATTGAATTTGGGAGATGAGAGAACAGTTCAACAAATGAACGATACATACTTTCACACCAGCCAATGAAAGTAGTTTGTGAGAAGCAATGTAGGCAACATCTGGATTATTTAACTGCTTTTCCACAAAATATATAACTTCAGAGACTCCTGACTGCAAGAAAGAAGGTGTAAGAAGAAAAAATACCAGGTTAGAAAATGGCAACGTGCCTGACTGAATACACAAAATGTAGTTTAAAAGCAATAACAAAAAATGGATTACAATCTCTTTACAAGTTCATTACTAACGAGCAAATTTTTTGGATATTTCTATTACTTTCAGTGGGTTGGGGAGGGACTAGGGAGGGACGTGCAGGCAGGAGGTGGAAATGACACAAGCAAGGGCATGCCATACTCCTATATACTGTCAAATATAACCACAAGAACACATAGTAACAAACCTGAATGATTATTTTGGCACACTCGTTGCAGGGGAACATGGTCACATAAAGCCTCTGCAAAGAAATAGAGAATAAACATTCCTTCAGTACTTTCAGTCACAGCGGGAAAATTTAACAAAATAACCAGGAAAAATTGCCAACAATTATTTAAAACTTGAGATTCCATCTTAGAACTTGAGTTTATATCAGATGCTTCAAAACATCTCAAGCCCAAGTGCCCCGTGATGGTCTTTGGTCAAGTTGGTCAAGCACAACAATTTAGTCGAATTCACACAACACTACTAGGCCTTGGGTAGGTATGGTTTAACTGGGCCAGCAGATTGACATAATACATTCATAGTAAATGAGACTTTGGAAGTGTAACAAACCTGTCCAGCAGGAGAAGCATGGTTGGTGTTTAGGATAGCATTGACTTCAGCATGACAAACATAACTGCAAAAGGTTAGAAAGATTATAAGCAACAACCAGAGTTCCTGATAGAATTCTATAAATCGGCAAAAGGATAAATCAGTAAATCAATGAAGCACAATCATAGGATATGATGTGATGGCTGTGGAAAGAATCAATTTGATTAGAGCACTAGAAAGAAGACAGACATTAAATGTCAACTTCAACATAATTTCAGATTTAATTCTTACGATAAACAGCAGACCACAAATCAGGAATGGAATTTAAGAAAGCACAAAAGCTTACGGATACTTTGTCTCCAAAGGATCCCCAGTTCTGGATTTCTGAATAAGAAAAGAAAGATTCACTAATTAATGCTTACCGTATGATCCAATAATCACATTTTTTCCCTTCAAATTTTTATCAAATAGCATTTACAAACCTTTGCCCAAGGAAGCTTGTCATCCGAACAACCTCTTGGGAACCCATTATACCCAATTCCTGAAGAAAGAGAAATTACCCTGGAAGTCAAAGAGAGCTAAATGTGGAAAAATTCAATGATCATAAAAATCATAGACAATGTAAACCACAAAATAAGAACCATATGACCTCTGAACGTTACAATGTGAAGTAATTAACAATTCCATGTAGAATTCCTTTCAAATAATCTTATCCTCACCTAGAATTACCCCATTTTCACTCACCAAGCATGCTCCAACCTATACACCGCCAATCAATGTCAGTTCTAACGCACCAAGTTCTTATCAGACACAAATTAAGGCACTTCAATACACCTGTCATTGTTGTTACTCACAACAATTATCTTATGATCCTCATTTACTTACAAATTCAATCAACACACATACCAAAAAAGAGCAGAGAATATGACCTGCCTGTTAGGATCTTTGGATCTTTCAGCTGATAAAAATGCAATTGCCATGAAATAATCATCCCATGACAAATATCTGCAATCAAAACCAAAAAATAACATCCAAAAATGAAACAAAACCAATATTAGGGTAACAGTATAACTGAAGAGTAAGCATTTTTGTACAATGTGGTCACTAATTGCTAGTGTACCTGGTACTGAAATAGAACAATCTAAGCAAAATGAAAGGGCTTTATAAAAAATTGGCATTTTTTACACTAACCCTTTGCGTTTTGAGGGGTCAAATGGGCTCTGAGAAGAGTATTTCCTGGGGACGGGGCCGTTTTCAGACGAATCAAGCTTGGTAGACTGCTTTTTAGGGTTTGAAAGTAAGAAGCGGCAAGCGAGCGCAGAGGCCAAGGCCCCGAAAACAGTGGCCGTGGAGACCAGACCGAGCTCGCGAGAGTTCATTGAGCTGAATAGGGAGAAGCTTTGGGGGCACTGCACTGTCACTTTCCCGATAAAATTTCCAGCTTCGAGCTAAGGTGGTAGAAGAAATAGCGGGAAAATGGGATGGAGAGTTGGTAAGTTTGTGTGTGTTTTTTATTATTATTATTAATTTTTTGGAGAAAGGAAGTTTTGTTTAGAAAAAAAGCCCAATCCAATGGTCCTTTCTTTTTGGTGGGCTAAACCTAAGCCCAATCTATCAGCCCATATAACAGAAATTCTTCAATAAGGAAGGTGCAAAAGTGACCTGAAAATTTTCGATATTTGGAGAAGAGGGATTCGATTAGAGATCTCGGATACAGTAGTAAGAATGGTGCAATGTGCTCGGATGAATTTTGACTGTCGTTCGTGTGTGCACATACAACTAATCTTAGTAAAAATCACAAGGATAAATACTTTTAACATCTCAATTATAGTGTAAACCGATTGTGTGTGTGTGCATTCGAGTTCGAGAGACTACCAATCGTTGTTACTTGTGACTTGTTCAACTGTAGGTCCTCCAAAGGAGGACTTTAAATCGCCATTATCTCCCCTGGGACAACTTTATGGTTGATATACATGAAAGAGGTGAGGAGGAGGAAACCAAAAGAAGAAAATTGATGAAGGTCTTAGTTGGAGACCATGATAAATAAATCATTGTCCTAAAGTTGAGTGACCTCCATCACTACCTCAAATGAGGTGGGTTTATTTGGGCAGATCCAAAAAGCTGATAATATAGATTAGGGGCGCACACACACCCTTAAAGCCTTCCCCAATTCCCGAACTTTCACATGCACCTTGCCCACCCAAAAACCTACAACTTTTTCCTTTAAAGTAAAATCTTTCCACACAATTTTTATGGCAGCATCTTAGAGACAAAGAGATACCAACAACCTATGTTTTTGGGGCCTTTCCTTGGTGGGACTATGATGTCCTTGATCCGATTTACATGCGTAAGCAAAAAAATGTTTACTTACCAGCAAGCATTATTTGGGAGAATACTCTTCCACATGAAGTATCAATGCACCCAAATTTTTTAGAAAAATAAAGATTTAATTAGTTTATTTTAGCTGATTTTTATCCACGAAAACACAGAAATCGATTCACTTAAATTGGTTTTCAATTGCCAAATTCAATAGGTAAAACTCAATTAAATTGGTAGATTGAACTTTGTATCCACTTGTTCCTATTTTTAAAAAAATTGTGTTGTCATTTTTTATGTGTCAACTTATGCAATTTGTGGCTCCGCCATTGAAATATTTGTTCATTTTTTCCTTTTACTTATTGGAAGAATTTTTTTGGTAGCAAACGTTTGTGATCATCCTTTTGTCTCCTTCAAACGGTATGTTGACGTGCTTTAAATAGCTTTGGTATAATAGTAGGCAAATGGTACCGTTAATATTTTATGATAAGTAGACAAGTTTTGCAGATTAGAGCAATCAAGTTGAGATGGCCGAGTTGGTCTAAGGCGCCAGATTAAGGTTCTGGTCCGAAAGGGCGTGGGTTCAAATCCCACTCTCAACATTCATTTTACTTTTTTTTTGCAATTATTTTTTCTTGACAATAAGAAAATGATAAAAATACACACACTATGAAAAACTCAAAATAAAACCAAAAAATAATATAACAAAGTTTTATTATATATATATATTTTTGTCAGAAAGTGGAGGAGAAAATTCACAAACATGAATATCATGTACGCTTGAATTCAGGACCACTTGAGATCACGGCGTGAGCCAATCCAACTATTACATGAAAGAACAAATAGAAAAATCCAATAGTAGAATAGATAGCAGCGGGGAGCAAGTTTTGTTTGCTCAACTACAAGCCCAAGATTATCTGATGAACCTCCCAATCAATCACATGATGTTAGATGAAGAAAGGTGAGCGTTGATGGGACCAGTGATCGGACGGTCCAAGTGGCAGGGTCAGAGAGCCAATCATGGTCAGCCCCACACTTTCACTTGGGTGTATGTGTGCCCCTCCCACGTGCCAATCTGCCTGAAGGCGTGAGCTGCTGCTGAGATAAGAAAAGTGGGTCGCTTTTTCGTACAAGAGGGCCGACAACCTTAGGCCTACCATAAAGCTAAAATCCATGCCCAAAATTTTTATTTAAAAAAAAACCGCCCACAACATAAGCAAAAGAAACCCCCAGCGCACGTGCGACTGTAATTATTACGCACCCTTTCATCCTCATCTCCCAAAAAAAGAACAAGTCAAAGAAATTTAATTATGAGAAAAGGAGAAAAAGAGTCCACATGAACACAAAAAAGGCCACTCATAGCCCAATAACGTGATCCGTTATTTTTCCCAGCCTTTGGCTCTCCTTTAAACGGACAGTGTTGAAATCTTCCAATCTGATTTTACCAAAATACCCTTACCCTTAAAGGAGGAGGCAAGTCCTTTTGCATTAAGTCATGGTTTAGAATAACGCCGACTTACCATATATTGATATGTTATGTTATTAGATTGTCAATCAGAATCTAGTATAGTATGAATTGATACGACAAATAAATTATAGTCAAAATTTGTTTTATAACATAGAAAATATTCAAGAATCATATGTCCTCAATTATCTCTAATGTCAATCATCATGCATTATTTGTTATTTTGGTTATTTTCCTTGATTGGTCAATTCCTTCAACTTCTCCCTAGATTGGTTTTTTTGATTTTCTAGATTACCTTTCTTAGTTTCATTGACCCTTTAAATAATCCCCGAATTATTCCAATTTATCTTAGAATTAGCACTATGCAAGGGTACAATGGTAATTTGGGCATGTTTGAGTTGTATATATGTAGCCACAAAGTTTTTGGCATCTCACACAAGCTATTGCCTCAGTCAGCACACCACCTTAGTCACTTCCTCTGTACTCATCAAACCTTTTATTGCTTCCTTTAAAAAAGAAAAAAAAAATCCAATGGAAGGAGGAGATGATCAAAAGGAGTTGCAGCTGCTTCCTTCTCCTCACCTGATGACCTCTTCTTCATCACAGAGGACATCTCGACCGTCGGATTCATCGATAAGGTATCACCGGTCATCGAAGGCAGCGGTGCAGGATGCATTATTGGAAGGGCCTAATTCCCTTGACCTGCAACTGTCAATCAGTGTGAGGCCAATAAGGGCAGCTTCTTCCTCAGATCATTGTGTTGTGTCAAAACCAGTCTGTGATTTTGATGTCTTGAAGCCCAAGACAGCTGGTTGTGTGGAGGCCTTGAAATGGCAAGCAGCTGAGCAAATCAGATTGGCTGCAATGGAAAAGGCCTATGCAGAGAGAGTGAGGGAGCTGACAAGGAGAGAGATGGAATTGGCTCAGTCAGAGTTCACACGTGCAAGGCACATGTGGGAGAGGGCTAGAGAAGAAGTGGAGAAAGCTGAGAGAATGAAGGAGAAGGCAACGCTTCAGATGGACTCTACGTGCATGGAGATCACTTGCCAATCTTGCAGACAAAGGTTTAGGCCTTGAAAAAGGGTCCGTTTGGTTCGCGGATTCGAACAAGATTTTTGTGTATTTCATTCCTCATACCTGAGTATTGGATTGCTGATGGGATTCTTCCTCCATCAAAAACACAATGAAAATAATGAAATATATTTGATGGATATAATAAAATGTGTGGCATGAGATTTGAACTTAATTTGTGATCTGTGTGATATGAATATGTAATGAGCTTCTGCTTGGTTTATCTGAGAGACTCAAACCAAAAGAATACATATGCTGCCGCTAAATTTAGCTTATGCATGTTTCTGTTTGTCTTCCAACTCTGTCAAGCTTGAATCTCAATTTTGTATTTTGCGTAGACAACTTGCAGGTTATAAACACGAGGCCCCAAAAATCCCAGATTGATCATCAGAATCAAATCATGCTTGTGATGGTCTAATATATCTTTCAGTTGGCTTGGCAACAAATCTTCTGGTGTGTTGACTTACTGATAATAATCAATTAATCATATGTTCAGGAACACAAATTAGAATTTTAAGCTAATTGCATTTCACTGAGCCATTATGATTCAAGATTGGGCAAGATTGCATGGAATTCAGAGCAAAGAAAAAGTATGCTAGCTCTGTGATTATTTCTGAGCATATTCAGTCATGGACTTAGTAGCAGTTTCTGAGCATATACAACAAGAAGTTAGCGTGTTGGGTTTTGGGTTTTGGTAGAATAATATATGACACATTGAGAGTACAAGTTACAACTCAGGACTTTATGATAAATAATTATTAAACAAAGAGCACTATACATACAGTTCTTCGCCTATGCGGACGTCTGTTATTACCGTGCGGATGATATTGTAAGTAAGGAAGGAAGCATGGAGAGGTAGTAGAAAATACATAGTGTATCCAAGTCCTGGATTTAGGCTAAGTGCGCAAAGATTACAAATTTCTTAACCTCTATAGAAAACCCAAGTGAAGACAGCTTTGGGGTTATGGCATGGTCAAATGAAATCTGACGTAAAAAGGGTCAAGTTCAGAACCTTGATGTCGATATAGAAAGGCAAATGAATCAGAACAAAAAGGCAACCAATTTCACCAGCAACAAGACATTGTAGCTGGACATCCACTTGTTTTCAACTTCTTAACTTTTGTTCATGAAGCCAAACACCCACTACCCTTGTCTCCGATCCAACACAAAAAGAAACAATTTTTGGATAGGAAGATCATGACCTCTCTCACCAAAAGCTTCTTCAACACCAAAAGCTCAGCTTCATCTGTCTGCAACTTCAACAAATACAATTTAATCAGTCAAAGACACGTATAAATATAAATATAAATATATTTATATATCAACAGGTGCCTACAATAATGCACTGGCTTTTGATTCTTGATGAGGTGAGAGAGCAAGAGCTAGCTAGACACATTTTAGTGGGCACAAAGAATCACAAAGTCTCAAAATTTGGTGGTTCTGAAAAGTGCAAGGAAGGCATGGGAAGAAAAAAAGGGGTAATCTAGATTTGGCTAATTATTTCAAGCCTGATCCTTTATTTGGTTTTCAGAATCTTCTTAAGTGAAGAATCTGATCTAGGATCTGACAGAACACAACGCTTTTGCACTTCTTAACCATTTGGGTTTATTGCTTAAGCTCCCCTATCTCTATATCCAGACATAATTTCACAAAGACAATTATACCATCACTACCCTACACTTTCACTGAGAGAAACTCTCATACAACGTCGGATAACTTTTCACATGTCATTATGTTATTGACTAGGAATAGCAAAACAGTAATATCCCGGTTACAAGTAAGATTTTTTTCCTTTCACTTGTTCACTGTTTGTCCTTTGAAGGAAATAAAAAAGAAGAAAAAAAGATTCCTCTGGGATAAAGTTCTGTTTGCATTGAAGAACCTAAAACAGTCTTTTCTTTTGTGGGTATGAGCATGTCCTAGTGCTAGTGGTTTCATTATCATCCCTTAAAAAAAAAAAAAAAAAAAATTTCCTTTGGTGGTTTCTATATTTACTCTTGTTAAAAAGATCAAAATGCAAAGAAAGATACTAATTAAAGAATTGAATGTACTTGTCGTATAGGAACCCAACAGTTGTTATCATGAGATGCTCTGTGCTGCAAAGTTGGATACCAATGATGGAAGTTCATGGCTCTCATCTTCAGGGCATAAGTTAACAAAAAAGAAATGCCTACACTGGCCATGGTGGAGCCTAATTGATTTAATACATCATGAAATAGTTAAACATTTTTGATGATATTATTTTGAGGTGCCCTGACAAATGACCACCTACATTATGGGTGATGCCTGGTCTTGGATCTCTTATCTGCAGTACCATCAAGGAAATACCAAATACTACCAAATACGAAGGCCATCAATTCTTTGAGAAATTTCAAGAACAAGGATAAAAGATGTAGGGCATGATTCTTGTTGAACCATCAAACTGGCCATTATGACATAACCTTAACATTTGTCTTTTCATATTGTCCACATATGATGGTCTCTTGATGCCCTCTCTTATTTCTGTGCAGTATGATATGTTCAATCACAACCCTAAAACAAACTTACTCTTATCCCATTACTGTTCTATGGAGGATTTTGTAGCCACCACACCCATGACATGACACGACACGAAATTTTTTATATAATTAGTGTAGAGTTCGAAAGAGACGTAACGTACATCAACGATTGTCAATCGCTTATTATACGCGCGCGTCATCGAGTAAGAGTTTCTTGTTTATGACAAAGAAATCTTTTACCGATTTCCTACAGATGAGCAAATAGGGCACTTATCAGAACAAAATGGACTTCACATTTGTACATGTGATAATTTTTATACTGAGTTACACAGATCGTGCAGTATATTATGGTGCACAGAATTGACCTTTTTTATATATATATTTATGATGTGCAGAAGTGAATCAAAATGAAATTCAGAACCAACCATCATTTGTTCAACTGAGAGTTTGCAAAAGATTTGGCAGTGTGTGGTTTGGAGGTACACTATTTGCAACTAAGAGGAGACAAGATAGGGTGGAGTTCATAGTCACATGCAGCATTTCCATTTCATTTCAGTTGGCTTCTAGGATTTGTGGCATAAATATACAGAGAGAAATCTGTGAGTGTGAGTTTTCCAAAAACAATAGGTTAACAAGAGAGAAATATACATTGAATTCAACAAGATTGTTCAGTCAAGTCATCTCCAGAGACCAATCAAGAAAAAAGGCAGCTAACTTTTGTAGGTGGGGAAAGTTTTGAGATGATCATGTGGTGATGGTGGGGTTCCAGTCACACCATGTGGAAATGTGAATCACAAACCATAGCATCTGAACTGGACTGTTTATATACCCTACCACAGAAATCTGAAAATTTTCTCACCAGGCAGTAACAGAAGGATGCAGTCAAAAGCAATTTGATGGGACAATGTGTTTTACAGCAATAAGCTGGAAATTTTACTTGAAGTTGCGCAGACCAATCGATGCACTTGGTTAATATTCTACTGCAAAGTGTGTCACAGCTCTTGAGCTTTAAAAGTTTGGCATTAATCTGAACAGGAATTCTTTGTAACAAAGTACCGACGTGCATCGATATTGTTGATAATGTGTAGATAATATGTTAGTGCCTTTTGTTATTTCAAGATGAAGATTTAAGAAGTCTCATTTATCGTATAAGCTTCAAGCTTTTTTTAGTGAATTTTTTTTTTTTTTTTTTTTTGGGATCGATAAGCGAAGTCACAGTTAAGCCTTTAAACAGCTGGACAAAAAAAAGAGGAACAAATTACGGACCCGTTTCCAGATAGCGTTTTCTATCACGGCTTCACTGTAGCAGGATTTGCTGAGATCGTTTGGAACAAAAAGAGAAAACGCAAAAGCAGGTGTAGCGGCTGTTATACGTTTGCCTCCAAATTCCAAACAAATAGAGGGAGAGAGAGAAGCTGTGTCCATACGACAGTGGAGGAGGGACGATCACAGGTACCCTAACCCTAAAACAAAACCAATCGAAAGATGCCGGAGAAGAATAAGAAGAAGAGGTATGAATTTGAGTACTGCGTGGTTTGCAAGCTGAATCACAACCAAGGCCCGAGCCACAAGTACATACCGGGCCATACCAAGTCCCTCTCTACCTTCCTCTCTCGGTTCCAGGACAAGCTCTCCGACGTCCGCTTCTTTCTCAAAAACCCTACCCCTCTCCGCCCCGAACTCGCCTCTCGCAATCGCCTGTGGTGCTTCTTCTGCGACACCGACATTGACGAGCTAGATAGCTCCTTCGCTTGGTAAGATTTCTATCGCCATGCTTGAATTAGCTTTTCAACTTCTGTTTGTTTGCTGAGAAAACAGAGGAAAATAATGGAACATGTGGAGAATTGCTGTGCAATTTATATAATTTAGAGCTACAAAATCGTGCATTGTGATATATATGACATTGGCCTTACACTTTATTGGTGTTCTTGATTATCAGTAGTAATGCAATTAATCACCTTGCAAGTGCTGAACATCTGAAGAATTTGAAGCATTTTTTGTGGAAATATGGTGGAGGAATGGATCGACTTGATACATTTAGAATATCGGAAGATGACCTTGCTATGGTATGTTTATATAGTATATATGCTTTCAGTTTCATTAATCGTTTATGTCATATGAGGCAGTGGGAGTAAACAGAAAGATTGTAGAATTCTGTGGATTTGTGTTTTCATGTGATTTGTTGAAGAAAGATGGTAGAATAATGAATCTTGTAGTTCCAAAGAAGAGAGTAAACAGAAATTCAAGTCAGTTTTTAGAGTTGAGTCATTAACGTATGGTTATTATCCCTTTGTGGCTGCAGTGGGAGAAGAAGTGCAAATCATTGAAGAATGAAGCTGTGCCCTGCGGGGAAAAATCTCGAGGACCAACGTTTGGACCTTCAAATGATATCCATAATGAACTGAAATATGGAATTATAGATACTTTTGAAAATAATAGTAATTCAAGTTTTTCAAATGGTGTTATGCCTTTACTATATCATACAAATGAGCATCAGGTATCCCATTCAGGACCCCCTCAAGTTACAAATGTTGGCTGCTTTCCTCAAGACGTGGCTACCTCTTCTTTACATGGGGAAACATGTTCTGGTATATATTCCATAAATTCAAAAGGTTTAACCGGTATGCATGTTCTGTTTATATGATATTTGTATCCCTTTGGTTTGTATTTCATAGAAGTTTCTCCCCTGTAGTTAAAAGGCTTATGCTAGTTTTATGATTTCTGCTGTCTGCTTACATCATGAATCAGTTAGCAGCAGTACCCAACATTCTTTTATTTCTAATGGTAGAAAGTGCTCAGCTGATGGTTATTTCAGTAATGAAAGGGTAAGTTTGGTCATATACACTCTTCACCAAAAGCATCCGTTTTCTTGTGGTTGTACTTATATGGTTGTTTGTAACATTGGAAAATTCCAAATGTGTAATTCGTTTGGTGTAGATGAGCGAGGTGTATCAGCATGAAAGAATGACAAAAGGACTGAGCAGTTCTCCGGGTATTAACCTTTGATTTTTTTGATGTTCTGATTCTCCATGCTCCTATTAAGCTGATCATACTGATGCCAAATGTATACATCATTTGAGAAGTGAGCCATCTGTTCTTAGGAATTACAGAAACATTTATATACATCTGTCTCGACTCAATGGCTTAGCGCAGGAGGTTGATAGAGTTATGATTTATTTATTATAGCTGTGCATCCTCATTTAAGGTTCTTTTCTCCAGGTTTTCAGAATCTCACACAAATAACTTCCACGTGTTCTAAAGAGGCTAGTGGAAATGTGCATTCTGGGGCACCTCCTCCTTGGCTTGAAGCAGATGAAGAAATTCAGTTTACTGTTCCACCGAAACCAGCTTCAGGTACCCGTATCTCTCTGTCAAATAAGTCGGGGAAGTCCAAGAAATTGAACCCAAAACGAGTGGGAGCAGCTTGGGCAGAAAGAAGAAAGAGGGAGATGGAGATGGAGAAAAGAGGGGAGATTGTCAAGAGTGACTGTGATGCTAATTGGCTCCCTAATTTTGGTAGAGTGTGGCAATCTGGTAGCCGAAAAGAGTCCAGAAAAGAATTTGAGTTGGAGAAACAAAAATTACCTAAGGTTGAAAGTGAATTTGAGATGCCAATTAAGATACAGCCTTACGTCAGCAAACGGATGGTGAGTTTCATGTTCCCTCTTACTATGTCAGTTTGTTGTAGATTTCAAGATTTTTAAAGCTAGTTATGATAGATGGAAAAATATCTTTATTTAATGTTGTGATACAACATGCATGGTTCTCAATACACGGATGCTATGGCAGTCCCATTTGAATTTCACTAGACATGCAGCAAACTGATGTGAGCTTTCATTTTATTGTTTTTGTAAATAAAATCCATAAAACTTATGCAGACACATTTCAAGAATTACGAAGGCTTAGGCATTTTTAATTGTGTCCCTCTTCATGCAGCGAACAAATGAGAGTGAATGATTGTGCCATGATGGTTATGCAAGTTGATGATAGCTCTGATGACAGACATGTTGGGAGAACCACTGTATATATCTTCAGCTCCCTTGAGTTTGAAGTAGAGATCAAATTGAGCTGGAACTTTTAAGGAAGCCAGGAAGCAAACATGTGAAACTCTGCCCAAAATTGGATGATCAGTTTTTAGGCTGGTGTACAAAATAGAGTTGTAAGTTCAAATGATCATGGCACTCAAATGTATTCAACTTGAATTTTTCTCCATCAAATATATTCAACTTGAAACTTTATCATCATATCTTATGCATGTGGCAAATGAGATCTTCCTTTGGTGACATCAATGGTTAGATCCATCAATAATTATTTCATGTTGAAACACTGTGTCAGTAGTCAGGAATTTCTTTAACTGCAAAAACTATGTCAGCTATGACTAGGACCCCATTAATAGAATTGAGACATTTCGACCAAAAAAGAAAAAGAAAAAGAAAAAAGAAAAAAGAATTGACATTGGTAGGCACTGGATATTCGCCCGCAAATAATGATTCTTATTTACAGAGAAAATAAAGAGGAAGAAGTGATGGGAATCTTTTTTACAAGGACTCTGTACCCCAGGAGAAAGAAAAAGAGCTCCTACTCTATTTTTATGGCTGCAATCTCACAATTTGAAATAACTGTTTTTTCTGTCTGCCATGTTGAGCTGGTTCAGGAAGAACTGTATGGCATCCGGTTTTCCTACTTTTACCATTGCTCTATTGAAAATATCAATAATGAAAGGAGCTTGTTCTTTCTACTTACGCCTCATGGGGGAAAAATAAAAATAATAGTAACAATAGAAGCTATTATATTACTCTATCGTAATGGTTTTGGCAGGGCAAAAATTTGTAGAGTTTGATTGGCCTGTGATCCTAAAGTTCCATAATCTCCCTTTCGAAGAAACCAAGTTCTCATCACACAGAAACTCCCAGGAAAACCACTTCTCAATCATTCGATCTACATCATGCACTACCACATCTGTAATATTCCCATTTCTTGCCATCATACTAGCAGTATAGATTGCTGCCATCCTCCCCGGTTCATCTGGTGTACTGCCGCTTGGTCCGTCCACCACCACCACATCCCATTTAAGCTCATAAACTTCTTGTGGTAAGTTTTTCAATGCAAGTTGACATTTGGATAGTTGGAGTTTTGAGCTAGGTGCACAATCTGGGTTTTCCCTTGCATGCTTGAGCAGTTTGTAAGCCTCTTTTGCAGGTATCTGGTAGTCCACCTGGTAGACTCTGGTGGTGTTGGAATTAGTCTTCAGTGTGCTTATCTTGTTGTGATCGTCCTCTAGAAAGATGGTGGTGCCACCTGCATTGATTGATGAGAGAGATACATACTGGGGATCAATCCCGAAAATGAGGAGGTTGCAGGGAGCTTTCTGCCAAATGAGATTTGACAGAAGGCGGTATTCCTTTTCCCTGAGGCCGGTGACATTGGCAGACACGTTTTTTTCTGATGGAAACTTAGAGCATGTGGAGAGAGGAGAACATGCATCTCCAAGAGCAGTAGGAGGCAAGGCAGTTGAGGCAGGAAATGGAGGGGAAGAAGATGAAGTTGTTATTGCAATTCTAAGAAGTCTGAGTACAGAAATGATTGAAAGGATCAAAACAAGGAAAGGGATGAGTTTCTTTCTGCTAAAGTTCATGTTTTTAGATCCTCTGCAGTGCTTGTGCTGATAAGGTTGATCTAGTTGTGCCTTAAGTGACACCAGGGAAGAGAATCGAACTTGAGGAGTTACAGGAGAGTGACAATGAGGCACTTCTGGGGGCATTTTTTGGTGTTTCTCTTTGCTTTCAGGACCTCCACAGCCAGCCACTATCATATCCTCATTGTAGGGAGATGCGGTGGGGCTCTTGATGATGGAAGCTGTTATGCTGAAAGTCTACTTGGTTGTACCTTCTTGAGTGAGGAAGAAGGAAGGCTTTGCTTTTGTTCCAAGCGTTGCTTTTCTTATATCCACGTGTTTGTTTGTTACCTAATGAAATATTGCATTCCGAGATCGATCTGCTATTTGCTTACCTAAGAAAAAGAGTAACAACAATGAAGGGTTGGTGTTCCAATAATTTCTTTACAACTTTATAAAGAAAATTATATTTTTAAAATAAAAAAATAAACTAAACTTTCACTGTTGGATTGTTTGGTAGTTATGAGTGAAGTTGAAGAAGGTTAGCTAATGTGCGGTTGCTGGGCCACTTTCAAGCTTCAATCATATGACCTTTTTTGTTAGTTATATAATATTCCCCGTTTGATTGCTGGTTTTGATGGCTAGTAGACATTGATGTATAAGGTTTTTTCATGCCAAATGATTTGCTGTTTTACAATCCTTTTGGGGCAGCAATTTTTCTTTAGGGAACAATATTATATAATTAAACTCCCCATAAGATATAGGAAACATCCAATGAATCAAATGTGCCCCTCAATTTGGAAAAGTAGTCACAAAAATGAAGCTCAAGGGGATCAAATTTGGTGTTCTTGACCCAGCCCATCAAGTTCGAACATTAAACCCCGGTCGGAAACCTAGAAAAGAGGTCGGTCGGGGAACGGGGTTGCCTCGTTTTGGGGTTATATTGTTGAATGTTATTTCAAAAGAAGAAAACTTTGGTTAAAAGCGGCACATGGATGAGGGAATGAGGTCTCAATTATGGAAAACTAAACAAGTCGATGTATCACAGTTTTACATATGTTCAGGCAAAAAGAAGCATCATAATTTACAGAACTAAGGCAAAGAAGAGCCCAACCAAATGAGAAGTAAACTAAAATACTATTGCTTTCTCTTTGAGTACAAGTTGCTGCCTGCCTCCTTGATCTAGTCAACTCAGAACCTTAAGCATGACCTGAAACTCGATTGGACAAATAAAATAAATCAGTCCCAAATTACACCATATTAATCTAGAAAATCTGTCTTAAAAAAACCCATCATTTAATGGAGTGGGAGTATCACCGGCTGACGCAATGGTACAGTAACACTCTATAGACGTAGTGGTCTAGTACCACAACTCTATCATTTCTCCATCTAGTGACAATCAGCAAAATTACACAAATCAATAAACCCACTAAACATGTAACTAAGAAAAGAAAAAAAAATTGAAGTTAATGGGATAACAAGTGTGATTAGATTTATAATATCTGAGTAGGCTGTTCTGGTTTTCGTATCCAACTTCTAGATCTTATACAGCAATATCAACAAAGTAAACTCAGCTAAATTCTCAACCAAACCACAAGCATGCAAATTAAAGCCACTAAATTTAAACTTAATTGCATTGAACAGACGGAAATTGAGATGTAATTGAATGAATACCTAAACAGAGCCGACGATGATGTTGTTAATGGGGATGAAGACCAGCTTCACGAAAAACCCAACGAATCCCATTGCTACGAACCCGATGGCTGTACGGATCGCCACCTTCGTGAACTCTGCACCGAAATCAACCATCAAGTACACATAAATTAGAGAATTAAAATCCCCAATTTTTGTTAAAATTTGATCCAGAAAACACAGATCCGAATGTTATATGTAGATTCTTAATTGGTTACCTTTGCGATCAGGCTTGTGGCACCTCTTCACCAGTCGAGTGCTTTCCTTCGCGAACACTCTGAGAGGATCGACGACTGAGTCTATGGCTTCCATTTTCTCTGAAGACCAAATTGAGAAACAGAGCGAGAGAGAGAGAGAAGAGAAGTGTATGAGAAAGGAAAGGAGTAGTTCGGCGCGTTAGGACTTCTAACTAACAGGCGGATTTTTCAGACCAAAAGAAGAAAAAAAACTAAACAGAGGAATTTATTTATTTTTGTCAACGTTTAGGCATCCTCCAACCCATTTGGTCATAATAAATTTTTCTTCTTCAAAAAGTAACTATTTGATTTTGTCCGATTTAAACCCTTTTTTTCTCCAACTCTACAGACTCAAAATTTAAGTCCGTAACTTTATTACATTGTTTAAGAATGGTTTAAGTCTAATTTTTTTTTTTATTTTATGGATAACTTTTCTTCATTTAATCTTTTTAAATAACTTTATAATTTAATTTTTTGAATAATTTGAGCTAAAAAAATTGAAATATAAGAAATGGGTTTATAAGTTTAGAGTGAGTTTTGGGGTTGGATTTAAAGCTCAGCCGCTTTTTTTTAAGCGTTAAAATAGCTTGGATTTAATATGAATAGTTGATTTAGGTTACCGTTGGAATTAAAAAAAGAGTTGTTTGAATTGTGCCGTTGGTCCAACGACAACATCATCAGCTTCCAACACTTGGTGTGATAGCATCTGCAACACAGTAGTTGCGAGCCTTCCTTGCATGTGGGCTGCGTCATGGCTCAGTGGGCTTCACAAAAAAATAAATTCATGTACAGGCAATAGCTGGACTGGTATTCCGCCCCACTTTTGGGTTTTTCCAAATTTAGTGCCTTATTTTTTTGGGAAATAGCTCTAAATGCCACCCTTTTTATAAAAAAAATTTTCTTCTGAAAATACCACGTCTCCCCAATTTTTTTTTTGCAAATATCACCTATAAATATATATTTATTGTCAACTTATTCCACACATATAACTTTTCTTTGAAATTAAGTTCTCTCTCTCTCTCTCTCTCTCTCTCTCTCCCCTTCAATCTAGCTAACTACGCATCTTCTCACGAAGAAGAAGATCAAGAACAACCTACAGAACCCACAGGTTTGCCCTCAAAACCCAGTTCTTCATCTTCCTCTCTGTTTTCTTGTCTACCCAAATCCAAACCCCAATTTCGTCTCTCTTCGAATCACTTCTGCAACCTAAACAAACCCAAACAAAACCATATTTTCTGAATATGACAGCATGTGTTGGCATTAGGTGGCCATTGTTTGAGCATTTTGGTCCAATTTTGGGGGGTTTTGAAGTCTGGGTTTACATGCCCTCTTCAAGAACAGCTTCTCCAGAAAATGAATTGTTGGGAATATGTAAGTTTTGATGTTAAATTGAACTAACTACGCATCTTCTCACGAAGAAGAAGATCAAAAACAACCTACAAAACTGACAGCTTTGCCCTCAAAACTTAGTTCTTCCTCTTCCTCTTTGTTTTCTTTTCTACCCAAATCCAAACCCCAATTTCGTCTCTCTTCGAATCCCTTTTGCAACCTAAACAAACCCAAAAACCATCTTTTCTGAATATGACAACATGTGTTGGCATTAGGTGGCCATTGTTTGAGCATTTTGGTCCAATTTTGAGGGGTTTTGAAGTCTGGGTTACATGCCCTCTTCAAGAACAGCAATCGTATTATGATTTTATTGCGGTTGTATTGTAGTCGTATTGCTTTTGTATTGCTATGGTATTGCTGTTATATTGATTTTTTTTGGTGTTTTATTGATATGTTACTGTAATTTAATAGGAATATATGTTGATATCATTTTTCTTTATCTGCTTGTGATTTGAGTAGGAGTTGAGATTATTCTTGGCTGAAGTATTATTTACGATCTCTCTCTTTCTCTCTCTCTCAGCTCTTTGTATTTTTCTCAACATTTATGTGTTAATTTAATGTCTGGCATTGTTTTGGAACCATAATCATTGTCAATCTCATTGTTTCTTTAAAAGATTGCTGTGAAATTGTTACTTCATTTTCTTCTTTCCTTTGTTTTAAGATATTTTTGTTTGGAGAAAAAGAACTATGTTTTTGTAATCTAAAAGACTAGGTATCTATGTCCCACATCTTGGGACTAATTGAATGTTCTTGTTGATATTGAAAGGAAGCTGGCATCTTTGGTTGAAAAAATGAAGGTGTTACTGCTGAAGTAATTTCTACTTGATTTCAATTTGCCTATAAAACTTGTTGACTGGTGCTCAACAAGTTGGGTTTTTGTAGATTGAATTGGCTTATAATTTAGGTTCATTTTTTGCATGTGAGTGTTTTAATGGATTGGATCTTCTACCTGTATGTTTGTCAAATCTCAATCATGTTTCTGAGATGAGTTGTGCAGTAGTGTTGGTTGAAAATTAATATGTTATTTATTCATTGAAGCATATTGTTTCTCGATGGTGAGTGCTTGACCAAATTATAATTTGCTGCAGTTTTGTCTTGACAATTTATGTTTCTCTCTCTTTTTCTTTTCAAATTGCACAAGGGAAAAGCCACACCCAACTCGTTTCCCTGTGAAGAACAAATTTGAGGTTAACAATTACACAATGTGTTTTAGCTGGTTTGTGCAGACACTGATGTGCAAGTCATACACTGGCATTGGAGACCATTTTGTCCATAATGTAATGTGTAGACAAGGAGTTCTTTGAGATGCCTTCTGAAGAGAAAAGCAAAGCTTCTATTATGAAAATGCTAAGCAAACTTGCAGCAAACTGTACACATCATTGATTATACTTGTTATTAGGCCCCAAGAATTAGTAAGGACATAAGATATCATGTATTCTTCTTGTGGAGCCGTATGTTTCTAATATTTGTGTAATGTACTTGATATTATTTTTGAGGTCATTATTATAATGATATGAAATTTTCATACATGGTCATTATTTTTTATGTACTATTTATTATATGTAGCAACTGAATATTGTAATAGTTCAACAATTAGAACAATATATAATATGGGAAAGAGAGTACAAAGACATCCATACGGTACTTGTTTATTGTCATTTTATTGCTTTTGCATTGGTTGTCTATTGCCCCTTTATTGATTGTTTATTGCTTTCATATTGCTTTTGTATTGCATGTATATTGCCACTTTATAATCTACATGACATTATAATGGAGTGGAAGCAACTATGGATATCGTCAAAATTAACCATTCTTACATTATCGTCTTTTATGTTTCAAAACTGTCGTATACGTGACTGCCGTATCTTGCTCAAGATCCCAAAGTTTTCAAGTAAATTGAATTAAAATTTCATTTAATGGTATCAAAATAATTACATGGTCTCCTATACAATAATATTCAATACAAGTTTTTTATTTCACATAATCTTAAAAAATGACCAAGTATCTCAAGAATTAACAAATTGAAAACAAAAATCTCCTATTTAATTGTTGAATTTACATGAAGCATCATCCCTTTTACTCTTGCAGCTGCTCAAGCCTAGTCCCCCTTCAAAAGTCATGATCCAAAATTCACTAGCTGACTAGTCTCTCCAATCTACCAAAATATTTCATTCATTTATAGAATATAAGATAAACAAACCGAAAAACATGAAGCTCTCGAAGGCAAATATTTCATTCATTGATAGAATCTAAGATATTTAATGAGTATACTTCCATACAAAGTCATCAATTATTTTTATCAAATGCAGAATGACATGTCAACCATTGTGTTTTCACCCCACAAATTTGCTAATTTGAAGCACAATGACATCTTCTAAATATACACTCTAGCTATGTTCAACTATATGTCTGTTATGTATAAGCTTTTCATAATTTCTTGTCATTTAAAAACTTTTGTTGGTATTGAACTCAAGACACCAATGAAAACATTTTGAGGCAGTTTGAATACGTACAACATAGCAAACTATCACAATTGAAGAATACCTCTTACCCAAGATGTGTGACATAGATACACTGCTGGCATACAAGACTTTTCAAATTTTAGACAGCCAAAGTTTAAGTGCAAAAGTAGTAAATTGACATACATAAAGTCTGGATCTTGTTGATCAGAAAACACTCACCATGAGTACCTAGTCTTTTAGATTACAAAAACAGAGTTCTTTTTCTCCAAACAAAAATATCTTAAAACAAAGGAAAGAAGAAAATGAAGTAACAATTTCACAGCAATCTTTTAAAGAAACAATGAGATTGACAATGATTATGGTTCCAAAACAATGCCAGACATTAAATTAACACATAAATGTTGAGAAAAATACACAAAGAAGAGCAAGAGAGAGAAAGAGAGAGATCGTAAATAATACTTCAGCCAAGAATAATCTCAACTCCTACTCAAATCACAAGCAGATAAAGAAAAATGATATCAACATATATTCCTATTAAATTACAGTAACATATCAATAAAACACCAAAAAAAATCAATACAGCCATACCATAGCAATACAAAAGCAATATGACTACAATACAACCGCAATAAAATCACAATACGATTGCTGTTCTTGAAGAGGGCATGTAAACCCAGACTTCAAAACCCCCCAAAATTGGACCAAAATGCTCAAACAATGGCCACCTAATGCCAACACATGCTGTCATATTCAGAAAAGATGGTTTTTGGGTTTGTTTAGGTTGCAAAAGGGATTCGAAGAGAGACGAAATTGGGGTTTGGATTTGGGTAGAAAAGAAAACAAAGAGGAAGAGGAAGAACTAAGTTTTGAGGGCAAAGCTGTCAGTTTTGTAGGTTGTTTTTGATCTTCTTCTTCGTGAGAAGATGCGTAGTTAGTTCAATTTAACATCAAAACTTACATATTCCCAACAATTCATTTTCTGGAGAAGCTGTTCTTGAAGAGGGCATGTAAACCCAGACTTCAAAACCCCCCAAAATTGGACCAAAATGCTCAAACAATGGCCACCTAATGCCAACACATGCTGTCATATTCAGAAAATATGGTTTTGTTTGAGTTTGTTTAGGTTGCAGAAGTGATTCGAAGAGAGACGAAATTGGGGTTTGGTTTGGGTAGAGAAGAAAACAGAGAGGAAGAGGAAGAACTGGGTTTTGAGGGCAAAGCTGTGGGTTCTGTAGGTTGTTCTTGATCTTCTTCTTCGTGAGAAGATGCGTAGAGAGAGAGAGAGAGAGAGAGAGAGAGAGAGAACTTAATTTCAGAGAAAAGTGATATGTGTGGAATAAGTTGACAATAAATATATATTTATAGGTGATAGTTGCAAAAAAATTGGAGAGAGGTGGTATTTTCAGAAAAAATTATAAAAAGGGTGGCATTTAGAGCTATTTCCCTATTTTTTTGGGTTAGGAGATGAATTGGGCTAAAATTTAGGATTTTTTTACTTTGGCTTGTTGGGTTGGAGATGGCTTTAGGAAGGGAGAGGGAAAACTCACAGACACAAGACCACTTGGAAGAATACCAAAGTTGTGGAACAATCCAATTAACACCCAATTGGTATTTATTTATTTATGTTCGGGTGACTATAAAAAACAAGTCCGTTAAACCTTTTATTTATTTTCTGGCCAAAGAAAAACCCATTTTGTCATTTGTATGTGTATTTTTATGAATTTATTTCCGTTTTATCTTACAAAAAATTTTGATTTTAAAAATTATTTGCCCGGATGTCAATGGAATGATAGAGCAGAGTAGCACTAATGCTAATGGTAAGAGTGAGTGGAAAATTGAATTCGGATTAAGCCAAATCAAGATTTTGATTCCCTTCCATTCTAATAAAGCAAAAGTATTTCATCATATTTTCAGAGTTTTAAACAATTCCAAAAGAAATATTAAAATTGTGTAGAAAAGATAACAAATTATTATATTTAGATAGATGGCTGGCTGTGAAAATAAAGAACTAATATTCCCACGTGTATTATATAGTTTAAGGCCTTGGTTTTCTAAAACTTGGTGACACTAGTGACTCAAAATCCATGTTTATCAGAGAGGGTTTGGTCATTGGTGACGATTAAGAGTACCAACATTCAGAAGTTCCATAAGCAACCAAAAAGAAAGAAGAGGGAAAAGAAATCACAAAACATACTAAAAACTACCAGGTTTGATTAATATGAAATGACCGCAATCATTCCAGTTAGCAACACAAGGACCTAAATTATAAAGACTGCACATTCAATATTAAACACAGCAGTGATTTTCCAACTGCTCTTGATCAATTGTCTTAACAGGTCTAAGTCATCCTCATAAGGAAAAAAAAAAAAAAATTAATTCAAGCAATCAAAAATCATCTGCAAAGCTCAATATCTTTCCTTCGCGCCACGCGGCATGTCATCAGCAAATTAATCTCTTTAACTACATAGAAAAATTGAGAAAAAAACAAGTTGGAATTAGTAACCATTTGGAGTTACAACTTAGGCATACTACTAAAAGTTCAATAATATAGATTCAATTAGTAAGGTCACCTTTACTAAAGCACCCAAGGAACTAAATTCCCTTTGCAGCATCATACTTCTAATACAGCTAAGGAAATTTCACAACAAAATCCCAGAACAGTTGCCAAAATTAAGCTTGTCGCAATTGAACTAGCATTTTTAACCATCGCATCGAAATACAAGCATTTTAATGCATACTTACTTTAAATACATCAACAACAACAAAAGAGCACCCCATTTGGAAGATAAAGTTAATTCATCATGGAAACACAAAACCGTTTAATTTCAATTGTTTGCCCTGCAAAGTGCTCCTCTAAGTGATTGATAAAAAGAAAACATGAAATGAATTCTACAAAAAAGAGTATTATAAATATGTGCCACGTGCCACGTGCCACAACAAGAAAATCCAAAAACCCTCTTCACCTAGAGGGGATGCAGAGAACAAAAGAAAACTTCATGGCTCTCATGGGAATCAATTTCTACTAACAATACAAACAGGTCCATGCTACCAGCAACTGATCGTGTTAAACACAAGCAGTTTCAAGTCACAACCATGAAATCTCTTGGTGCATTCTCCCACGAAAACTATAAATCACAGCCCTAAAATCAATTAAACCAATTTTCTTGCGTTATGTGAAGACCAAGTGGAATCACCTTGATCTTCTCTTCCCCAGACAAGCATACGTATAAACCACCATGCGATTGAATTCCATAAAAGCACAGTAATACACTTGGCTTGTAAGAGTTGGATGCAAAAGGCTGAGTCAAGTTTCACGTTGATCAATTTGAATAACCTAATAAACAAAAGTGGCTTCCTTTTACCCTAATGAAATTGCCCCTGAAATTAATATCCAGATTTTTGCATGCATCTAGGATTTCCATTTTCCTTTAGTGCAGGAAGCATCGAGGCGGCCCACACTATAAACAATGAAAACTCACAAGCAGGTGCAAGAGAAACAGAAATATTTCAAGTTTACAGATTCAAAAGCCAAAATGCCTCCTTGGGAATGAACAACATTTATGCACCCAAAAGCTAAAAACTTTAGCTCCTTGAAACGAATTCCATTAGCACTATTTGAGAAAGAAACCATTGGATTCAAATATCACAAATGAAGGTCCACATTTTACCTAATCAGCCTAATAAGAACAAAAAACCACCTACAAGAAGGTAATTTATCAGAGAAGCATCAAATTGCCACAAACCCAATAACTAAACTCACGGAAATCTCAATTAAATAAACCAGCAATACCCGCATCAAGAATAATCAAATCATACCATAAAGAACACACATTTTGATAGACACATACATTACCTTTGACCGTCAAGGTTGCCCTGTCCATTGCTGCCACCACTCCCATACGACCCATCATCCGCCGCTGTCTGCCACACCGACTGCCACGCCTGAGACGGCGGCTGCACTCCATAAACTGCAGCGGGGTCCACCGCCGGCCTCCCAATCATCATCCCCCCGGGCCCACCAGCCGGCTGACCCATCGGCGGATAGTAGTACGGCACACCACTTGCCGTGGCTCCCACCATCCCCCCGAGCCCCACCGCCTCGTCCTTGATCTCGTCTCGGGGCACAATATCCACCAAGAAATCGAATATATCGGTCCTGGTAATCGCGGCGGCAATGTCGTTTTTCTGCAAAGTACGTCGCTTGTTCTCCTCGGCGTGGAGCCAAGAGCGGATTGTGAGCTCGAGGATGAAGAGCTCGCAGGCCTTGGCGAAGAGAACGGGGGCCTCGGCCGATATCATGCGGACGTCCTCATCCGCCTTCATGATCTTCTTGATGCGAGCCAATGGGAGCTGGTGGTTCTTAAAGTCGTTGACTTGTTCAATGTCGTGGCGCTGGTAGGTCCAGAACATCTGCAGCTGCTGCTGCTGCTGCTGGAGGAGATGATGAAATGGAGGGGCAGGGACTGAAGATTGGGTTGGTGGGTAGGAGGATTGAGCTTGCTGTTGTTGCTGGGTGGGGTTGGGGGTGGTGGTGGTGGTGGTGGTGGTGTTGGGGTTGGTGTCCATTGGTGGGTGTGGCTTGAGCTTTTGATGGGTGGGCTGATGAGGAAGAATAGCCAAATGGGTGTTTGTGAGTTTTGGTTTTGGTTTTTGGGGTGAGGGGGAAGGAAGGGGGTTTGATTTGATCAGAGGGATGTGTTGAGATTTGATTTTCAGGGATTTTTGTGGTGGGATTTCAAGGGTTGGAGATGGATATGAGGGGATCGCGAGATAGAGAGAGAGTGAGAGAGAGAAAGACAGGAAGACAGGGATGTGATACAATACAGCCTTGCAGATTCTTTTTTATTGGGGCTTTTTTTGTCTTCGAATAGGCTTGCACCACCTTGATATAAGAGAATAGGTTAACCAATATAATTATAGGTTACCTGAAAATTATTAAAATAAGTTGCTATTAGGATGTTACGCGGTACACATATATGGAATGAGTATAATTAAAAAGCAAGACGAATTATATGAATGAAGGAGGAAAATATAAAGTAAATGGCTTGCATTTTCCTTTAATTATCTTCAAAAGTACATGATTATGTGAAGTGCCTCTCACATTATAAAAATTAAATAAATATTTGTGTGTGACGAAGGAATGCAATACGAATGTCGTTCGCATAGGCGTTGCATTACTTCTACGAGATCTTCCATGCATGAGAGTTTCCCTAATATTCGTGTGGAAATGAACACGTCGCAATCGTTTATAAGAGTACCATATTCATGAGAGAAAGAAAAAACCAAAATACAGATATTTTGTAAATCTCATATAATTTTAAACACGTCGCGTCCGTTCATAAGAGTATTATTAATGAGAGAAAGAAACAACCAAAATGTATATATTTTGTAAGTTTCATACTTCCATTTCATTGGTGTGAGTGGAAATTCAAATTCTACATTTGTCAAAGTTAAATCCCTTTCTTTAACCAAAATCTACATTGCATTGCACCAATTACAGTCTGAGGCAATCAGGAATCAAAATAGAACCTGCACAATTATGAGTGTCGTCTATTAAAAAATAGATCTATAAGTCAATGAACTAAAGCAGACACATTTTTCACTTGATGGCACCTAAGCCACTCACTTACCCTTGGAATTATAGGCTTTAAGCCTATACCCAAATGTAGTTGACTTGACTGACGCCTATTGTCCCTTACTTTTTCCTTTTTCTTTTTTTGGTCTGAAGTTCATGTTGTATTCATAAAACCCCAAAACAGGGAATAGACAGAAGGCTAAAGCCATGATGAGCCAACAGAACACAAGAACAAAACTAACAAAAGCAGGGTCAGACATAGCTAGATTCCACCGGAGCCTAGAGCAACAGTCCCTACCCATCAAACTAGCTACTAAAAGGAAATAAAACTAGACAGCAGATGCAACATGAGGTGGACAAGGCAAACCATCCGAAGTTTACACCCCAACAAGAGACAATGGTGGTCTGTCGACCCAACTTTGCAGTTCCATAGCTCTGTTACCTATCGACGCCGCTGCATGAGCAGCACGATTTGCACTCCTAGGCAACCATGACCAAGTCACCTCTTCGAAGTTCGAAACCACAGCATGTATTTCGTCAATAAGAGGGAGGATAGTCCAGGAGTTGTTACCATGATTTCCAGTAATGCCATCTATTAACACCTTGCAATCTGTCTCCAAGATGACTTTCAGACAACCCCTGTTTTTAGCAAGATGTAAAGCTTGTCCCTTACTTTATAGAATATATTAAACAATGCTGCTTATTATAATATAACAAAAATGAGAAGGTCCCTCCATATATAATATAATAAGAATGAGAACATCCCTACTGCTTCATGCCAGCCAGGGATAGAAAATTGGTGTCACAGCAGCAATGTACTTGTTTCTCTATCTCACTCATTTGACTGGTTGAGTGAAGAGCAAGAAAATATTTTGCTCTATCCCACCCCTCATTTGACTGGCTAATGATCGAGATAGAGAGAAAGGTTACAACGTAGCCGTGCTAGGAAAGTTTTTCTCCTTCGGAACCATGGATTATTTAACATGGAAAACTCTGAAATTCAGTTTTTACCATTGTTTACCTATGGACAGTACAGGTAAAATACACAAGATAAAAAAACACAATTAAGGAATATAAAATCCCCCTATAGTGGGTGTGGAATGCTTTACTTTTGATACATGGCAGATTGTATATGTAAACTAAAACATTGACTGAAGATCAAGAGTATGATAAAAAAAAAATAATGGCCTTAACACGGCAATGACAACGAAGAGTAAGCATGATAAGGAAATAACAAGTATCGGCGTAGTAGACAGATTATCAAAGTTGAAACTGTCATTCAATTTTCATTATCTTTTTGATATAACAGATACCGAACCCTGTAAAGCATTATGAGGTATAACAAAAAAAGTCAAGCAGCTCCTAGGTCTGCAAATTTGACCAGCTGCAAAAGATTAGCCCTTCCTGGGGTATTAAAACTTTGAAAACAAAAACCTCCTAAACTGTGGCTCATGTCACAAATACAGCTGAAACTGGTCTCAAGGGCATTGCATGCCTTTGAACAAAACTGTGGATCCATCGACACAAACAAAAGTGAACAAAAACTGCTGTACCTCAGTCTTGTGACTCATGATAACTGCCCTGCCTAATTGGCAAAAAAGATGCAGGAAAAGAGGATGGACTTTCAATTCAACAGGTGGACGAGATTGCAAGCCTCCTTCTTCTCAAACGATCTTTGCTACTTCCAGTGCCACAGAGTAAATGACATAAAACAAAAGAAAACGTTGATTCCTTCTATTTACGACAAGTCCACTAAAGCTGCAATCACTTAGCAGCCTCCATTTTTCCTTTCCTGAAACGTCTCCGACTATATACTAGCAACTTTGCTCCTCGGGATTCCTCTTCCCTCTTCATCATGTCTGCCACATCTTTTTTCTCAGGATCATCTACCAAACCTGTTTCTATTGTTATTTTTCCATTCTCCACCAGTGCCTCTTCCTTGGTGCTTTTCAACCATCCCAGTGGATCTTCTCCATTACATGTTTCAGCTATCTCCTCCATTTCATCCTTATATGCTTCTGATTTCACCTGAAGCAGTTCCAAAGGAGTAGCAGCAGGATCAAGCTCCAAGCAGTCCTTGGGAGCATTAGGACCTTCATGACCAGTGAGCAAGACAGAAGGGACCTGGTGAGAGAAGCGAAACATTTCTTCTCTTGGAATTGTCCAGGTTTTACTTCGATGCAAATGTTGGCGGAACACTGTTTTAAAACCAGCTACTTTATCCAGCGGGACAATGCTCACACCTCGCTCCTCATTGTAATCTTCACGCACTTGCACCATGTCATATTTGTGTATCACTTCATCTGGGGTATGTTCATTCCAATCAGGGGACCAGTTCCTATATAAAGCCCAGACATCTCCCTTTGCTGGATATATGCGAACTGCTCCTCTTGTGCCTTTTGTCCACCTAACCTTGTGTGAGAAAGAAGGAAGATGCCTATAGACTTCATGCTTCCCTATTCGGAGTTCCCCGCTAGTCTTAGGAAAACCACAAGCAATCCAATTTAGTGGAGCAAGTTCGCTATTGCTTTTGGAATTAAGCCAACTAATCCGAAGTCTGAATGGTTTCAAAGATATCACACTGTGAACCATAGCATAATAACGAGGCATGCCATCATCTTCATCGTACACAGCCCAAACCTGATTGCTACCAAATGATTTCTCTGTGCGATCCTTGTCAAAATCATGAAAATCAGGATCCGGAACAGTCATTGACACTGTATTATGTTCCTCCACATCAGAGTCAACACCAGAATTGGCAAGGGAAGGCCTTTTGCCATGCGTTACATTCTTGGCATCCATAAATACCCTACATCCTGTCACGTCAGTTTCTACACCATGCAGAGCAGCTTCTTCCTTTTCCTTCTTCTTCACCTCGTTAATATCTGCAGTTTTTGGTATAAATGAAGTCTTTGGTGTAGCAGCCTCATTCCATACATTAAGCTTCTTGTGAATTTCTTTCTTAGCCACTTCCATCAACATACTTCTCATTTGTTGCTGTGATAGCTCCCTTGTGCAATTAATTCTATACTTTCCGGCTACATCAGACCTTTCCGTAACAGCAATACCCTTGTTAGGTCCAAATACACTTTTAATAGCAACTCCTCCAGTTTCCACTCCTACTTGAGTTGCCATCTCTTGCCTGTTCAGATGCCTTTTCTTTTTAGTCCTGTCTTTGTTGGGCACAGAACTGGAAACAACACCGGGAAACCCAGTAGCTAAGGCAGCATCTGCTTTCTTAAAAGCAAGATTTTTCCTATTATGGGCCTCCTTGTGTGGAAATGCCTCTTCATGCCCTCTCTTCAATTTCCCAAATGCGGGCTGAACGTCACCTGCAGCTTGACCAGCACTGGAAGCTGGTAACTGCACACTTTCAACATTTGACTTGACGAATATACCTGCCTGAAAAGTTTTCTTTGAAGTGTCAACACCGGAAATGCCTTCTAATTTCACATTTGTGGTTGCAGTCTGTGTCCTTCCTGGAGCATATGAATTCTTGGTCTTGTTGCGCAGACTAGAATTCTGTTGCTGAATGTAGGAATTCCATGAAGTGGATGAACCATTTTCATTTATAGGTGGGGGTGGTGTCTCATACGCTAAAAAGCGCCGATGGCAGTTGTGACAATAAAGGTTGTGATTGAGAAAAGCTCTAAGATACTCAAAATGCATCTTACAACTATTACACACAGTCCAAAATGTGGGTTTTTGTGGATAAGGAGTTCGAAAAGGCTTGGTATGAGTAGCACTCCTCATCCTTGCATTTAAATGATTATAGTTGGAGAAATTATGGAAACCATTCTGATTAGTTGCCACGGATGAATTCCCATCTGGAGCTCTATCTTGCATATAATTGAAGTTCAGCTTCTGGTCATAAAGAATTCTCTGGGCTTTATTCGACAACAAACTCCAGGCTTCTTTTACAATTTTGAAAGCACCATCTGCGCCTACAGATTTATTTTTATCTGGGTGAAGAATGAGAGCCAGTTTCCTGTATTGTTTTCGGATTGTGTCCTCATCAGCCAAAGGTTCCACACCGAGGACCTTGTACCAATCAATCTCCCCATTTGCTCTCTTCTCAGCAGAGATGTAGACATCAAGAGTGGCTAAAAATTGAGAAATACCATCAAGCTCCGGATACAAGTTTTGGGCCTTTAAAGCAAACCTTTTAGCCCCAGGGAAATCAATCTGTCCAGCCTTCAACTCAGCAACCTCTTTCGCCTTAAGGGCCTCGTCTTTATTACATTCCATTTTCACAATGTTGGCAACTCTCTGTATCTGTCCACGTTATTTCCTTTTTTACTTCTTTTTAACGATAGGCCGCCACGTTATGGACAAGAGTCAATCCAGGTATTACTTCTTATCTAACACCCGATATTTTCGCGCATCATTAAGAAGATACTTTCGATTGTGGAAGCTGCAACCGGAAAACAGAAAAACCACAATAAGGAAACCAATTTATTTAAGATATTAAATAAAGATGGCGAGGATTAGTTGAGCAATATGGCCATGATTAATCAAAGACACAACTACAAACATAGAAAAAAAGAGCTAATGAATACTTCCTCCGAAACATCAGTTACAGAATCTTTAACGCCTTCGAATCTAGAATACTAATTCAACGATCAACCGAAATACGCGGGAAATCAAGAATCCTTGAAATTTAACAAGTTAAAGCACTCAACTTCCAAAATAAGCACTGGATGGATATACAAAACTACATTGAGGGTAACCTGATTGCAATGCCAGCCACATTTCACATTCATACACTAATCACACAGACCATGATACAATCAACAATAGCTAGTTTTGAAAAAAGAAGGAAAAAAAAAACAATGCCAGTTTTGTTCCTGAAAAATGCTGGCAAAACTAAGAACAGATCGCAGGGTGTAAGGATATTGTTGAATTCCAACTTCTCCTTCCTCACGGTTTCTCAGAAATCAGAGGACAATTCTCTTAGAAGTAGAATCTCAGTTATCATACACTTCAAATAAATAAACAATCCAAAACAGAAAAACCAATTCTCCAAATTTGGAGAATTAAGAACAAAAACATATATACAGTTCTTAAATTGACTAAAATATGATAGAATAGACAAACCCACAATCTCATAGAGCATGCAAACAATCAGAATTAGCTACCAATAATAGTTCAAATTACACATTCAACCTGCCCAATTTCAGTAGCTTTGGTTAAAACCCTAGAAAGTCTATAGCATTACTGAAAATCTAACGGAAGCAACGACAAGGAAAATAATATTCCATACAGGGCACAGTGAAAACCATAAGGAAATAGATATATAAAAGAGGTATGAAATTTACCCATTTCAAATATTCGTATCGCAGAGACGCCATTGACGAATTCCCAACAAAATTCTTATGTTTGCCCCGATTGCCCTGATCAAAACTTAAACAATCTCAATTTCCGGGGGTTTTTTTCTTTTTTTCTTTTCTTTTTCGGTGAATTTCTTTCAATTCCAGAGGAGAGTTTGCATGACAATATAATATTTATATATCCACACACACATATATATATATATTTGTTAATCATGACACCTAACCATTTTTTGGCCTATGGTTAAAACCCTAACCATGGTGAATTTTATTCTGCTTTACAGGGTTGCTACATTTCCATCCATAATTACTTTTCCCTAAACATGGAAATTTTGATTAGATAATACCAACATTTAATTTTTGGTTTGCCATATTTTTACCTCAATTTATTTTATTTTGTTAGGTATTTTATTTCACAATGTTCCTTTTGGTCACATTCTAATAGTTTCAAAAATTGCATGGTGTATCTGTTCTAAAATAAGCTCTTAAAGTACATTAGTCGATAGATAAGACGGATATATTCAATTAAAATTTTAATATTTTTTAAAAGAGTAAATGCTTGTAAAAGTTAATGAAGTTACACACAACTGTACAAATACTAAATGAATAACAAATGAGTCTCATCTAGTGACACAACACTTTAGCATCTCACGTAAGTTTGTAAATACGATAAAAAGTTACCAGTAAGTTCTTAATTAGTGATATTTCTTTCCACTATTGAAAGATGTCTAAATTCGAATCATTTCTCCCCATTGATTAAAAAAGAAATAATAACTGACTAGCTCTTTCCTTTTCAATTTAACTTTATTGTTGAAGTCATAGTAAGGTTTCTTTTTGAAAATATGGATGGATATTACATTCCTTGTAATTTTATTTTATTTTATTCATTTTTGGCAACAGCAACAGCACCATTACAAGTAAGGAGAATTATACTACCAAAATCTGATGCATACCACCCCAGGTCCTGACTAGATATGCATGTATTTAGATTCTTTCCAAATTCTAAGACATTTCATTTGACCAAGAAAATCCCATTCATGGTCAAGTGGAACCAACAGAACTTGTCAAAGATATGTAGGAGTGTTAACTAATTGCCTTATTAGACCAACCCAAATGAGGTAATCACAGATAATGATTACATTGGTTTCTTGTTTTTGTATGTGTGTAAAGTAATAACTATTGTTTTTAAGAGAACTTCGAAGGTACGAGAGGAGAATCAATCATATCAATACGACGAGAAGGACGTGAAGTCTAAAATATGGATTTGGTGTGTGTGTGAAAGAGAGAAATTGTCTTTCATTTTGTAATTTTGAATTACAAATACAAACTAAAGTTTTTTTAAATTGACTGGGATTTAAGTGACAAGTTAATAATATGGACAATGTTATTACAGATGCTGAATAACATGATATTATTATCTGATGTCGATCACAGAATTCCATTTCACATTCTAGTGCACTTCCTCTGTTCTTATGATGAAGGCTTAGTTACCATTATGTTTGTTCCTCCGTTTTGATAAGAATTCTGAATTGTACACAAAGTGCTTTTGCATTCTTGTCTTGGAAATGTCTTCGCTGCTCTTTCAGAATTTCAGCTTTTTCAAGCTCAAGCTGTTCATGTTGATGTAATAACAGCTTTTTCTTTGGTTGGACAAAAATGAAACTCTTAAAAGAAGTTAAGGGTAAACATCAAAGCAGTCAAAAAGGATTTGTAGACAATAGATTCATTCAATTTCTGCACCTGTATTGTTTACATAGCATGAATAAAAAAACCTATGAATAGGAAAAAGAAATTTGGGAAAACTACAGGGCCATGCCAAGAAAAGAATTTCATTTCATGTTCAGAGAAGAATGCCTACAGAGGGATTGGATTTATAATACACTGGCATAATAATTTAGATGGCTGGTTTGCAACTTTTGTGATAATAGGTGCAGCAGAAATGTTTGCCTCAGACTCTTTTACCCTCAGAAAGACTCCTGCCATATATCATAGAGATGAAAAACCTTTCAGACTCATTCTGCTGACTGGAGATATCCACTTGCCCTTTGCTTTCACAGCTCAACCGCGCGATCCATAGAGTTGCGTATAAACCCTCTGTGGGAGCATATATTTTCGTCTCCAATCAGGGCACGCCACGTGGAAAAGAAGATTATCTCTTTAAATAATTAATTATACCAGTTTATCTGGCTAATTAATTATTTGGGATAAATATCTTAATTAATATGATATTATCTTTATTTAAAGAGATAATATCATTAATTAAGATATTATCCTAATAAAGAGAAGATAATATCATTTAAATCAGATATTATCTTTTTAAGAGATAATATAATTTAATTCAGATATTATCTTCTTAAGAGATAATATATATTTAATTCAGATATTATCAGGCCCAACTCGATTCCTACGAAACCCTAGCCCCGAGGCTCCTATAAATAGACAACCTCATTCATCATTCAAGGTACATCTAAACCTACTCCTTATACCCGAGAAAAATACCCGAAGCTCTCTCTCCCTCTCCACTCTCCATATTTTCTCCACACGGCTCCGGCCACCACACACGGCTCCGGCCACCCGGTTTACACCCTACATACAACTCCGTACCCTTTGCTTAGCTATTGTTTTCCTACAAACACTCGAACTAACTTAGGCATCGGAGGGCCTTTGGCCAACACCCCCCCGGGTGTGGTCTATTTACTCCAATCTTTTTTACAGGAATCGAGGAAGAGAGAGAAGGAAGATCGAAGGTTGAAGGATCCAGAAGCGAATATTCTCCCGTGAGATTATTTGCACAAACATTTGGTGCTTTCATTGAGAGCACGAGTTATACTCAACGCGTGCTCAAGGAATCCGTTCCTCCTATTTTCCAATCCACCGAAGCCTTCCAAACAACCATGGTTGGAAGCAAGCGCACGAGGAGCAAAACCGCCGCTATGGCTCAATCCGTGACGGCCCAAAGCTACTCCTCCCACGATCCCACGATCGACATGGCGGCCCCACCACCTCTCGCCACCATGAACCCTCAGCAGCCACCCCGTGTGACTGAAACCACTGTGCCACCTGCCGGACTAGCAGCGAGGACCACCGCACCGGCCTCCGCCGCCGCCGTACCATCTCAAAGCCCTGTGGCCGGACCTAGCCACCTTCATAGCACCATCGCCGACTTTGGCCCAATCTTGGAGCAACTTCAACCACTCCCTCCATTACCTCCATGCTCGACGCATGCTCCCACGTACACATCCAATGAAACCCTAGCCCGTGTGCAATTGGGCTCCACACATTTCTCTCCTCCCGATCCACGAAGTCAAGTAGACCTTAATCTGAGAGTTGACCAGCTAACTCAGAGAATGGACGACCAAAGCAATTTGATGAGGCAGCTCCTCAACCAAATAAACTTGGCTCAAAACCTTGGCCTTGGACAACAGGGCGAAGAGAGAAGGACACACAAACGGGCCGATAGGCAGTTCGACGGGAACCAAGCAGGTCGAGCAGGAGTAAACGGACAAGGAAATGCGCAACAACGAGATCAGCTCACGGACATGTCGCAAGCATCCGCAAGCCACACTCAGAGCAGACGAAGTTTTCCTTCCAGATTGAATTTAAGGACCAACGTGCGCGACGGGCTAGGCCCAAGACCTGACATCCACGCTCGCCTGGGCCAGCAGGAAGACGTTCATGAAGGGCTAGGCTCCCAGGGAGGTCAACTTGATGGCCATCAAGACGAGGATCGAGAAGAAAGGCGCTCTGCTGCTCGCTCGCAGAGAAACATTCGCGAAAGGATAGGCCCCCAGGGAGGTCAACTCGACAATCATCACAATGAGGATCGTGAAGAAAGGCGCTCTGCTACTCGCTCTCGAAGAACTAATTCTCGTCGCCAAACTACTGGAAATCCCTCACAAGCGCAGTCCACCAACACTCCGCCTAGACAGCGCAACCGAGAAGGTCGACCCTCGCAAACCAATGAGGAAGTAAATCAGCATCGTCTAAATCGCGAAGATCATCAACGTGACCGACTAGCCATGCGTGCAGAAGACGTTGAGAAGCTTGTGAATAACCGACTTCGAGACTTAAAGATTGGCGGAAATTTCGAAGATGCACTACGCATTGAGGTAGACCGAGCAAACTCCTCACCTTTCACCGTCAAAATTGAGCAGGCTGCTCCTCCGAAACGATTCTCAACGCCCTCTTTTACATGCTTCAAAGGGGATTCCGATCCCGAAAGCCATCTGAAGATTTTCAAGAGCCTTATGATCCTACACAAAACTGAAGATGCGCTAATGTGCAAGGTCTTTGCAATGACTTTAAGAGGAGCAGCTCAGGACTGGTTCCACACCCTGCCATCCGGGTCGATCAGCAGCTTCATGGAGCTTGCTTATGTCTTCACCAAAGAGTACACTTCTTATCGGACGATCAAGAAGAACCCTGACCATCTGTTCAACGTGCAAAAGAAGTCCGATGAATCCCTCCGAGACTACATCAAGAGGTTCAAAGCAGAGAGGGCAAACATTGTAGGATGTGATGACCAAATTGCATCCTCCGCCTTCAAGAGGGGGTTGCCAATTGAATGTGAGCTGTATCGCGAGCTGACCATCTCTCTCGCCAAACATTGATAGAAGTCTTTGCTACAGCAGAGCGCTACGCACTATGGGACGACGACCAGATTGCCGCGAAGAAGGCTGATCAAGCAGCTAAGCAGGCAAGCAAAGAGAACGGCAAGCGCAGATCACAGCCTCAGGAAGGTGCTCCAGCAACAGAGAGCTACACCAAGTTCACTATCCCGATACACCAGATCCTAGCACAAGTAAATGACATGCCTTGGTTGAAGAAACCATCACCTTTAAAGGGAAACCTAACCAAGAAGGATACCAGTAGATACTGCAGATTCCATGAAGGGTACGGTCATTACACAAACGACTGCTTCGCCTGGAAAAGGCACCTAGAAGATCTAGTCAGAGACAGCCATTGCATGGAATTCATCTCAAGGAGGGCTATCCATCAAATCAAGGATTGTGACGCAACTAACAATGAGCCTCCACGAAAAAAGTCATATGGTTCAACACGATTCTAGCTTACTCCAAGAGCCCGGGCTGACCACCAGGGGGTAGAAGAGAAAGATCAAGCAGGCGACTTTCGTCTTCCAGGCCGTCACTAGCTACCAAGTTATGGAAGACAAACCTTTCATCATCTTTCAATGGAAGGAAGTTCCAAGGCAATAGAATGCCCATCACCTCCAGGGGGACTGTCCATCAAACTCTTCACCTATCAGCTGGGCTCTAAGCAGGCACCTAAGCCTCCCTCACCTCCATTCAAGACAAGTTACTTTTGATGTTCCTCATGCAAGCTCATCTTTTTGTTCAATAAAGCAATGTAGTCACACAGACATCAATAAAAGTTCAAGCTTTTCTTTCCAATGGAGTGTTCACAAAAGCAATCGACACATCTCCTGACGTAGGCCAAAATGGCCACACTTATCGACATGTCTCCGGACGTAGGCCAAACGGGCCACACTCATCGACACGTCTCCGAATGTAGGCTAAACGAGCCACACTCATCGACACGTCTCCGGACGTAGGCCAAACGGGCCACACTCATTGACACGTCTTTAGATGTAGGCCAAACGGGCCACTATCATCGACACATTTTTGGACGTAGGCCAAACGGGCCATTATCATTTACACGTCTCCGGACGTAGGCCTAACGGGTCATACACATCGACACGTCTCCGGACGTAGGCCAAACAGGCCACTATCATCGGCACGTTCCGGACGTAGGCCAAACGGGTCATACACATCGACACGTCTCCGGACGTAGGCCAAACAGGCCACTATCATCGACACGTCTCTGGATGTAGGTCAAACAGGCCACTCATATCGACACGTCTCCGGATGTAGGTCAAACGGGCCACTATGATCGACACGTCTCCGGATGTAGGCTAAACGGGTCATACACATCGACACGTCTCCGGACGTAGGCAAAACAGGCCACTATCATCGACACGTCTCTAGATGTAGGTCAAACATGCCACTATCATCGACACGTCCCCGGACGTAGGCCAAACGGGTCACACTCATCGACACGTCTCCGGACGTAGGCCAAACGGGCCACACTCATCGACACGTCTTTAGATGTAGGCCAAACGGGCCACTATCATCGACACATTTTTGGACGTAGGCCAAACGGGCCATTATCATCGACACGTCTCCGGACGTAGGCCTAACGGGTCATACACATCGACACGTCTCCGGACGTTGGCCAAACAGGCCACTATCATTGGCACGTTCCGGACGTAGGCCAAACGGGTCATACACATTGACACGTCTCCGGACGTAGGCCAAACAAGCCACTATCATCGACACGTCTCCGGATGTAGGTCAAACATGCCACTATCATCGACACGTCCCCGAACGTAGGCCAAACGGGTCACACTCATCGACACGTCTCCGGACGTAGGCCAAACGAGCCACTCTCATCAACACGTCTCCAGACGTAGGCTAAACATGCCACAACTTAGAAACACTCAAGAAATTCACAAGACATTATGCTAATTGAAGTTATTAAAAAAAAGAACAACTGAAATTTCCATAGCAAAGTGATCAACCGGCCAAGTTTAACTAAAAGAAGATGGTCAAACAAGACCAATTATTCTAAACAGAGAGCAGATTACAAAAGCTGAAAAAAAGTAAACGAGTCTTCATCTACTCCGAGACGCCAGCAGGAGATCCTTGATCTGCAGTCTCTTCCACATCCGCCTGATCAGCCACGCTCTCAGCAACTCCACCTGCCTGATTCGCGACATCTTTCATCACCTCTTTTTTGAAGCAGCTCAGCACAAGTGGATGGACTTGATAGAAAGTTCGTCTTGAGCAGATCAGGCATGCCTGCATCCCTTGCAGGGGTGGACTTTGTCCACCTTAGGATTAGTCGCTGACGTTGCAGAAGAGCCCTCGACCGGGCAGATAACTCTCTCGTCTTCTTGGCTGCTACCATCCTCACCTCCAAATGAGCCAACGACGCTGAATCTACTCCACGCTTGGCTACTCGTGACTCAATTACTGGATCATGATGGTTGGGTAGATGAGAAGACCTCCCAGTTCGACCTCCATCCTTTAACTGGTGCTGACTACCGAACTTCGAAGAAGAATATCTGCATCTCATTGCATCACAGCAGGTGAACTAGATCGCTCACAGACTACTTTACAGAGCAGATCATGGTCTCCAAACTTGTCTGTAGGAGGCTTAAGTGGAACATCCCGAATATAGCACATATCGCCAATCTGCTTGCTATCTGCACCAACGAGATGTTTAACCCTAGCTGACGACGGGGGAACAGCTCCTAGTTGACTCTTCTCAACAGAAGGGATCCTATGCTTCTTCCTTAACGGTGACACATCCTTCGCCCGCGAAGTCGCAGCTTCATTTATTGAAGACTTGACATCAGCCTTCCTTCTTTGGGGGGGTCCGGCAGGACACTCCTTCTACCCAGCCGGCAGATCATCAGAGACTGGACCATTCTGCTTCCATTTCTCAACACCTTGGGCAGGGGGCAAACTATCAACTTTTTTCCAATACTCACTCAGTAGCAACCAACGGCCACCGCCGCTCCAACTGTCTTCTGCCGCTAGTCATAACGTCAACTAGCCTAGTCCCACCCAGCTGGTCCTCGCCGCGAAAAAGGGAAGACAAAGAAAATATATACGTGCTCGACTTATCTAGGGATGCACAACAACTCCTCTCTTCAACAAGCAGTACAAATTCTCCAAGATTTTTCTCAAGCTAGAAAGTAGAGAAGTTAAGTTTACGATGTGACACATAGTGAAGAGAAGCCTTGTATTTATACAAGTTGGACAACTCGGGTCAAGAAGGAATTGCAAGCTCATTCCTACTGGGAATCTAACTCCAACAACAGTCAGAAGCCTACACCAATTGGGAATCCGATCTGCAAAAGGAGTCCAACTCACAGAAGAAAGCCCAAACACAGTTGGAGAGTCCAAAAAAAATAATTTCATCTCCTACATGCCACACAAACGCCATGCAGAAGCTGATGGGCATTTGTGGGAGCATATATTTTCGTCTCCAATCAGGGCACATCACGTGGAAAAGAAGATTATCTCTTAAATTAATTAATTAAACCAGTTTATCTGGCTAATTAATTAATTGGGATAAATATCTGAATTAATATGATATTATCTTTATTTAAAGAGATAATATCATTAATTAAGATATTATCCTAATAAAGAGAAGATAATACCATTTAAATCAGATATTATCTTCTTAAGAGATAATATATATTTAATTCAGATATTATCATGCCCAACTCGATTCCTACGAAACCCTAGCCCCGAGGCTCCTATAAATAGACAACCTCATTCATCATTCAAGGTACATAAAAAACCTACTCCTTATACCCGAGAAAAATACCCGAAGCTCTCTCTCCCTCTCCACTCTCCATATTTTCTCCACACGGCTCCGGCCACCACACACGGCTCCGGACACCCGGTTTACACCCTACATACAACTCCGTACCCTTTGCTTAGCTATTGTTTTCCTACAAACACTCAAACTAACTTAGGCATCGGAGGGCCTTTGGCCAACACCCCCCGGGTGTGGTCTACTTACTCCAATCTTTTTTACAGGAATCGAGGAAGAGAGAGAAGGAAGATCGAAGGTTGAAGGATCCAGAAGCGAATATTCTCCCGTGAGATTATTTGCACAAACACCCTCCTAGTCCGGTAAACAACAATTAAACTCAATGCAGCTGCAGCAATGCAAAGTCCTGGGAGTATTTCGCAAGTAATGGGAATAGCATACAGTGCCGACGCAACTGAGTGAGTCATCATCTTTGAGGGGTTTTATAAGCATTGAAGCAGAGTCATGGTGTCTGAGTGCAGCTTGTTCATTCGCGTAGTGGTCGTATATACCACTAGCAATCACTTCTAAGAAGATAAGAGAACCAGCAGGATTTGCCATTGTAAGAAAATTATACAGGCCCCAAAAATTTTCAAGCCAAATAGCTCTGAAGCTGCAGCTGGCAAAATTACCCTAGCCCTATCAACACAATTGTCACATATATTTGCCCTGGCAACCCCACAGCATAGTAGAAGAGCCCAATTGCCATGATGACCTGAACTACAGCCATAGCCACTGGTCTAGGATAGGCGAAGTCTCTAGTAACATAACAAACTCATTGAACATTAGGATTGGTTGTTAGAGTTCATATAGGAAAATACACTTTCACATAGTCCCACATTGAAAGGCAGTAGTTTTCTTTCATGGTTTATATAAGCACCAACACTTTAAAACCCTTCAATAGGTTATGGGCCTACTGAGAAATTCGTTTTTAGATAATATCATTATCTGAAATTCGAATATGTTTGAACACTTATTACAACTGTTAGATGAAGAGGTATAAGATCTCTACAAGCGGATAGATAAGTCTACAGGGCACTTCAACTCTGCATGACTCTATAACCTATCCAAATCAGTATTTTCTTTTATTATTATTTATATAGAATATATTTGTGTGTTATTTTATTATGTTATTTGGTTATATTATGATTGTTCTCCAACTGGTAAACCTTCATGTGCCAATATGTTAGAGAGAGAGAGAGAGAGAAAAAAAAAAAAAAAAAAACTCATATCATAAACAAACCCGGAACCAAACTCCCTTCTGCTTTGGCATCCCCATTCCCAAACCCTAAATTCCTTGTGCCTCAAGTTTGCATTTTAATAGCAAGCAAAGGCCCTATCATTCAATGATGCAGGATGCGCATAAGCCCTAAATTGATTAGTTTTTTAAATTTATTTGTTCGTTTCCTAAGTTATCTAGTTTTATCCATTTGTCTCTAAGCTTTAGTTTGCTATAATTACCCAGTTCTTTTAACATTTGGATTTGAATATTGAGTGAAACCTTTCCCTAACACTCTCTGATTTCTACCCTTTCTTTCCTTCATTCCATTCGAAACTTTGATATCATACCCAAACCCTAAACCAATCTCCCTTCTGCCGCGAGCATCCTCATCCCCAAACCCTAATTTCCCTTGTGGCTCAATTTAGAATTTTGATAGCAACGGATCAGGTATAATTGGGGATTCGAATACCTCTCAACCTTCTGCCTCCGCCGATTTGCTCCCCTACTATCACCCCTTGTATCGATGTGTTAACTTCTCCCCTTTCCTCGAAACGTTCACTTCAACCGACGATGGGTCCTGCACTACGTACAGGAGGTCGAGAAATCTATGCACAAACTGTGCGAGAGAACGGAGATGGAGATAGGAGATGAATAAATATCTAGCCGTGCTTTCCGCCCAGCAAATGCAACTGGTCGATTTGAAGCGTTCAATGTCGGTGCAAATCCAACAGGCAGATAATCCTTACCCAAGGTCAGTGCATGGTTTAGTGGATTTCATCTTCTTTTCTCTGTAAAATTGTGCATGTTTTGCTTTCTCAAGTTTTCTCTAGTTGCTGCATACATGTTTAATTATTCAAAGATTCTTGCTTGAAATAGTAAGCAGCTTCTACTAGCTAGCTGCTTTGACCTTTGCTTCATTCATTAATTCTCTCTAGCTAGTTAGGTGGGTGTTTAAAAAGCTTAACTTGACTTGTTGTATATATCTCTCTTCTCTGTCCAGCTTGACGGAAGCTGCATCTGTATATTTATTTGTGTCTTATTTTGGGATTCAAGAAGAAAGTAATGCAATCTATGAAGTGAAATTCAAATACAGAGCCCCAGTAGTTGGGCGTGTTGACAGGTTTTGTGAGCGTGAGAAGAGTCAGGTTGTTGGCTTGGTCGCTGCACGGATCCGCTCCAATTTATACGTCCTTGCACGGGATTGTGGATTTATTATTGACACGAAGACTATGTCCAGATGCTCATCTTTTCCTCGTCCAATAAAAGATAAACAATCACCAATGGTTTTTTCTGCATATGGCAAACTCTATTGTCTTGCATGTCCATGGGAGTTACCAGCAATTCCAGAGGCTTCCTTTGATAGATATGATCCCGATAACAAACTCTGGGAGATAATGCCTTCTAATCCATTTTATAATTATTATGGGACCGAGATGACAATAACTGGTTATGCTGTTTGTTATGGGGTTATCTTGTTTTCATTGTGTGCCTCGAGAGGAAAGAATTTCGATGTCGTTGCATTTCACATAAGTAGGGAAGCCAGTGGAAGTTGACATTTCTGTTTATTGTGCTCCTTTCCAAGGGAGGGCCGTGGTTGTAGGCGAGAAAATCTATTCCGTACATGGGGAGGAGTTTATGGCATTCGGCTTTAAGATGTACAAAGGTGATGACGGTAGTATTGTATATTTCCTAAGCCAACTGTTTGTATTGGAAGGTCTGGAGATTGCACTACCACCATTGCCATATAGCGAGGAGTATAAGACAGACTATTTGGTTGATTTGGGGAACAATGAGTTTTTCTATGTCAAGACTAGCCGTACACTTCTCTCGGTTCAATATATTTGTATCACCACGTTTCGAATTGTTGTTGAAGAAGCAGCAAGTCTTAAGATGAAGACCATACATTCTACTGTTCGTTCTGTGGATATACAGTGCGGTGAATGGTTCAATCTTGTTTCATGCTTCATTTCGTAAGTTTCCTTCACATTTCTTGTGTTTTCATCAATAACATTAATTTGTGCATTGGAGTTCTGTTATGTTTTGTGTGTAACAAGGTTTCTCATTATTATGACTCAGTGGGTGCGAGGATTATGAACCTAAAGAAGAAGAAACCAGTCTGGATGAGAGTTTTTCTATGGTGAACCATAGGAGAATGGCAAAGGAGAAAGAAATGTGTTTAAATGAAATGTTTTTGTTTATTTAATGATTATGAATCAAGAAACTCAATTTTTTTTTTCGTGTCTATGTTTTTATTGGCCTTTGAGTCTAATTTCTTGTAATATAATTGGCTTTTGCAGAAAGAAGCTGGGCGTGGAATAGCTGCCAGGGAGCCGGAATTGTTTTCTGTCAGGAATAGGAAGAGCCAGGCATCGTGAGAGAGTCATTGTTGTATGTAATCTGTTGTAGCTAAGGCATGCTTGCTTCTCTAGTCTTTCTCTCCATGATTTACAACAAAGGGTGTCTCCATGGTATAGACATTTGCTGCTTTTTTAGGAACAGCAGGTTCCGATAAACATTGAAGGATGAGTTCAGCAGCGTTGCTGCGGCTGTCTTTCCGTTTGTAAATTTCAACTACAAACAAAGTTTTTTTTTTAAAATTGTCTAGTATTTAAGTCATATGTTAATGATATGGACAATGTTATTACAGATGCTGAATTATAACATGATATTGTCTGATTTCGATCACAGAATCCCATATCACATTCTAGTGCACTTCCTCTGTTCTTAGGATGAAGGCTTATTTACCATTACGTTCCTCCATTTTGATAAGAATTATACACCAAGTGCTTTTGCATTCTTGTCTTTGGAAATATCTTGGCTGCTCTTTCAGAATTTCAGTTTTTCAAGCTGTTCAGGTTGATTCAATTTATGCAGCTGTATTGTTTACATCTATATATCAAGGAGTTGAAACATTACTCATTTCTCATTGAAATGCAATTTCTAAGCACAAAGCATGAATAAAAAACCTGATGTATTGGCATAAAGTAATCCGTCGGATGGTAAATCGTGCAGATCTTTGGCATTGCTCTTCTGTTGTAATAGGAAAAAGAAATTTGGGAAAACTACAGGGCCATGCCAAGACCCTGTAAAGAATTTCGTTTCATTTTTACAGAAGAATGCCTACAGAGGATTGGATTTATAATAAACTGGCATAATAATTTAGATGTACTAGATGGCTGGTTCTCACTTTTGTGATAATATAGGTGCAGCAGAAATGTTTGCCTCCTCTCTTACCCTCAGAAAGACTCCGGTCATATATCATAGAGATGAAAGACCTTTCAGACTCATTCTGCTGACAGTAGATATCCACTTCCCCTTTGCTTTCACAGCTCAACCGCGCGATCCATAGAGTTGCGTATAAACCCTCCTAGTCCGGTAAACAACAATTAAACTCAATGCAGCTGCAACAATGCAAAGTCCTGAGAGTATTCCACAAGTAATGGAATAGCATACAGTGCCAACACAACTGAGTGAGTCATCATCTCTGAGGGGTTTTATAAGCATTGAGGCCGAGTCTCGGTGTCTGAGTGCAGCTTGTTCCTTCGCGTAGTGGTCGTATATACCACTAGCAATCACTTCTGAGAAGATAAGAGAACCAGCAGGATTTGCCATTGTAAGAAAATTATATAGGGCCCCAAAACTTTTCAAGCCAAATAGCTCTGAAGCTGCAGCTGGCAAAACTGCCCAGTGAGCACCATACCCTAGCCCTACCAACACAGTTGTCACATATATTTGCCCTGGCAACCCCAAAGCATAGTAGAAGAGCCCGATTGCCATGATGACCTGAACTACAGCCATAGCCACTGGTCTAGGATAGGCGAAGTCTCTGGTAAAATAACAAACATATTGAACATTAGAACTGGTAAACCTTCATGTGCTAATATTTTAGAGAGACAAAATACTGGAGTTTATGATTTTAAGTTATATCTGGTTTCACCTTACTATAATCTCAGAGAAGTAGCCGCCACCAACACGTCCAAGAAAGTTCCAAATGCTGATCATGGAGACATATATACTTGAATCGGTATACCCAAGTGACTGAGTTATCTGACCCAAATTATCAATAATTGTCAAACCAGATCCGGCAGCCAGTAAAAGGGAAACAAATATAAGCCAGAAATCTGCCTTTATCAATGCCTGCATTAATGTGAAATCCTCTCCTCTACGAGGGCCTTTTCTCCTCTTGACCCTCACTGCTCCATCTGCAGCTGCTTGGAACAGTTTAGCCTGCAGCTGAGCAATTCGTTTTTGTCTCTCTGATGCTGGAAGTGAATCTACTTCTGGACTCTTCTCATCTTCCACCTCACTAAGAATCACCTCAGTTTTGTCCTGCTCAGATTTGCCATCTTCTTCTCTCTGAGCCTCAAGGAGAAGGCTCTCCTGCGCCGAAGGTGTTGGTTCGGAGAAGAAAACTAATATGATAGGGATTATGATTGGAAGTAATATGAGAATTATCAAAATGGCTGCAAACAATGTGATCAAAGATTGACTCAAGTTAAGCACATCCTCAAGAATCAAAACTCCCAATAAATAAGCTGCCAGGACAAGGCAAACACTATAAGTAAATAGGAAACTTGAATTATCAGCTGGCCTGACTTGTCTGTGACCTCCCACAGGCCTAACAATGAACATCAGAGCAATGACAACCATAGATGGGCCAACTGCAATCATGAAAAGCAATGATGATTCATTTGGGGAATTGATCATTGCATAAATCTGAGTAATGATTGCACCACTCAACCCAGCATATCCTTTTAGGATCCCCACAACAGGACCCCGGCTTTTGGGAAAGTTCTGCACACATGAAATCAATGCTGCTGTGTTGAAGAAGGTCTCTCCGTTTGTTCCCACAAATATACAGATGCAAAGCTGCACATAAAAAAACAAACTTCATTAACAATTCTGCTCACAAAGAAATGTAGAAGAATTTCTGAACTCTGTTGAAATAGCAATGAACAAAAAGAAGAGATTTCAGTCAAATTTTCACATGTCCCAATTCAGCTTGGATATCAATAGAATGTGTATGACTGTTCTGTCAAGAAAAACAATATTAAGAAAGACAATGGCAACCCTTTTCCATTTGAAAAATATACTAAGAATTCAGCACCTTATAGCTCCTCTTTCCTTTCCAACAGGAAATTTCAAATTTGTCAACGCTTCTATCATTTCCAAATCTGATATTTCAACCAATAACCAAAAGGTTATTGAACAAAATCTGGACAGAATATTTGGTTTGCGGTATGGGGAAAAGGCATGTATATGTGATATTGACTATGTATATATGAACTAAAGATATATCTAATTTGTCCTACTATTGTGAATTTAGATAGGGATTCCAAAGGATATATATATATATATATATAAGTTATAACAATGGAATTCAAGTCCTGACAGAGAAAGAGAGAGAGAGAGAGCAATCTATCTGTGTACCAGATCCAAAAGAAGACTTGATGATCAGATGAGACTTGATTGAAGTTTGAACTCACCACCCACAAAGGAAAAGCAGGCAATCTTTGAGAGACTATAAGCCAAAGCAAGCCATAGCCAAGAAAATTGAGAGCTGCCCCAATGGACAGAAGCCCCCAAGTGGGCAAAACCTCAGACAAGCTTCCTGCCACAAACCCAACAGCGTCACCCCAGTCCTTGGCCACACCAAGAATGGCCACCTGCCTCTGGTTGTACCCCATGGTGCTCTTGATCACTGGAGATATGCTCCCAAACAAGTACCCAATTCCTGCAAATGACTGAATCCACATTGCACACACAAACACAAGCCATCTGCTGTTGAAGAAAGACTTCAATTTCCCATGAAAGTGAACCATCTTCGTGTTTTGATGAAATTAGTGGCTGGTGATGATGATGATCAAAGACAGCAAAGTCTACTGCATCACACTATTTGATTGGAAATTGAGATCTCTAATGATCACTTTGAAACTTGGTTTTGAATGACTGGTTTTTTGTCTGTCTACGCCTGACGTACATATAAATATCCAGCTGTGTGATATTTTCGATCAACATGGCGGTAAATTAATCCCAGTCTCACCAACGGTCAATATAACTACCATTATATAATATGTAGAATGAAAAGATGTAAAACAAAGAAAAATCAACTGATATGTCAATGGGGTTAAAAGTTTTTGACTGCTCAAGACAAAAATGTTTGAAGAGTTTCAATTTCTGAAGTTTCTTAATTTAGGTTCAGGTCTTTTGCATGCCAACAAAATTAAGAACAGTGGTTTGTGAGTGTGACCCTGATGTTATAAATTATTTTAAAGTTTTTGGGAAGTCAATCATAGGAGGCGTAATTGTTTTTCAGCCACTACTTTACGAAGACCATCATCGTTATTGTTGACCTCGGCAGCTGATTTCCAGATTTCTTTTATTCAAATGTAGAGAGAGACACACACACTTGTATATAAAATATTATTTTCACGTATTTATATTCTTTTTAGAAACGTACCATAATGATGTTTACATCTCAAATCTATCAAACTTGTGTCCACACAAAAAGTCCATCTGACTTATCTTTGCCTGCTTATCATTTGGCCTCTTCTGGGATTTGCATTTTTGGTTTTACAACCGTGAGTCATACAACAATGAATAATATGATGTAAAGAACAAGACACGTGAGTTAGGTTAATTGATTAGGAATTTTTTTATTTACATATTTTATGTTTTATATATTTTTTATATATTTCTTTCATTATGTGACTCATCTTGTGATAAGAGAAATAAAAATAAATGTATATAAAATATGTTACATGTAAGTTTTACTCACTAGCCAATACAATGCGCCGTCTTACACTCAAATTTGAGTTTTTCTCTTTTTAAATTAGATTAGTTTAAATTAATTTAAACTATCACTCGTATTAAAAATGATATTAAACAAAAGGCAAGTAAAGAAATTGTCCAATTTAAGAGGGCATGCAGTGGGGACCAGAGAGTGACATAAAAAATCCAAATTCAACAACTTAAACCAAACAGAAAAATGAAAGAGAAACAGTTTCTAATCAAAAAAAAAGACCGTCGGTTGTCCGTCTTTTCAGGGGATTGAATCCAGGCAAAGATTCGAAGTCTTGTAATAGGGATTGTAGGGTAAGATGATCCATCACTATAGAGTTCCCCCTCGGTTTTTATGATATACACGACTGATAGACATTGAAGGAAAGAGAACAAAGACAATGCAATTTACAACTGGCAGCATGTGGTGCTTTAACCTTCGTTTTCTTTTATTTATTGCCACGCATAACACGCAACCATATTAATTGTCAATATGGATCGAATTTGTCACACTTCTTAATCAATCTATTATTTTTTATACTAATGCCAAGTCGAGAGAATAGCTCATCACAAATAGATCTGGAAATAGGAATATTCGATTTTGTTTAATTGATGTTACGTAAATATAACGTGATAGGAAGAGATTTTGTAGCTCAAGTGGTTAAGATTAGTTACTTTTGCTTCCGAGATATTATGTGTTCGAATTACCTCCAACGTTATCATTTGTATAAAACAAAATGTTGAAACGTGATTAAAAAAAGTGAACATGAGTGAAAATGCCAAGTAACAATCGACTAGTTTGTAAAAGTACACTTAATTAATATCTCACTCCTAAATTTCTCCTAAAATGGTTTTAGTTTCGTTTGATCAACACGTAACATGTATAGCCGACAAATTGAAAAGAAGAACAGTTCAATTTCAACACGCAGGAAGCAGATGCAACACACCTACCTACATAAGTTGTTGAGCTTGTATAAAATATGACCTGATTTGTTGAGCTGTCACACATCAACCATTATAGACACATAGAAGAGATCATACGTGGTCGTCTGAATACAAAACCAGTTTTCCCAAATGCTTTTAACTTTCAAAAGAGCCTTCCCTTCTATGTCACATGTAATTTATCTGGTACTTAAGAAACAAGCTGATCATAAGATTCAGAAAACAAGAAGCATGAACAAATTATTCACAAATCAACAAATTTCTTGTGAATATTATCGACTTCGTTCTTTCATTTCAGAGATGAGCAGATGAAGAAAAAACTTTTAGTCCATGGCTTCGAAACTTGGAGCATACCAACCCAACTGGTCAGTGATTTTCTTCATCCTTTCTTCTTGTCCCTTTGAATTCCCTAAAGCAGTAGTGAAAGGGTACAAGTAGGTTACTTTTGTGGCCATGCACCTGTAAGAAACCAAGTCTCCTTTCACCAGAAACTCCAGCACATCTCGGCCAAACCCTCCATCAAACTCAGCTTGTAGATATTGGCCTCCTGGGATTGTTTTCATTATCAGTAATGTCTCACTAAAATTTGGTTTAAATTTAATTAATGATTCGCCAACAGGGTCTAGCCCAATGGAAAAAGGCTTGACGACCAAGTTCCTCTTCACTTAAATTAATAAGCATCTTGGCAACATTCTGTTTTACTACTTGAGATCAAGTTCATGGGCCAGATTTCAATTTGTTATGCATGTGTTCAATCAATCTACTTACCATCAGGGGTATCTTGCAAGATTTGAATTTTTGCATTCTTTTGAGTTTCCAAGATTGCTTCTTTCAACCTCTGCATAATTTCATTAAAATAAAAAGAAAGTGACTTACAGCATTTTGTAAAGCTTAAAACTACATTAGGACAAAAAAAGAAGAAGATTGAAACTAGTTTACTCAAGATGCAAACAAGTGAATGCAGAAAGTTCATAACCAAGCAAGTCTCGGATCATGAGAAAAGTAAAAGTTCAATTCAAATTGTTCATGAGAGTGGATGCATTGATTCTCTCTAAACCTGAATTGCATTGTCTGAAGAATTTGCAGGAATCGTCAATGGAAATGCAAACGATGATGACCTTGGATTTGTTGACACACAGCCTGGATTTATCGATGGGCAAGGTCTGATTTTTCTGCAAATTGAACGGGACACACACACAGGTCATACTGAGCAAACAGAGCAAAGCACATTGCACAAGGCAGAGAAAGAAAAAACCTCTAATTTCTCCATGCCTTCCAACAAATACATTCTTTTCAACACAACATGGATGTAAATTAGCAAAAATAGAAAGAACCCATTAAAGAGAATTGGATTCAGTACAAACCCATTAACTAATTTAATCCAAAACTCCTTGAAGAATTCTAATTTTGACACTTTGTATGTAGCAAAAGGAGAAAACCCAGTTAAAGAAACAGTGAGTTGAAGAAAGTGTACCCATTTTCCAGCCCAGTCTGTAAATTCTTGGATTGAGAGAATGGAGTGGTGGGGGGAGGGACTAAATTGGACTGGGAGTTGAGAGAAGGGACTGCTAAAGCAGGAAAAGGTGAGCTGAGTGTTACAGAGAGAGCCAAAGAGAGTAGACTGGGTAAGATTGTGGGCTTTGGGGCTGAACTTTGCAAACTAGCTTTTGGGTTTTGAAGGCAATGAGAGGTTTTAGTGAATGAGTGTTTGGAAGTTGGAGGTAGAAGATGACCAACCATCAAACTCATGTTGGTTAAGCTCTTGTTATCCTCTCACTCTGCTTCACTCTCTCTCTCTCTCTCTCTCTAAACGCAGTGTTTTAGCCTGCAAATTCATCAGAACATTGCCGTTTAGTCGTGCAAATGACCACCACATATGCAAATTGTCGTTCGCGCTGTTAATATGTATGTCAATATGAAAAGCTTGACGTCGTTTTGTTTCCGTAACGGTTAAATAGTTTTTAGATAACCTCTGCAAACAAGAAGTCGATATGTCCGAGTGGTTAAGGAGACAGACTTGAAATCTGTTGGGCTTCGCCCGCGCAGGTTCGAACCCTGATGTCGACGAATTTAATTTTTTTTGCTTATTATTATTATTTTCTTCCAAATATCTGTTTGTTTGGAAGCCAAGAAAACGCACGAAGAAAAAAGGTTTCGCCAAGTCCAAAACTGCAGCATGAACATCTCCTATTTTCACTATAATTTTCTAAACCAACCAAAGAATACAACAGAACCCAAAACATGACATCAAGATTCAGTTTTCATCTATTGTTGGTGTACTATACATAAAATTCACACAATTACTCTTCCATGTTTTACTTATTTTTATCTAGGAACCCTAATCTAGGTTTCTTTCCTTTTTTTTCGCCATTTTCGCTCTTTTTATGCTTTTACCTTTTCATCTATATATATATATATATATATAAAGTTCGAGGCAGAGTTTGGTGAAAACTTTAAAAATACCAAGAAATGCCCATGTTTATTAATTAATACTAGCTCATTGACACGCACAAACCCTCACGTGTGTGCCAATTGGTTTTTTTTAATAAATATTTTATTTTATTTTAGAATTAAAAATAATAATGGGTATAAAAATAAGACCTATTATATTTATTTTTTTTTATTTTTTATTTTTTATTTTTTTAATATGAAAAGGTGTGAATTTACCATATTATCCTCATTTAATTAAAATTTTCAATTCTTAATTTTTGAATTAATGTTTGGATTAACCAAGGGCATTTTCTAGTTAATGCAAACATTAATAATTGAAATTATTAATTAAATGAGGATAAATGGTAATTTCACACCTTTTATATTAAAAATTTTTAAAATTTAAAATAAATCAGATAATAGGTTCTATTTTTGTGGAATACAACTACCCATTATCTTTTTTAATTCTAAAATTTTAAAATAAAATAAAAAAAGAATCCAATTGGCACAGGGATGAGGGGCTAGTTTAAAATAAATTAAAAAATCGAAGTTATTCTGCACGGGCTAGCATAACAACATATATAATGCGTGCGGAATAAGATAGCAGCCTCTAGAACTAGAATTTTCCAGGAGTTTTTTTTTTTTTATAAATTGGAATTTTTTTCCAAGAGTTCGAAACTTTCATATCATACCCAAACCCTAAACTAAACTCCCTTCTGCAGAAACCCTAAATTCCCTTGTGCCTCAATTTAGCATTTTAATCATAGCAAGGGCCCTATCATCCGGAATAATGGGGGATGATCGGAATACATCTCAACCTTCTGCCGCCGCCGCTCTGCTCACCTCCGGTCAAGATGTTCAGGACTATGCCTGGATGTTGGTGGATTCACGCCAAAGTGAGGCCCGCTGCAATATATATTTGATCAAGAAATATATGCGCGAACTGTACGACAGAACGGAGATAGATAAATCTCAGGGCAAACTGGGCAACATATCCAAGATGGAGAAATCTCTAGCCCAACTGGTTGATTTGACGAAATCAATGTTGGAGCAGATTCTCTCACTACAACCCACGGTGCATAAGGCCGTTAATCCTTACCCAAGGTCAGTGCTTGGCTTACTGGATTTCATCTTCTTTTCTCTGTAAAATTGTTGATGTTTTTCTTTTTCAAATTTTGCTTCAGTTTTCTCTAGTTGCTGCATGCATGTTTACTTATTCAAAGATTCTTGCTTGAAATAAAAAGTAAGCAGCTTCTACTAGCTGGCTGCTTTCACCTTTGCTTCATTCATTAATTATCTTTAGCTAGTTTGGTAGGTGTTTGAAAAGCTTAACTTGACTTGTTGTATACATCTCTCTTCTCTGTCCAGCTTGCCCATCGATTCGGAGCATGCATCAATGACAGTAAATCAGGGGGCTATTAGATCTGTATATTTAATGACGTCTTATTTTGGGATTGAAGAACGAAGTAATGCAATCTATGGAGTGAAATTCAAACACGGAGGAGGAGTCACTCATGAACCCCCAGTAATTGGACTTGTTGACAGGTTCTGTGAGGTGAGAAGTATGACGTTATTGGCATGAAGGCTGCACATATTTTCAACTGCTCCAAATTATACGTCCTTGCACGGAGCGGTGGATATATAATTGACACGAAGACTATGTCAAGATGTTCATCTTTTCCTCCTCGGGCCTATAATAAATCAACACCGATTGTTGTATCTGCGTATGACAAGCTGTATTGTCTTGCAATCCCATCGTCCCGCAAACCATTTCCGTACCTCTCCTTCGAGAGATATGATCCATTTTATAATTATAAGATTATAACTGGTTACGCCGTTTGTTATGGAGTTATTTTGTTTTCATTCTATGGCCCGAGAGAAAAGAATTTTGATGTCCTTGCTTTTCACATTAGTAGAAACCAATGGAGGCAGGTGGAAGTTGACACTTCTGTTGATTATGCTCCTTTTCAAGGGAGGGCCGTGGTTGTAGACAAGACTATCTATTCCATACAAGGGAATGAGTTTATAGCATTCTCCTTTAGGATGGACAAAGGTGACCATGGTAATATTGGATATTCCTTGAGCCAATTGTTTATATTGCAAGACCTAGAGATTGTGTGTCTACCATTGCCATTTAAAATGAAGAGTGAGTATTTGGTTCATTTGGGGAACCATGACTTTTTCCATGTCAAGACTGGTCATTGCTTTGACACGGCTCAATATCTTTGTATCACTACATTTCAAATTGTTGTTGGAGAAGGAGAAAGAGATATGATCAAGACTATAAATTCAACTATTCATTCTGTGGATGTAGAGTGCATTGAATATTTTGATCTTGTTTTCTGCTTCATGCCGTAAGTTTCCTACATGTTTCTTATTGTGTTTTCATCAATAACATTATTAATTTGTTCTGTTACATTTTGTATGTAACAAGGTTTCTCATTATTATGATTCAGTGATTGTGGGGATTATGAACCTATAGAAGATAAGAGCGTGTGAATCAGCCAAAACAAGAAGAAACCATTATGGATGAGAGTTTTTCTATAGTGAAACGTACGACAATGGCAAAGGTGAAAAAAATGTGTTTACATGAAATCTTTTTGTTTATTTAATGATCATGAAGCAAGAGACTCAATTTTGTTCATGACTATTAAGTTTTATTTATTTATTGGACTTTGAGTCTAATTTCTTGTACTATAATTGAGTTTTGCAGAAAGAATTAAAATCCGAGAGGAAGATGGAAGATTAGCTGCCAGGCATCGTGAAAGAGTCTATTTTGGGCGAACTGGCACCTCGTTGTTGTAAAAGGAATGTGAAATATGAAAATTCAAAAGCTTTGGATAGCCTCATATTGTATTATGTCACTGAATATATAGATGGGATCTTTTGCAAACAACTTCATGTTAATTTATACATGCATTTGGAAGTTTCCAGATGGTTTTTGCTTCATCAAGTCCTAAATTGGCTCTGGTTTCATGTTGTTAACGGGTGGTTTGTGGTCTCTTAGTCTTTCTCTCCATGATTTAGAACAAAGGATGTCTCCATAATATAGAAATTCTCTGCATTGTGAGTTCAGTAGCGTCTGTGAAGAAAATTTAATTTTATATGACAAGTAAGAAAGTTGTGATGTTGATTAGTTGGAAAACAGGTGGGTGTTTATCTGGAAGTGGCCTTTCCTGAACCTGTTATTCATCGGCCATTTGGGTGTGTCTAATTTTACTTAGGGGAATAACAAGGCTTTAATTCCCTATTTATTTTTTAAAAATTAAAACAAAAAATACAAGGTAAGGCCGGGCGGCTATACTGTTTTTTTAAAAAAATAATAAAATAATAATAATAATAAATAGGGTATAGCCGCGTTTCAAGATAAGTACGGACTCTTTTAATATATTGCATTTCAAACGTATAGCCGTTCGGCCATACTATTTATTTTTAAAATTAAGAAAGGAATCTTCTCTCTCTCATTTGTGCCTTGTAATTATCAGTTGTTGGTATTTTGTTAGTTCTTCTTTCCCATCTCTGTTACATACGCAATTAATAGTTGGTTTTTTCTTCATCAAGTCCTAAATTAACTCTGGTTTCGTGTTGATAATGGGCGGTTGTGGTCTCTTATGTAATCTGCTGTATCTGAGGCATGCTTAGTTTTCTCATGCTCTTTCTCTCCATGATTCAGAACAATGCTTGGGTGTCTCCATGATGTAGAAATTCTCTGCTTTGTGAGGAACAGCAGCAGGTTCCGATAAATATTGAAGGACGAGTTCAGTAGCGTTTGTGGAGAAACTTTAATTCTATATGATAAGTAAGAATGTTGTGGTGGAAAACGGGTGGGTTTGTGTATCTGGAGGTGGCCTTTTTCTGAACCTGGGTGGGGTGGCTCTGAGGGTATGCAAGTGGTGCCACTGCACAGGGCCCCTAATTTTTTAGGGGCCCCAATTTTTTTTCATGTGTATAATATATGTAGAGTGCTGCTATTTCCACCCACCTCATATTTTTCCACCCACCTTATTTTAAAAAATTTCCTATGTAAAATGACTTCTAAAACCCTAAAAATAAAACAAATTTTAAAAAGAAAATAAATTTTTTCTTTTACTCTCCATATTCTTTTCATCTTCCTGACCTCAACAAATTCAGCGAGCATTGATCTACCCATCCCAATCATTTGAAAAGTTTTTTTTAAAAAAAATTCAAATCAAATTCATAACTCCACGTTTAATATTGTGTCAGGGTTGATAGGTGTTGATAATAGAGGCCAAATTTTCCTTTAATTTTATTCCATTTTAAAGATTTTTTAGTCTGATTAACCCACATACGGGTCCTTATTCCATATAACATCACTTCAATTAAAAATCCATTGCAGTCTTGTTGGTTGTATGTTGTTGCGGTGGTGGTGTCGCGGTCGTGAAGCCACCAGTACTGCCAAGGGTATTTTAGGAATAATGGTGGGTGGAAAAGTAGGATTTTAATAATTCAAATTTACATAGTGGGTGAGAAAATAAGACAGGTGGGTGGAAATAGCAGCACTCTATATGTATAACAAATGTTATATATATACAGAGTGAGCAAATTGTTGACACAAAGACGTTTCTAGTTGTGTTGGTTTGTAGGGCCTCAACTTCTATTCAGGACTCGACTTCAAAACCTGCTTGTGTTAAAGACTTGTCCGATGTCAACACCAACATTCAATATCCCAATTACTTTCACAACCACAAACTGAAATAATAAATACCTGATCACAAACTGAAATAATCCAATTTAATTCTTTTGTGAAATTTCAATTTTGTCCTTGGGAGTATGGGTACTTTGATCACTTGAAGAAAAAAAACATTTATTGTATGGCATTACATAATGGTGTAAGTTTGTGTGAGCTTATGTGAGGCCCTAATTTAAGGTTTGCACATGACCTTCAAAATCTCAAGACCGGCCCTGCTGGGTGTATGTAGTATACTTCATTTCTTCATCAAGAATTTGGAATTCCTTCAAGTTGTAACAGTTACCATATAACCTTGGATCTTTTTTCTTCATTAGTGGGTTTCTGCTTTAGGCTGAGTTTCTAACTGGTGAAGTTTGTTTTTTGTTTGATTTAATGCTAAATACACCCAAAAAACAAAACCCAAATGAGGTGAAGACTCAGCCCCTCACTTTGGTCAAAGCAGGATCCTTGAAAGCAATGCCAAGAGCATTTAAATTTGAACTTGATGACTCTGTTGATTCTTCTGAAAGTAAAATGTTCAAATATAGACAACGGTGCATAGAGATGCATAGAAAAACAAGCAATCGAACACAATCATTATAACAATTTCCTAACGTTTTATATGGGACATGAGCACAAACACTGATGTATGTATAGAAGAGAGACCCAAGGAGGATGAATTAATTTTTAATCGAGGACCTTGTTATGAGGGAAGATGTCATATCTACAATTGCTGACTGGTCTGCTCCCAATTTGATGGCCTCTTTGCTTGCTCTAATGAACCTTGAAACAGCACCTTTTACGTACCCGTGAGCTTGCTTCACACTCATCTTCTTGCTCATTTCATCAGGGAAGCTGCTCAAGAAGTGGTCACCATTAAGTACACCGGCTAATTGGACTACCTCGCCCTGAAACTCGGATAAACCGGCATCTTCATTCGCCTCTGTGCTCCTCAAAGGCACCACATCTGGCAAGGTCTCTACAAGAATTCCGTAGGAGACAGGTTCAGCTTTCTTCCATTGACAACCTCAATATATGATATATCCATTGAGCTACAAGTGGGGAAATAAAGATGATGCATGGGGCTCCACAGTGACAAATGTATCTTCATTTTTCTTTTTTTTCTTCTTTTGTTCTATTTAAAGGGATCAACTTTTCATGTTTCTAATCAATTCTCTTCTAACCCTGTTACTTTCTAATAGATCTAAATAATTTTTGTCATCAACACTGCATAAATTTGATTAATTCGGAGTCTAGATAGATAGATACCTGGGCAGTCAGTCCTGGGAGAAGTCAATTGCCCAACAACATGCTCAAATGTGCCGGCCCATGCATCTCTGAGAGTTAAGAAGTTGGAGGAGAGGTCGAACATCTTCTTCATGGTGGCAGCGATTGAAGAATGCTCAAACTCAGAGAAACTGAGAAACTGAAAAACTGAAACAGCACTTCGATTCATCTCGGTATGTTCTTAATCAAAGTTGCGATACCAAAACCCAAAACCAGAAGGTGGAATAGTTCTGCAGTTAGTGGAATTGGGAAGGCAATGGGTGGTTCCCGAGAGGATAAGTATGTGTTGAAACTTCTCTGGGTTATCTGTTGTTGTTCGGAAATCTTCTTTAAAAGTTAAATCCTTGAACACCCTGTCACTCATATTGTTAATATTACTGAATAAATTGCCTAGGCAGGCGCTAGGCGGGCTAGGCGGAGGCTAGTCGGAGGCTAGGCAGAGGCTAGTCGGAGGCTAGGCGGGTTAGGCGGTCTAGGCGGTTGTTAGGTGGTCTAGAAAAAAAAAAGCCATTTTGGAATCTCCAAGGTCAGGGACGAGATGATGATGGTGCTATGAGAGAGAGAGAGAGAGAGAGATGAGGATTGAAGAAGATTACTGAATAAATGGCCTAGGCGGGCTAGGCGGGGGCTAGGCGGGCTAGGCGGAGGCTAGGCGGGCTAGGCGGTCTAGGCGGTTGTTAGGCGGTCTTGAAAAAAAAAAGCCATTTTGGAATCTCCAAGGTCAGGGACGAGATGATGATGGTGCTATGTGAGAGAGAGAGAGAGAGAGAGAGATGAGGATTGAAGAAGATTACTGAATAAATGGCCTAGGCGGGCTAGGCGGGGGCTAGGCGGAGGCTAGGAGGGCTAGGCAGTCTAGGCGGTCGCTAGGAGGGGGCTGGGCGGAGGCTAGGCGGGCTAGGCAGTCTAGGCAGTTGTTAGGCGGTCGCTAGGCGGGCTAGAAAAAGAGAGAGAGAGAGAGAGAGAGAGAGAGAGAGAGAGAGAGAGAGAGATGAGGATTGAAGAAGAGAGTTCGCTGGTTATGTCTGAGCGAGAGCGAGGGGCTAGAAGACGGCTCTTGTTTGGTGAAACTTTAAAAATACCAAGAAACACTCGTGCTTATTAATTAATAAAACAAATATGTTAAATTAGAAAGTTAAAATAAACTTCCAAACCGGAAGATTGCATGGCGATTATCTGATTCCCTTTATATAAAAAAACAAATATTCATTTCTTCTTATTTTTAAATATATTTCAAATTCAAACATATTTCTTATCAAAATTTATTTTATATATATTTAGTAATAAGAATAGCAAAGGCCCTTCTGCTACATCTCAACCTTCTGCCGCCGCCGCTCAGCTCACCTCGGGTCAAGATGTTCAAGACTCTCCTGGGATGACTTCACACCTACAGGAGACCCCAGGCAATATATGTTTGATCAGGAAATATCTGCGCGAATTGCACAACAGAACGAAGATGGAGAAATATCTGGGCAAGCTAGGCAATATATCGTAGATAGGCCAACTGGTCGATTTGATGAAATTAATGTTGGAGCAGATTCACTCACTACAACCCACGGTGCATAAGGCCGTTAATCGTAACCCGAGGTCAGTGCATGGGTTAGTGGATTTCATTTTCTCTGTAAAATTGTTGATGTTTTTCTTTTTCAAATTTTGCTTAAAAGTTGTCTCTAGTTGCTGCATGCATGCATGTTTAATTATTCAAAGATTCTTGCTTGAAAGAAATAGTAAGCAGCTTCTACTAGCTGGCTGTCCATAGGGTAGGGATTTCATATCCATGTTCATAACGTGTACAAACCAGACGGCGTAGTTGCAACTTCAAGTGCATGTCAAATTGTTTGGCTAAGAAGGTTGCTCGTAGAACTGTGCTTTAAACAAGAAAAGCCTACTGTGATTTTCTTTGATAATAGCTCTGCCATTAAGCTATCCAAAAATCCAGTAATGCATGGGAGGAGCAAGCACATTGATGTTAGATTCCATTTCCTTCGAGATCTTGTCAAAAATGAAGTAATTGAGTTAGAGCACTGTTCAAGCAACATGCATGTTGCTGATATCCTAACTAATTTCATCGAGTAGATGGAATCTTCTCATTCTCATTTGTTAGTATTTTGTTAGTTCTTGTTGGCCATCTCTGTTTCCTACCCTACTTACATATGCAATTAATATTTGGTTTTTTGCTTCGTCAAGTACTAAATTAACTCTGGTTTCATATTTGATAATGAGCGGCTGTTGTCTCTTATGTAATCTGATTGTATCTGAGGCATGCTTGGTTTTCTCTTGCTCCTTCTCTCCATGATTCAGAAGTCAGAACAATGCTTGGGTGTCTCCATGATGTAGAAATTCTCTTCTTTGTGAGGAACAGCAGCAGGTTCCGATAAATATTGAAGGACGAGTTCAGTAGCGTTTGTGGAGAAACTTTAATTCTATTTCTATATGATAAGTAAGAATTTTGTGGTGGAAAACGGGTGGGTTTGTGTATCTGGAGGTGGCCTTTTCTGAACCTGTTATTCATGTAACATGGCTTATACTTGGGTGTAAGTAGTTTACTTCATTTCTTCATCAAGAATTTGGAATTCCTTCAAGTTGTAACATTTACCATATAACCTTGGAGCATCTTTTTTCTTCATTTGTCGGTTTCTGCTTTAGACTGAGTTTCTAACTGGTGAAGTTTGTTTTTTGTTTGATTTAATGCTAAATACACCCAAAAAACAAAACCCAAATGAGGTGAAGACTCAGCTCCTCACTTGGTCAAAGCAGGATCCTTGAAAGCAATGCCGAGAGCATTAAATTTGAACTTGTTGACTGCCTTGATTCTTCTGAAAGTAAAATGTTCGAAGGGTAACGCAACTACATATTTTACAATTACACAAGCGAACGTGAAGGGTGCCCAAAGAGGTTTGAGCCCATGACGACCTCTAAATTTTCTATTAAGAAAGAAAGACACTTGTTTCAAGTGATGTAGAAAAGTATAGACAACGGTTCATAAAGATGCAAAGAAAAACAAGCAATCGAACACAATCATTATAACAATCTCCTAACATGAGCACAAACACTGATGTATGTATAGAAGAGTGATCCAAGGAGGATGAATTAATTTTTAACCGAGGACCTTGTTGTGAGGGAGGATCTCATATCTACAATTGCTGACTGGTCTGCTCCCAATTTGATGGCCTCTTTGCTTGCTCTAATGAACCTTGAAACAGCACCTTTTACGTACCCGTGAGCTTGCTTCACACTCATCTTCTTGCTCATTTCATCAGGGAAGCTGCTCAAGAAGTGGTCACCATTAAGTACACCGGCTAATTGGACTACCTCGCCCTGAAACTCGGATAAACCGGCATCTTCTTTCGCCTCTGTGCTCCTCAAAGGCACCACATCTGGCAAGGTCTCTACAAGAATTCAGTAGGAGACAGGTTCAGCTTTCTTCCATTGACAACCTCAATAAGTTGGAAAATAAAGATGATGCATGGGCTCCACAGTGACAAATGTATCTTCATTTTTACTTGTTTTTTCTTTTGTTCTACTTAAAGGGAACAACTTTTCATGTTTCTAATCAATTCTCTTTTAACCCTGTTACTTTCTAATGGATCTCTAAATAATTTTTGTCATGAACACTGCATAAATTTGATTAATTCAGATTCTAGATAGATAGATACCTGGGCAGTCAGTCCTGGGAGAAGTCAATTGCCCAACAACCTGCTCAAATGTGCCGGCCCATGCATCTCTGTGAGTTAAGAAGTTAGAGGAGAGGTTGAACATCTTCTTTATGGTGGCAGGGATTGAAGAATGCTCAAACTCAGAGTTTGGTGTAGGTCCTTGTGGACCACTCATTACTGCAAAACCAAATAAACATCAGTGCAATAAAGAAGTGAAACAGAAAACCCTTGATTGATTCTACTTTACACATTTCAGATGCTCAACAATATGCAGATGTAGCAATATGGGTTGACCCCAATACAATAACCCACCCACCAAATTCTACTTCTACTTGATCCACAGACACAATATGCACAACATTTTGAATCAAGAAATTCAACCAACTAATCCAATTTAATTTGTACACTCAGAGACAGAAAGAAATCAAAAGATTCCAGACAGCTCCGGTAGAACAGGTAAGTGGACCAATATCACATCAATTATTGAAGGCTAACATCTAAAATTACAGCTAAGACAGGCCAAATAATGAGAATTTGAGCTTACCAGTCCCTTTCTTAATCCATGGAGAGACCATAATTGTCGGTACACGAACCCCAAGCCGATCAAACTTGAAGAAATATGGAGCAGGGCCACTGTTCCCATCTGGGTTAGGAACATTAACATAAGGAGTCTTGACATGATCAAAAAATCCACCATGTTCATCATAGGTGATGACCAAAAGGGTCTCATTCCACTGAGGACTTGCTCTCAGTGTCTCATAGACCTCCTTAATTAGTTTTTGCCCATTGGCAACATCATGAGAAGGGTGATCATCATTTGCAGGCATTCCCTTTAGATCAAAATAGGCCGGCTCAATCACAGTTAAACTTGGGAGCTTCCCCTTCCTGGCATCTTTCTTAAACTTCAAATCATACTGATGAAACTTAGAAATGTACTTCAATTTCCTCATATTTCTATAGAACATAGTGGTGGGTATGTTTTGAAAGTAAACACCAAAGTTCATGTCATTCTCGTGAACCGAATCAAATATGGTTTTTTGTGGATACCCTGAAGCCAATTGCTTCTTAACATGGCTTGTTGAGCCATGAGAAGTTGCAGAATACACAAAAAGCCTATTGGGTTGTGTTGGGCCAGGAATTGAAGAAAACCACCTATCAAATACAGCAAATTCACGCACTAAAGCCGCATAAACAGGCACAGATTCAGGCCTAAAGCCTTTCATGACTGTCTCAGAGAGATTTGGGGACATTGATAATGCTTGCTCTACAAAACCAGTCATTGAAGGAAGGGAACTAGACCCAAATACCTGTTGCTCCACTGCTTCAAATGAGTGACCCGGATCCGGATCCACAAACTCAGCATCGTCTGAGAAGCAAATGGATTTTGGGTCTGCATTTTTGGTTGAAACGGGGCAGCATTCTTTGCCTGTGACACCATTGATTGCTGGATTAATGGCTTTCTTCATCCACCCAAGCATATGATCAAAGGACCTGTTTTCCATGACCAAAACCACAATGGTTTTGATGGGTTGCTGCTGCTGCTGGGCTAAACACAAATGGGTCGGTTGGGAAGTCCATGACAGAGTGAGAAACAGCAAGAAAATGGAGGAAAATGAAGGTGGCCATAGTAAAGGTCTGGTCTTTGAACCTCCCATGTCTTTGTTTGCTAACAGAGAAAGACACACAGAGAGAGAAAGAGGTTCCTTAGCCAAATGAGTCTGTCCGGCTAATGAAGGAAACAATGAGTATGTGGAAGAGAATCTGAATAAATAATTACTGCATCTATGCTAGATATTTTTATTTAAAGAGACAGAGTGAGATAGAGATGCAAGGTAATGGATTTTTGGGTACAGAGTACAAGAGCAAGAATGGATGAGAGAAGAAGCTTCTGGTTTTGTACTGGTGCAATAGGCCCTTGGTGATGCTCTGTTGCTTTTGGAAAGAAAAAAAGAAAAAAGCAAAAGGCAACAAAAGGAAAGTTGAATGTGATAATTACTCTCTGTTTATATATAATTGGTGTTAAACATGGAAATATGGTTTTCCAAAATCCATCTCTTTCGCAAATTCTGTTAACCTTGAAGAAGTGATTGCATGATGGCAAGGAACCACCCACTCACTGTACGTATAACAGCTAGTGTGAATAGCAGAATAAGAAGCGAAGAATGTCAAAGGGTTTGACTGAAATATTTGAGAATATCCTGTGCCCTTTCTTCTTCTTCTGGTTTTTCATTGGTGGTTTCTTAATTTGATCATTTTTTGCTATCAATTAATTTGAGATAAATTTAACTGTCAACAGCAAGCAAATTAAATTACGTCACTAAATATCAAAATCTACGTAAGTTACAAATTTTCATATTCCGATCCGATCCGTTTGAAAATTAAATTTACAAATACCACTGAAAATAGCAGTTCTGAAGAATTTGAGAGAACAATCTGTAGGCGATGTTGGAGATGCCATTTCCACTAAACAAAAGTTGGTGATGCCAATGCCAAAAATAGGCTAAATTATTCTGATAATGCGAATCATGCCACATATCTTGCAATATAAACTTGATGTGAGATTCGATGTCAAATACAATAGGGCTCTTTTTATTCTCTTTTTCTTTTCTCACTTTGGAGGGTGCAGGCAATAGGCAATATATCATATAATATGTACATTGCCATGTGAATGTGTGACTTCAAGCTATCCTTTTAAAAATTTGCAAATTCATGGGGATCGATCATTATAACGATGGCCATGTTTTAAAGGGGTCCACATAAAGAGAAATATAAAGATTTCGATGAATTATTAACCAAACAAAAAGAAGCATATATTAAGTCAAAATTTTCCACCATTAAAAACCAAAAAAGTTACAAAAATTAGAGGATTTTGGGCGAGGTGGGCCCAAGAGCCGCCAAAGAAAATAAAGAATGCAGAGCCAAGACGGACGGCCCAGATTGACACCATGTGTCTGCTAGTTGAGGACCTTTTGTGGTTATCATCCACTAAGCCACTTTTGCTGCTCTCTCAGTCCCACTACTTTTTTTTTTTGCTTCTCTCACAGTCCCACTACTGTGATGGAAGATAAGACATAAAAAAGAAGAACGGCATTGGCTGTGTAACTTATTTTGAGTTCATGTCCACTTTGAAATACAAAATTTACGTAGAACAAGTTGAGTTTTCAATTTTGTGTTGAAAAATATTCAAAACTTAAAAGCACTATGAAATATGAAATATTATGTTATCACAATGTCAATCACGATTATAGATCAAATGGAATTTGTATGAACACACCGTCAACCATCAATGTTTTGACACTAACAACATAACATACCACTTGTTCGATACGACAAAATCAATCCAAATCCTCCGAATTCAAGAACTTGTACATTTCAGGTGGCAGCGTTTAATTTTTACACAAGTTCATGAAGTTGCGTGAGTACGCATCAGAGAAACAATCAAGCATGTAATTCAGCAATAATTAGAAAACGAAGAATTGAATTTCACTTGTGTATGTGGTATAGTTTCTATAAAAGGACGTATGAAGCACAAGTTATGCCCTCCCAGCCAATTCCATTGAGCTCTTGGAAAATCGCTCTAGGCTTCTTCAAACAGAAATAGTATCAGTTGCCGGATCTCTTCAAGTACGCTAAAACGCCTAATCCGGCAACAAGAGCAGCCCCAGCTGCAACGGTACTGTATGCTGATGACCATGCAGAATCTGCATAAGCATAATCCATACTTCCTCCTGCTGAACCCCTTCGGCGACCGCGTGTTCCTGAATAATCCAAATGCAGTCTCAAACCCTGCAGAGTTGATCACTTTTACGTCAGACTTCACAGGAAAATCGATAACAGAAACTAAGACCTAATTCAGTTGCATACTTCACTATATTTTTTCTTCTCTAAGCACAAAGCAACACCATACAGATAGTCATACCTTCCAACCAACTTGTTTTGCATGTTCCACAGCTGCTACAAGATCATTATCTGATGCCAAAATAACTTTATCACGGTCTTCGTCTTCATACTACACAATTTTCCACCAATTAAAAGAAGATTAGGAAGATAGAACTCTAGAGTCAGACTCCAAAAACATGTAAATTGCTATCTTAGAAATACCAAAATTTGAGGAAGGTTGTTGCGGTCAATGTCATCTCCCATTCTCTGAACAATGGAGGTTATAAGATCTGTCAAACTCTGAATATCTGAAGAGAAAGCCATAACAGAGAAACCCCAGTCAAGAGCTAATGTTAGCCAAATTGTTCTTGTTGAACGTGAAATATATCCTAGATTAGGTGGCTCAACCAGGAAATCTGAATTAAAAGCCTAAAAAACGTTGTTTGTTTCAATACACACACAAATATAAATACACACAGTAATTTGATAGGCAACTGGAACAAGAAGCATACTGCAAGTAAATCTATGCATTCGACCCCTCTTATCTTGAAGTTTGAAAGCAAACGTATTAGGAAAATTTGACGATGGAAAGGGAAGCGATCTCCCTGTCTCTGCTCCGTCAGAAGCCAACTTCAATGACCCTTCACTGAGATGAGAATAAAGATGCATAAATACATATAAACATTATAAATAAATAAAATTGAACCTTCATTTTAATTTCGATAACATCTGAATATAAACAGATAAATATATAACCTTCGAGAATCCTCATCTTCCTCATGTGGACCTAAGGCCATGGCAGAATCCCAAAACTTTTGCATCAAAGAGTTTGCGGCCTCATTGCTGACTCCAGCAGTATTTCCGACCTGGTTAGCAAAGAAAATTATGTTTGCAATTTCTTCTTTGCCCCAGGGGGGGTGGGAAAGTATTAAACAGCCAAAGAAAAGAGAACTGCAGAGATGATATGTTTGTTCTAGACGCCAAGGATCCAAAACAGCCAAAGAAAGTGAAGCCTAAGTTCTCCCCACTAGGATAGTTCAGAATTGTGAAAATCATGTCATTAGTAAACAAGTCAAGTAAGGACAGCAAAATGAGAATGATGTTTCGTGACACATACATTATTTTAAACCCTTATTCCATGCATATATGTAAGAACTACAGATTGGTTCATCAAGTAATGCTGAAAGCATGAAAAAGTGGATATATTCCTGTTATCCTAGAAAGATTAATGCAAGATTGACGTAAATCACAATAATTCACGGTAGGTAAAGACACGACTTACAGTAGCTACAGCAGCATGAGTGATATGAATTACATCAACAACAGCAACAACAGTTCCATCTGTATACGGTCATCCATAATCATCAGAAACTAAAAATCTTCTGTTACTTAAAAAAATAATTACTATATCATGATTTTACCTCTGTCTACTACAGGAAGGTGCAAAAATTTTCCGTCATGCATTGTATGCAGCGCATCAACAATTGGTGTATCAACTGTGGCACATTCTGGATTTTGAGTCATGACCTAATAATCAGTTCAAAAGAAAGCTGAGATATGTGAATAATTTATATTCCTTCACCTACATAAGCATAAAATGAAGTGTTCCTTGGAATCAGCGGATATTACAACTTCTGGCCAGATAAGACAAGGACAGAAGGATTGATTAACAGTTTTCCTCAGGATGGTCCAAAGACCAAAATTTCCAAACGGATAGAGACATGTACCTTCTCTACAAGAGTGGCCTTCGGAGAAAGATTTTGTGCTATTACCCGCATCAAGATATCTTTGGAACTGACAAGAATCAAAAGCACAAATAACATTATTGAGAACAAAGGTAAAGTGCAATTTTTTTTACTTAAAGAAACTCACGTAAGAATTCCTCGTGGCTTGTTATCAACTGTCACAACAGCAGAGCTTACTCGCATCTCCTGCATCTTCTTTGTTGTCATCAAAACAGTATCTGTTGGTGAAACTGTTAAAACCCTGAAAGACATATCTATCTGTTAAATGAAAACTTGTAATATCTTCAGCATCTGGCCACATAAAATAACAGACCTAAAAATATTACCTACTTTGAACTTTCCGGAATAATTGTAGACAAGGATGGCCTAAACAACCGCTCCCGAAGTGTCTCAACGAATGTATTGGAACCTGAATCTCAAATAAAAAGCATAAAGTTAATCTTTGGTTTATGAGGAAACTGACTACTCTCCATTACATAAATCTACAGAAGGAAGTTATTCCTAAAAGCTGCAAAAATATTAAAGAATATGATATAAAAAAATTTAAAAGAAAAGAATAAATGTCTACTAACCAGAAGTAGATGTGCCCCAATGTTTTTCAACACCTTCCACAGCAGCAGCAATAGCCTTTCCCTTTTCAGCTGCCCTTTCCATTCGAGCAATAGCATCATATAAGCACTTTGCTATATCAAGTAAAGCAATGACCTCTCCATTCTCAACAACAGGCAAATGTCTGAATTTTCCTGTAAATGCAGAAATCAGCAACATATAGCAAGAGCAAGCCACTAACAGAAAGTATGTCAAGAAGCAAATTTGCCTCTAATTTATTACTAACCTTGCACCATTTTTTGAAGGGCTTCAACAGCGAGAGTGTCAGAAAGAACAAATATCGGGTTCCTTGTCATAACTTTAGAAACAAGCGTATCCTCGAGATTAAGCTCACGAGAAATTACTCTTGTTGCTATATCCTGCGACCACAGAAACAAATAGATACATCAGAAAACAGTACGCCAACAAAATCCATCAAAACATACCAAACAAGTGCTTTTTGAAGTTTTTCTGTGAACGGCATTTTCTTGGCAAATGTCACACTGAATTTAAAGTCATACCTTGTCCGTAAGTATTCCACAGAGCAATGCATTAGAGTCAGTTAACAACAAAGCATCAACTCTACGAGCAGCCATTCGACGACACGCTTCTTGAATACTGGTATTTTCAGGTACTGTCAGAGCCTTTGATAGCCTCAGGCGTTTTACCGTACGCTCTCCAGTTAGCCCGCTGCCCCAATGCAAGCAGAGAAGAGATTTTTGTTACTAAGATTCCAATGCACAAACTTTAAATTGAGCAAGCCTTTTTCCAACAAAAACTGATTCATTCTCAATACCCAACTTCTATGTCCTACAACCACTACATATTTTACTGTTTTACTGCTTTACAATAACACAAACGCGACTATAACACAAACAAAATGAAAATTATCACAAAATCAGTCAAAAACACAATCATGGGTGGGTTTCTTCTTCACGCAATTCACATTCAACAAAAGCTCAATTATTTACAGAAAACATTCATTTCAATGAAAATTTGACATGAAAAAATTTGAATACGCACATGGAACGAGAAGCCGAAAAAGATTTACGGGCTGATTCAGGGCCTCCGTTACTAACGTCAGAGGATTTCTTCTTGTCCTGCAACGATGTGTTCGTCAATGACAGACTTCTTCTAGAAGAACCGCCTTGACTAGCCATCGTCGCCTTTAATCAAACACCAATTTATTATCCTGCAGCAAAAAATCATTATCGCATTATAAAATCTAAATAATTATTGTTCAGAATATGAAAATATTTGACGAACTTCATTTCCAAATTGAAGGCCTGCCCAAAATAGAAATAGAAGTTCCTGCACAATTGATTCTGAGGCTCATCGTTTACGAGCTTTCGAAATAAAGAAATAAGGAAAATATCGCATTCAACGTATTATTTTTCTCGGAAACCAAACGGAGACGGAAACCAAACGGAGACAGAAACTCACCGGACTTCTTATGCAGCCCTTCTTTTTCTCCTCAATAAACAGAAAAGAAAGACGGCTTCAGAATCGGAAATCAGAAAACCTCAACAAGAAATCACAGCTTAGCCATTGGCCATGGCCCGGGAAATGGAGCTACAAGAAATTGGATTGGATTGGAATTGGATGGGATTGGAGGCGGTCAAGATTGAAGGGTTTGAAAACTCTCCGGCAAAATGAAACACTTGCGGTCGGGAATCTGGTCAGAAAATCGGAATTTTCCGGGAAAATACACCGACCGGCGAGAGTGAATGAGACTCAGAGAGAGAAATACCCTAAAAAATGGGACAATGAGATAGTGGGCCAATCAAAACCGTGCACGTCAAGGTTTTTCTAACAGAAGTTTTCAAATTACCTCCAAATTTACTGGCGCTTTTTTGAGGCCTCCCAAATATTTTATGCTGTAAGATTCTAATTAAGGTCAGAAATAAATTGCAAACTTACGGTTTTAGCCTTGTCTTATCTCTCTGGCATCTCTAGTATGGGTACAGTCTGGTCATTTCATATGAAATTAGGGGAGGTCCTGGAAAATGCCAAAATATATATACCTATGTTTGGCTTACAATGTTGTCACCCTTCAAAGTTCAAATCATATACTAACATAGTCAACTCCCGCATGCTCAAAAACCATAATGTAACAATTTATCTAATCTAATCAAAATTTTGGTTTCACTTGCATCAATTCAAGAAATCATTTTTTCAATAATTAAAAACTATCTAAGGGTCAAAATTTTGAGGGAAAAATAAGGTTGGTGTTAGTTTTTCGGCCCTTTTATAGTTTTTAATTGTGGTGGTATATCTACGGAAAAAGTCAAGCAAACCCCAGTAAAGTCTCTAAATCTTGTACGAGGACACATAAATTGTATTAATTTTATGATAATATTATAAATTCCAGGTTTTAGTAACTAGCTTACTTATTTTGTAGTGTAAATTTTATTTGTGTTTTAAAAATAATAGTTTTTATTATGTTATCTGTCGTATTCCTTACAATCCAAAAATATATATTTTTCTCTTTTAGGACAGTTGGATTACTCTTATAAGACAACTCATTGTAGCAAATAACTCTAACATTAATATGACGTTTTTACTGATTTTTTAATAGAATGTCTCAAATAGTGTAAGTTTTTTTTAGTACAAGCGATTCGGTGATGGAGGTTTACACACAATTATTCATTCGGTGTCTAGGGGTTTCGAACTCTGCCCACATAGGTGGAAGTGAAATACCTCAACCAACTAAGCTATAGTATAACTTTTTATATTATTTATAGCTCTTAGTTCATACTTCTCAAATTTTCAAGTTCGAATTCCTTCATCTCCATTAATTTAAAAAAAGACTTTTCAAGGCATGGAAAATGTAAACTTTGCGTTAAATACTTCGGATTTCCTAGCATAATATGATATGATTATCAAGATGCTAAATTCTAGTAGTAAGGTTTATGTAAGGCATCAATGGATGCATTTCTTTAGAGAAAAGAAAAATAGGCATATTGCGTGAGAATTTTGCCCTAGTATGCTTTAGAATCTACATGTTCCCCTCCAGAAGTAGCAGTATTGAATTTGTTATGCAACCCTGAAATATATAAAGGAAACAGCAGATGCGCATTTACCTTGGAGGCTTTGGAGTTTGGATGCTACGTACACTATATGCTGCAACCTTTCATGTTGGACCTGAAATCAAATCAAACCATGAAAAAAAATTAATAAAAAATATTGGGGCCAGAAGAAAAGAGAGCTAAAGGCTTACACAACACTTTAAAGCAAGCATTCTTTGAGCTAAAATAGTTCCTAAGAATCCACTTTTTTCTTTCGAATGTGTTGTATAAAACTGTTTGTGGCTTGTGGGTTGGATTGTTCATTGTTGAATTACAACAATTTATCAATTATAGAAAGAAAGCAGAGAAGAAAATGGTGGACTGGGCACCCGTTCTACTTGGGTTGATGTTGTTCATACTGCTGTCTCCTGGTCTTCTGTTTCAAATACCAGGAAACACCCGCCATGTTGAGTTTGGGAGCTTCACCACAAATGGCAAGGCCATTCTTGTCCACACACTCATTTTCTTTGTCATTTTCACCATCCTGATATTGGCTTTTGGCATCCACATCCACACTGGCTGATCAAACTTAGCACCTAGCAGTTTGGATAAGATTTTTGTAATTTTCTGTATAATTTTCTTCTTCGTTATTTTTGTGTCATATGTTTTTTGGGGTTTTTGTTCGTATTGGTCCCTCTACCATACCACATGAAATGGATTTTTTTTTTTTTTTTTTCAGTGACCCCATGAAGTGGGTTCTAATTGTTCTTGTATTAACATCATATGATTACTGAAAAATTATTTTACATTTTTCTTATTGTATTTTTGTTGATAAATTTCCGACTAGATTGGTACTTTTTCTGAATCAATATAACAAATTAATAAACACAAATATAAAAAAAAAAAAAATTGAAAAATTACCTCTCTATTGGAACTAGCTAGAGTCCTTGACAGAGATTCAGAGGATTAAAAGCAGAAAAGGAGAGAGGAGCCGTAAGAATAAGAAAATGTGTTGGATAACTGTGAACATTTGTGTAATTGAGATCATTTGGTTTGAAAGTGCATAAACTACCACAGTTTTGGCATTTGTGGAAAATTAGGGAAAAAGTAACAACACAAAAATCAATTAATTAAAAGAGCTAACCCAAAAATTACCTCTTTACGTTAATAGGTTCTCTTTTCCGAAAAATATACCCTTTCTTTACTTCAAAAGGTTGTGTAAGCCTTTTCCGAAAAATACACTCATTTTTTTGGCATTTTCGTAATTTGATTAGAAATCGTCTAGCTGCGCAGCTATACTCATTTCCCCTAATTTTTGTAAAAATAGTATCGCCGCATGGCTTTACATTTTGACACGTGCCCCTAGGCATAGGCAGTTATTTTTTAATATATATAAATCGTATAGCCGGGCGGCTATACCAGGTGTTTTCTACTTTTTTAATAAAAAAAGTCATTTTATTAATGTTTATTTAAAATCGTATAGCCGCGCGGCTGTACTATTTACTAAAGAATAAAACAGGGTAGTTAAAAAGAATCGTAAAAAATGCGTATAGCCGTGCGGCTATACTATTTTTAATATTAAAAAAAGGAAACCCCACCTATTTGTCGCCACGTGTCAAAACAGTTTTATTTTTAAAATAAATTTAAAACACAAAGTACAGCCGTGCGGCTGTACTATTTTTTAAAAATAAAAAAAGGGAAGACCTTCTTTCTCTAATGCGCCACGTGTCACAAAATAAGTACAGCCGCCCGGCCATACTCTTTTTTAAAGAAATTAGACCAAAATAGAGTATAGCCGCACGGCTATACTATTTACTAAAGAATAAAACAGAGCAATGAGTATAGCCGCACTATTTACTGAAGAATAAAACAGAGCAATGAGTATAGCCGTGCGGCTATACTATTTTGAATATTAAAAAAAGGAAACCCCACCTATTTGTTGCCACGTGTCAACACAATTTTATTTTTAAATAAATTAAAAACACGGAGTACAGCCGTCCGGCTGTACTATTTTTTAAAAAAATTAAAAAAAGGACGACCTTCTTCTCTAATGCGCCACGTGTCACAACAAAAGTATAGCCGCCCGGCTATACTGTTTTTAATAAAAAAATTCGTAGTATATCCGCGCGGCTATACTTTTTAAATACATTGTGTTTAAAAGGGGCTATTCCATTTAATACAAAAATTAATAAAATAAAAAAGGACCCTCCTAGTTGCATTAGTTTGTCCCTTATAAATTTTACTTTGCTAGTTTCAACATATCCAAAGTAGATATGAATCTTACACTATATGATATTTTAATGTAATTTATATAACATATGTTATTCTTATTCAATAATATGTGAGAATTATTTGTATAATACGCGAATTGTATCCGTCTTACCGAAAATTTTGAAAACAATACGTGCATAAAACATTACAAGCACAACACGACTATTGTATGTTTGCTTTTTAAAAAACGTGGGACGTGTATAGAACACGAATGTATTATTGAAAAATACATACGCACGTATAGATAGATATATATATATATATATATATATGTAAAAGACTATAGTCGCTCATCTATACTATTTATTAAAGACAAATTTTTTTTTTAAAAAAAAACAGTAAAACAGCCCGACTATACTATTTTTAAAAGAAATTATAGCCGCACGGCTATACTATTTACTAAAGAATAAAACAGAGCAGTTAAAAAGAATTTTAAAAAATGAGTATAGCCGTACGACACATGTCAACACAAGGTCCATTTTTAAAAAAATTTAAAACACGGAGTAAAGCCATGCGGCTGTACTATTTTTCTAAAAAAGAGAAAACCCTCTCTCTTCAGCGCCACGTGTCAAACATTATTTTTTCCAAAATCAAAAAGGGACAATAGTTACTCGAGTAATGGCCTAATAGTAACGGATATGGCTCTTGGGCCATGGAAAAATTTAATTAAGACACGCAAACGATTTCACAAAACACTACACAAATAGAATTTAATTATTTTGTGCACTTTTTCTTTAAATTTTTTTTGGGTAAGAAATAGTAGTTGAAACATAATTACTAATTAAAGTAATTCAAAGAGGGTAAGATATTACTTAATTACATATAACAAATTAAAGAAGTTGTGCAATGGAACAAAAAGTAAAGGAAACTAATTTTACAATTCTGAAAATTTTAAAAATCCGGGACTAAAATTTTATTTTAAAAAGTATAGCTGCACGGCTATACTTTGTAATATAAAAAAGGATCAGCACAACGCATAGGCACCACGTGTCAAAAGAGTAGAGCCGCGCGGCTATACTATTTTTTTTTAATAAAATTTTTTAAAAAGAATCCAGTGTAGACGGCCCCAGCGCCTGTGCGCCACGTGTCAAACAAGTAGAGCCGCAAGGCTGTACTGTTTTTAATATAAAAAAAATAAGGAAAACTGAATATAGCCGTGCGGCTATACTCTTTTAAAAAAATACATATATTATTTTTTTTCAATAATATGTGAGAATATGAATATAATAAGTGAATTTTGTGTGCCTTATTGAAATTTTTGTAAAAGAATACTTGTATTAAACATGAGAAATATGTGGAGACGTGTATAATACATTATTAAACGCGAAAGTACCCAGATCTTTATACATATAATAATTTTGGAAAAGTAATAAAATCAAAAAGGGACAATAGTTACTCAAGTAATGGCCTAATAGTAACGGATAGTGCTCTTGGGCCATGGAGAAATTGAATTAAGGCACCCAAATGATTTCACAAAACACTACACAAATAGAATTTAATTATTTTGTGCACTTTTTCTTCAAATCTTTTTTGGGTATGAAATAGTAGTTAAAATATAATTACTAATTAAAGTAATTGAAAGAGGGTAAGATATTACTTAATTACATATAACAAATTAAAGAAGTTGGGCAATGGAACAAAAAGTAAAGGAAACTAATTTTACAATTCTGAAAATTTTAAAAATCCAGGAATAAAATTTTATTTTAAAACGTATAGCCGCACGACTATGCTATTTATAATATAAAAAGGGATCAGCCCAGCGCTTAGGCACTACGTGTCAAATAGGTCGAGCCGCGCGGCTGTACTAATTTTTAAAAAAAATTAGGAAAAGCGTGTATAGCCGCCCGGCTATACTTTTTTTTTTGTTTTAATTAAAAAAATTAAAAAGAATCCAGTGTAGCCGGCCCAAGCGCCTGTGCGCCACGTGTCAAACAAGTAGAGCCGCACGGTTGTACTATTTTTAATAAAAAATTAAGGAAAAACTGAATATAGCCGTGCGGCTATACTCTTTAAAAAAATACATATATTATTTTTATTCAATAATATGTGAGAATATGAATATAATAAGTGAATTTTGTGTCCCTTATTGAAATTTTTATTGAAGAATACTTGTATTAGACATGAGAAATACGTGCGGACGAGTATAATACATTATTAAACGCGAAAGTACCAAGATCTTTATACGGATAATAATTTTGGAAAAGTAATAAAATGAAAAAGGGACAATAGTTACTCGAATAATAGCCTAATAGTAATGCATAGGGCTCTTGGGCCATGGAGAAATTGAATTAAGACACCCAAACGATTTCACAAAACACTACACAAATAGAATTTAATTATTTTGTGCACTTTTTCTTTAAATTTTTTTTGGGTATGAAATAGTAGTTAAAACATAATTACTAATTAAAGTAATTCAAAGAGGGTAAGATATTAATTAATTACATATAACAAATTAAAGAAGTTGGGCAATGGAACAAAAGTAAAGGAAACTAATTTTACAATTTTGAAAATTTTAAAAATCGCAGCTGTACTATTTTTATAAAAAAAAATTAGGAAAAGCGAGTATAGCCGCCCGGCTATACTATTGGCACATTCGTCATATAACTACCTACAAATGTAAAAGGGGATTTTATTAATTATATTGGGTTAAAAAGTTTATATAGTGATAATAATATAAATATATATATATATATACACACATAAATGTACATACGTATTTTTTAATAATACATTCGTGTTCTATACACGTCTCACGTTTTTTGAAAAGGAAACATACAATAGTCGTATTGTACATGTACGTACGTATTTATAATGTTTTATACACATAATTTTTACAACATTTTCAGTAAGACACACAAAATTCACGTATTATACAAATAATTCTCACATGTTATTGAATAAGAATAACATATGTTATAAAAATTATATTAAAATATCATATAGTGGAAGATTAATATCTACTTTGGATATGTTGAAACTAGCAAATTAATATTTATAAGGTACAAACTAATGCAACTAGGAGGGTCCTTTTCGATTTTTTATTTTTAATAGTACAACATTTTTTAAAATTCTTTTTAACTGCTCTGTTTTATTCTTTAGTAAATAGTATACCATGCGGCTATACTCGATTTTTGTCTAATTTCTTTTTAAAATAATATAGCGGGGCGGTTGTACTTTTATTTATTTATTTTTAATTTGTCTTTAATAAATAGTATAGATGAGCGGCTATAGTCTTTTACATATACACACACACACACACACATATATATATATATATGTACATATGTGCGTATTTTTCAATGTTGCATTCGTGTTCTATACACGTCCCACGTTTTTTAAAAAGCAAATATACAATAGTTGGGTTGTACTTGTACGTATGTATTTGTAATATTTTATACACGTATTGTTTTCAAAATTTTCGGTGAGACGCATAAAATTCACGTATTATACAAATAATTCTCACATATTATTGAATAAGAATAACATATGTTATAAAAATTACATTAAAATATCATATAGTGGAAGATTAATATCTACTTTGGATATGTTGAAACTAGCAAAGTAAAATTTAAAAGGGACAAACTAATGCAACTAGGAGGGTCCTTTTTTATTTTATTAATTTCTGTATTAAATGGAATAGCCCTTTTTAAACACAATGTATTCAAAAATTATAGCCGGGCGGCTGTACTTGTTTTGTGACACGTGGCGCATTAGAGAAAGAAGGTTGTCATTTTTTTAATTTAAAAAAAATAGTACAGCCGTACGGCTGTAATCCGTGTTTTTAATTTATTTAAAAAATAAAACTGTGTTGACACGTAGCGACAAATAGGTGGGGTTTCCTTTTTTTAAAATATTAAAAATAGTATAGCCGCACGGCTATACCCACTTTAAAAATTCTTTTTAATACTCTGTTTTATTCTTTAGTAAATAGTATAGCCGCACGCCCATAGCCTATGAGCCACGTGTCAAAAAGGTACAGCAAGGCTGCTGTACTATTTTTATTTAAAAAAATTTAAAAACGAGTATTGCCGCACGGCTATAAATATTTTGACACGTAGGCTCCTGATCGCTGGCCGAGAACTCTTTCATTTTTTCATAAATAGTATAGCCGGCCGGCTATACTCCATTTTAAAAATGTTTTTAAAACTGTATAGCCAATCGGCTATACTTGCTTTTTCTTATTTTTTTTCCAAAAAAATTTACTAGATTTTGTCCTACTTTGTTTTAAAATACTATAGTCGCCGGGCTATACCCGGTTATTTATTTTTCATCAAAATAGTATAGCCGGTCGGCTATACTGGCTTTCATTAATGTTTCTTAAAAAGAGAATAGCCGCCCGGCTATACTATTTTGACACGTGGACTTTTAATTGCTGGGCTGTCCTCTTTTGTAAATAGTATAGCCGCGCGGCTATAGCCGATTTTAATTTTTTTTTTTCGGCCTATCTTGTAATCCATACCGACACGGCTTATGCTTGGGCCTGAAGACCCAATTCGAAACAAACCCAAAAGCCGAAACACTGAAAAGGAAATATGAAATTTCCAACCTCATCATCCTATCCAAGAAGATCACAGCCGTCAAAACCAAATAAACAAGATCCTGACACGCATTAGCCTCTGCACGGTTGCGCTCGCCCTCTTGTCACGAGAAAAACACATGATACCGAGGCACCTGTCCATTCATTTATGTTCCCAACCTCAAATCTCTTCAAATTTCCACAACCCCACTTGCCCTTGTCAGATCTTCTTCTTCTTCGAAACCCATCTAGTATTTTCTTCTTCTTGGTTTTCATCTAGTTTAGTGTTTGCAGAGAAAAATGGCAGATTGGGGTCCTGTGGTGATCGCAGTGGTGCTGTTTGTGGTATTGACACCGGGGCTTTTGTTTCAGATACCCGGAAAGGGGAGGGTGGTGGAGTTTGGGAACATGCAGACCAGTGGCGCTTCTATTGTGGTTCATGCCGTCATCTACTTTGGCCTCATCACCATCTTCCTCATTGCCATCGGTGTTCACATCTATGCTGGCTGATTAATTATATTGTATTTCAGTTGGGTTTAGAGTTTGCTTTCACCTGACATTTAATTTCTTATCTTGTTTAATTACTTTGTGTATTATAAATCTATTGCAAAATTTGGTATTGCTTTTAATTTAAATCATGAAGCTTTGTAGAATTTCCTTTGGTTTAAACCTAGCAGGAGCAGCAGTATTGGGATTTTGATGCTAGTTTTAATGGTTTAGCAGCTCCTGAATTTTAATGGATTCCTAATTAGGTGTTTACTAGGGGGGGATTACCCACATCTAATGAAATGGATGCCTCAATCAATTCAATGAAATGGATGGCTATGAAGTTCACCTATTGTCATAATTTGGCATAATTCCCTCTTTGATGTGGAAATTATTGCCTACATTCTATGAATTTAGGTCGTGCCTTTGGGCTTTTTGATGGGCTGGAAATTATTGCTGTTTGCCAGAAAGAATTTGGGTCACCTGTATCATTTGCATAAAAATAAATAATATAAGTAAATGCAACCCTAAAGTTTTATTAAAACAAGCGATAATTTCAACAGGAAAATCAAATTCGAGTAAAGAGGCGAGTACATTGTCTTGTCCAACTGAACTAAACTGCCAACTTTTAAAGAAAAGAGCTTTTAATGAACAATACAAGGAAATAGAAAATGAAGAGCCTAAGAAAGTGGAGTAATTGGGCTAGGTGATGATAATGTAGACCCACATGTCATTGCTCACGATACCCGACCCCCCCCATCACTCAGAAGAAAGTTATCAAATCTTGACGAACACGTGTTTCAAGTTTGAGCTTAGCCCAATCAATAAAAATGCGTATACTTTTAAAGATGTAACACCATGTTCGATTTAATTATAAAGTTTTTAGATTTGATTGCTGGTTTGCTGAAGAGGAGACATAGAAAGGAAAATGTGGGAAACTTGTTGCCATTTTTCTCTTAAATCACATCATGTGTTGTAACCAATCCTAGATGAGTAATTTAAGAGAAAAGTGATTGATATTCACATGAGCAGTTGCAAATGTTTTCGCTTTTGGTTCAAGTCTAGTTGGAGTCTAATTACATTTAGGAGCCCCTGCAACTAACTTTGAACAAGTATGAGTGGATACGTATCTAGAAAAACTCGTATGAATCAAGCATAATTCACATAGAATCTTGCTTGTAACCTAAATTTTCGTGTACGTGTCAAATAATTATGATTTATATATAAAAACTCATTGTAAGCTAACATGTAAGGAGCGAAGTATTTTCCATTCAGATACGATGTGAAACTCGTATACAATAATGGACTACTACTGTGAGAGCCTATTGCTTTTTTGTTTTTTTTGTTTTTGTTTTTGCTTTTCTTTTCATCAAAGTGTGGACTCGCGTACGTATGAGTAAGGATGGAGTAAAAAATTGTTCTAAGGGTGTGCTATAATTTACTTTTTATTATTTAAGGAACTTCTAAGGTGAAGTGGACTAATTTTTCCTGAACTGAAAGAAGTTAATTTCTACTAACCACCACGAACGTCTTAAAATTTAAGATTAAATTGCTATTGTTTTAGAATATTTGCGTATAAGATACCAAAACGTTATATTTGAAAGCTATTTAAAATCCCCCTTTTGTGTGTTTCAAGTGTCTCAAAGAATATCGAATTTTCATACATTTACAAGAGAAGAGAGAACTTAGAGCATCTCCAACTGCATCGCTACTCCCTTATCCCTAGCCATTTTAGCAAAAAAGAAGGAAAAACTACCCTCCAGCAGCCTCGCTACCTCTCTCGCTATTTTAGTTTTCGCTATTTTGGATCGCTCCATGTAGTGATGGGTAGAGAGAAATTCAGGCTCGCCAACTGAAAGCTGTGCAAGAGAGAGAGAGAGAGAGAGAGAGAGAGAGAGAGAGAGAGAGAGAGAGAGAGAATAGAAAACAAAAAGGTTCGGTGGGGTCTAGAGAAAATTAACTTTTGGATTCTTTCTTTTAATTTTTTAATAAATTTAAAATAATAAAATATTTGAAGTTAGCTAAAATAAAGAGTATTACTGGAGAAACCAACTTTTTTATGTGGTTAGCTATTTTAACTAGAATTGAAATAAAATTTAAAGATTCTCTTAAAGATGCTCTTATACAATATTTTAGCTCGAAGATTCTCACAGTGTAAGTGGTAATGTCCTAGGTTTGAATCCATCAACATCATGGTGAGGTGACCACCATTGAGGCATATAGCTCCAATCTCGACTTAACATGTCTCCATGAAACCCCTTCAAGATAAGCCATGATTTGACGCTTTGTTTGTCACTCACCACATTTTCTTGTAAATCCCAACAAAAACTTCTTTTCTTTTGACCTTTCCAACATATTTTTCTCTTTTAATTATTCAAAAAGCCTTTGATGGGTTTGATTTTGCAACCCATGTACATCCCATCCCTTCTCCTCTTTTTTGAGTTCTAAGTTTTACGTGTCAACTGCTGATTGATCTTTATCGCAACATGCAATTTATATTGGAGTATAACTGAAATGGCATATATGCAAATGCATGTTTCATATTTGCTATTCAGATGGCATCTCTTGCGTAAAGATATGTCACTTCTTTAGTTGACATAATTTATACAAAAGATGTCCTATTTTAAATTATATGAAAGGGTGTTCGAACTCGGTTACAGAATAAGGAATACATTTATTTTAATTAACTAGACTAAGTTCATATATCCCTTTTAATTAACATATTACATGTGATAATTGATGTGTTAATTAATTATCCCTATATATAATATTAAATGCACACCACACTCAAACTCACTTGTATAGATGGGTTTCTTTATGTAGAATATTCCGCCTTTGTGGGAGATGGGACTCAATACCAATATTGTCAACAAATATTGGAATAATATGCTAATTCAAACAAGATAGTTTTTTTAATAGTATCTCCAATAGAGATGTCAAATGCAAAATGTTAAATTTGAATTTGATGGTTTATGTGGTAATTTGACACTTTGAAAAAAATTTAACTCCACATGAAATACCAAATATCATATTATTTTATTATATTTTAAAAGCAAATATGGCCCATATGATGCATAAATTTTTTAAACATAGTACATGATAGTGGGGTCCATAACTAATAAAATATTAAAATAATATTTGACATCAAACTTTTTGATATGTTATTTTTGACATATCTTTTCCAGCCTTCAAATTTATGTAGGATTTGACTAATCGATTAGAGCAACTTTAACCTTTAATTTTTGACATTTCATGTCCATGTGGCAATTTGATATATCAGTTGGAGATGCTCTAAGTGCTCAACTTGTGTGAACTTTTAGGATACATGAGTGTAAGTAATTAATAATATCGTAACTCAAGAATCCGAGATTTGTGTCAATTATCATTTGGTCTAATGTCATTTAGTCTTCACTTTGTTAGAGGTTTGGAGTTGGAATCTTTGCACCACGGTTTTAAACCCCACAAACTACTAGCTAGCTAGGTTAGGTTTAATCAGAAACATGCTGAAAATTCACGTAACTAAAAGTGAATGAATAGGGTAGGGGGTCATAGTAAAAACAAATAATAATGGAAGAGGAGGGATGATTGCAAAGGGGAATTTGAGTAGTGGCGTCGTGTCAAAGCAAATTAAACTAACCAACCTTGTAAATAGAATCATCTATAGCTTATTCTTCTACTTAAACATATCTCTCTCTCTCTCTCTCTCTCTCTCTCTCTCTCTCTCTCTCTCTCTCTCTATATATATATATATATATATTGATATGGTATGAAAGGGTGATAAGATTTGAAGTGTGATATAGTAAAATGGGGAGGGGGAAAGTGGAGCTGAAGAGAATAGAAAACCCAACAAGCAGGCAGGTGACCTTCTCGAAACGACGAAATGGGCTCCTGAAGAAGGCTTTTGAGCTCTCCGTCTTATGTGATGCTGAAGTTGCAATCATCATCTTGTCTCCCTCTGGCAAGATCTACCAATTTGCAAGCCATGAGTTCGTCTTCCCCATCTTTAATTAATACATCACGTTTAATTACCGCTTAATGAACTTCGGTGCATGTTTAATTATAAACAACTAGCAGTAAAACCAGGATTATTGATCTGTGGTGCAGCATAAACAGGACCATTGCCATGTATAGAAATCAAGTGGGTCTGCCTGAATCAAACAACTCAAGCTTCAGACGGGCCAGAACCATGGAGGTACGGTTATATATAAAGCAAAAAGGTAGAGAATTTTAAAACATTCAAAATACTAAAAAAATAAATCATAGTTAATGAATGTATTAAGCATTTTCCATTAAATAAGGATAATATAGTAAATTAACTTTTTTCATATTAAAACAATTTAAATTAAAAACCAAAATAAGAACACTGGGTCCTATTTTCACGGGACACAACTTATTTTTCTTAATTTTTTTAATTAATTAGTGTCCCATGAAGGTGAGCTAATTGTAATCATCTTATGTTATGTATGATTTAGTTATAATTAATATAATCTCTGTCTGTCTGGTTCACAGTTTAGGAGGAATAATGAAAATGAAGAGCTAAGGAGATCAATAGCCAACTCGGAAATGAGGCTGAAGTAGGTTTTTACACCCACTAAAAATCAATTTGCCGTGTGTTAATTATGGTTGTTTTAGTAATTTAACCTTAATTATCATTAAAATGGAATTATGTATGACTTGTACGCAGGAACTTGGCTGGGGAAGAGCTTGATATGCTAGGCATGCAAGAGCTAAAACAGCTCGAGCGGCAGTTGAAAACTGGGGTTGAACGCATCCGCTCTCAAATAGTATGTTTAAGGATTAACTAATTAATCACACCAACTTCTGGTTTAATTTGTTCAAGTCATAAGTTAATGATCATCATCAAAAGTTGAGTACAATTAGAAAGATTAATTTGACTGTGACTTGTGATTAATTCGCAGGGACGGGTCATTTCTGAGAACATCAGCTCGCTGAAAAGAAAGGTAATTATAATTAAGAATTAATCCTAGCTAAATACTAAATGGATTAGTACTTTGGACGTACATAATTAATTTTCCATATCTGTATATGAAATGCAGCATAAAGCAATGCAAGAAGAAAACAGTCGTCTGCAAAAAAGAGTGAGTTGCTTTTACAAATTACTTTGAAATAATATAAATATGTATATAGTTTGGATATTTCAGTTTAACACGCAAACTGATTTGTCTTGTGAATTGACGTAAGTTCCATGAGCTTCATCATTATGCTGATCACGCAAGCTCGAGCATTTTGGGACCAAATGCATACATGCAATTCTTTCCAAGGTACTCATTGTTGATGTTATAAACTGATGTGACAATTTCTTATTTATTATCTCAATAAGTTAATGGTTTGATCATATTTTAATTACTAATTATATTCTGGTGTGTGACAGTGAATTTTGATATTCAAGATATCTCGTCTCTCGCACCAACTACTTGATTTGTAAAGGCCGTAATAGTGCCTTCAGCTATTTTCCTATTTGTACCTACAGCTTGGGTGTCTAATTTTTCTTTTCTTTTTATTTTTCTCGTGTGTGGAGTTTGGTATATGCAGTTCTTTTTTTATCCAGATGTCTTATTACCGTGCGGACGCCATGGTATATGATGTATTGTTATAATTTTATGTAAAATTCCTCAAGCAGATTGTTAAGAACCATTTTATCAAAAGAAATTAAGTCTATGTTAGGTACTAAGCACAAGTAGTGCAGAAAGAACCCAAAAGATATATGGTACAAATACTGATCCTGATCAACTAATTACCCAAATGAAAAGAAAATATATATAAAAACAAGGAAACAAAAAACTTCTTATTAAATTACAAAGAACTTCGATAACATCCATACATACACATGCCAAGAACTTGTACACACAAAATTACGAGAACAATAGAAAAGACTATAATTAATTCTCACTCATTTGAGTTTTTTTTTTTTTTTTTTTTTGTTTTTTGTTTGACAAGACAATAGTCTAAAATACTTGTGATCGAACTCGGGTGCAAGGAGGGAGCACACTCCCTTTATCAATTGGCGGAATCCATATATGCATGTTAGCTGGATTAATTATGCCGTTAATCTATCAAAGAAGTACAAATGATGCAATATAATAAGTAAATGTGGTATAAATAAAAACACTATGAACTTATACATCAACTGCGTCAATGATAGTTGGGATTTTGGGCTAAACAATAGTTATCCGGCTTCAGCCCAATTTATACGCATTACAATCTCCGGCCCACATCCAAACCAAACGACTCTCCCACCTCACTCTCCTCCATTTCCAGCTTCCACTCTCTCTCTCTCTCTCTCTCTCTCTGCTTCTCTCCAATGGCGGCCTTAGCTCGCATCTCCAGAAAAGCCCTAACCTCCTTCTCCAGCTCAGCCCAGCCTACCTCACTCCACCGCACCTTCGCCGCCGAAGCATCAAAAGCCGCGGACATAACACCCTCGCCGGATCGGGTCAAATGGGACTACCGAGGTCAGAGAAAGATAATCCCGCTAGGCCAGTGGCTGCCGAAGATCGCCGTCGACGCCTACGTGGCACCCAACGTGGTCTTGGCCGGACAGGTCACGGTAAACGACGGAGCCTCCGTTTGGCCTGGGTCGGTCCTACGCGGTGATCTCAATAAGATCACCGTCGGCTTCTGCTCCAATGTTCAGGAACGCTGTGTCCTTCACGCTGCTTGGTCTTCCCCTACAGGTAGGTTCCCCAATTTCCTAGTTTTCGTCGGTTTTTGTTTTTCCTTCTATTAATTTCATAATTTGTTATTTAGATAGTGAATTTGGTTGAGGTTCTGTTAATTGTTCGATTTGAAACGAGTTAACACCTGAATGTAGTTTTGGATTGCTACACTGAGTATAGTTGCTGTGTATGGGTTGGGCTGATGAGGCTGATTAGCTGAAAATGTGGGAAAAAAAAAAAACTTGAAATTGATAAGTTAATACTGGAATCTTGTCGTAAATTTGGGTCTTCCACTAGGTGTACTGTAGTCCCCGAGCTATTAATTTTTGGGCTCCGGTGAGGGAGAAAAGATGGGTATGGTGGAAAGTAGTGGACTTATCTAAAGGTTAGACTTACACTCAGTCAGCTTTGAGCGGCTTGGTGATTTTATATTTATCTCCTTTTTGGATTTGAGCAATGACTTAGAGGATGGAGAAACAGAAACTAGTGAATTTTTTTTTTTTTGGGTGTGGGAGGGCTTTGGAGAAGGAAAAAAGGCATCGTCTGTTTGGGTAGGAAGTTGTATAATGCAAAATAGGTCATAGGAGGTGGGGTGGACAATTTGAAATCATAAATCTTGCTCTTTTAGTTAAGTGGTGGCGGAGAGAGAAGGGGAAGGGGGAAGCCCTTTGGCATATCCTTCAAAAGAAAAAATATATGTCAATAGTGGGGTTCTAAAATTGTGGCCATAGGTTCGAGTTGATGTCATTGTAAAGACATTTCACCATTTCATTATTTCCTTCTTTCCTCATCTTCAATTCATGGGGATTTGGAAAGAGTTAGATTGGAAGGATAAATGGATTGGAGACTCTCCTTTGTGTGGAATGTTTCCTAAGCTGCCAATGTGTCTGCTGTGTCTTTTTTTTCCAAGGAGGTGGAATTTTTGTTTTTGTAGAATTTGAATGGTTTGGAAGTTAGGGAGATTTCTTCTTTAGTCTCTCATTGATATAAATGTCTCTTTCTTTACAATCTTTTGGATTGGATAGAAGATTGGGAAATTGAATCCTCAGGTCTATTTCCATGCAACCATTGTTGAGTAGTGATTGATGAGTTATCCTTTCCCAGTTTTAATCCTTCTGGGAAGGAGTGCCTTGCATGGTGAAAGTTTGTACTTGGATTATTGCTCATGGTAGGACTTGGGATATTATTCAAAGGATAGGACCTAATTCTCTGTGTCACCCCATTGGTTTATGTGTGAAAAGGTTTCCAAGAGTATTGACCATCTTTTTCTTAATTGCGCCTATGACACATGTTGTTTATGGGAAGCAAAGTCGTTGTGGGTGATTCTGGCTTCATACATTTCATTGTTCTTTGAGAATCATTGTGCTTTTGTTGGTGGGGAGAAATCAACTGTTTTTTGGAAGTAATGTGATGGCTATTTTTTGTGTGGTTTGAGCATAAAGAAATAGAAGAGTTTTTTAAAACAAAGTTGGGGAGGTAGTGTGCAATTGCCTCTGCCATTTGAATTTTCCATTCCAATATGGGGTCTCTTAGGCTATCCTTTGTCCATTTTCCATTGCTCAAATTTGTGGGCAGACTGATATGCTAGGCATGGGTGTCAGGCACTATATGATTAGAAATTATCTGCTTTGAGGAACAGCAGGTTCCAATAAATATTGGAGGATGAGTTCAGTAGCATTTGTGGAGAAAATTATATTTTATATGATAAGTGAGAAAGTTGTAATGTTGACTAGTTGGATTTATATAATGTTTTAAAACAGGTGAGTGGAAGTGGCCTTTTCTGAACCTGTTATACATGTAACATCTCTTGCTTTATACTTTTTGAACTGGCAAGCTTATAATTAGGTTTAGGTTCACTTCATTCAAGAGTTTGAAATCTCCTTCAAGTTCTAATATTTGGCATATAACCCTGGAGATTTTTTTCCTTAATTAGTTTTCTCCCTTGGGTATCTGCTTTAGACTGATTTTCCACAGGTAGACCTCTACATTTTTCCTGGTCCTACCTAGAGACCAACCTTAATTTCATCAACTTGTTATGAATATGATCATCTGATCCGTCTTCTTCATTGGCTTCGTAAAAGGAGCATATATCAATATTTCTAATAAGAAGACTTGATGAAACTTAAAAATACATGGCTTGTTAGTCCATCCTAGAACGTGATAGCGACTCCTTTATATTCCATTGTTATTAGTTGTTGATGTTTTGTCTTGACATGCATAGCAACTAGCAAGTTTCTAAATGAAAATGTCTAAAATATGCAAGTGAGCAATCGCTGCTTGTAGATATGGTGGGATTTTTTCTGAGTTTTACAATACGTGGCCCCTTTCCTTATCTCAGGACTTCCAGCAGAGACATCCATTGAGAGGTTTGTGACTATTGGTGCATACAGTCTGTTACGGTCCTGTACAATTGAGCCAGAATGCATTATTGGGCAGCATTCGATTCTCATGGAAGGTTCCTTGGTGGAGACCCATGCTATCCTTGAAGCTGGATCTGTCGTTCCCCCAGGGAGAAGAATTCCAACTGGTGAACTTTGGGCTGGAAACCCAGCAAGGTTTGTCCGAACCCTGACGCATGAAGAGACCTTGGAAATCCCCAAACTTGCTGTCGCAATAAATGATTTAAGCAAAGAATATTTCCAAGAATTCCTCCCTTACTCCACAGTATACTTGGAGGTTGAAAAGTTCAAGAAGTCTTTGGGGATTTCTATTTGATCAGTTGCTTTGTCATGTTTCTGTGTATTGTTTAGTTGGAGGCTTTCCTTGTAAGGAAATAAGCAGCTCCGAGACAGAGCTTTCTTTTTTGGTTGTCTACCTTGTATTTCGATCAAATTGTTTTCAAATATCAATTGACAATCGGCTGTCCTATGGTAGTTCCGGGCCGGCACTTATCAGGAAATTCTGATCATTTGTTAAAGCTCAATGCCTGTGGTTGTGACTGGCAGGTTTTATGTTATATATAAAGATGAGAAACCATTGCTGTTTTCCTAAGCTTTGTGATACCCACATGGCACCAAAAAAAAGTTATAAGATTTTCTCTGCATGGACTTGGATTGTAGATTCTTAGGTTTGGTGAGGAATATTCCAGCCACCTTCACCACTTCCTCTTCATTTCCTTTCTGGTTGGTCTAGCATTGCACAGCACCAGCTTTGGCGACTTTTTATGGAAATCATTGCACTATTATATGATTAATCTTATAAGGTCTGTTTGAGAACTTTTTGTATAGGATGCACTTTCGATCATAATTGCTTTTGTTGGAAACACTTCTATTAGAAGAAAGTCGATATTTTCGTTAAAAATCCAAGTGTTTCTTGTTTATGCTAAAACGTTTTTTGTTGTCAGCAATAGCTTTAAGTCATTCCACAAGCACTCCCAAACATACAATACAAAGAGTTCATCCAACTTTTTATTTGCATTTACTTAATCACTTCCTTTCTCTTTGGTTGGTTGCAGAAATCCAGAGCACTAATTGTCGGCTGCCGACTGTTAATTCCCTCTTTCCCTATTGGTCAGTCAGATGCCGGCTATAATTTGTTTTGACGTTTTTTGTTTGATTTTATGCTAATTACACCCAAAATAAAATAAATCCCAAATTTAAGATCCCAAATGACTCATAGCCCCTCACTTGGGTGAAAGCAGGATTTGATTCCATATCCTTGAAAGTAATGCCAAGAGCAACATGCTTTAGTTTCAGATTGGTGAATTGAAGTGGGCAATGTGGCTCTTGGGCAGTCAATAGATTGAAAATCTTATAAATAACAAATAAAAAACAATAAATTTGTAAATCTTCAAAGGGCAAACGGTGGAGCTATTGCTTGTTTCTTCTTGTGGAGGCTGGGGTCAAGTCTGGTTTCGTTTCCAGTGGGCTTCTATATTCATTTCACTTAATCATGAAGAAAAATGGGATAAGATAAAATTAGGTTTTAGTCATTCAGTGTTTGGCTTCATGGGTTGTCTAATATGCATACGTTTGTTTATCTTGTTTTTAGTGGAGGTAATGAGCACACCATTACCATGCATTATTACATAAATTTATTCTAACATAATTTATTCACACTAGATTAGATGTTGTATTTTCTTGCTAAATACATTCATCTAGTTGTCAACAACCCAAATAAGACCTTCAAAAGTTCTTCACTTGATCACCATCATCACCATATGAACTAGTCTCCTAAGCATTCATTTGGCAACTTCTAAATTGGACGGCAATGAATTCCATAGAATATTGGCTACTTTTAATTTCATGGTTTTGCCAGTTCAATCTACCTGTGTATGATTGAAAATACAATAATTTGAAAGATTCAACCCTCTAAAATATGGGGGGTGACAACACCAATACACCAAAACAAAACCCCCCCAAAAAAAAAAAAAAAAAAAAAAAAAAAAAACTATTATGGCAAAGGTTTGTGTAATGACCACTACAATTGGAAATTACAAGGAATTGCAACTAAGGCATCTTTCTTGTGCATTCACTGTGACAATGTCATAGACCACTAATCATTTGTGGAAGACCAAAGGGAAAAATTTATTAAATATAATCCCTTCTCCCAAATGAAACAAAGATTTTGACGTCCCAACCGTTGTCTGCTTCTATTTGTTTGCAACCCATCTTTATAAATTCCACTCTTCTTTCATTTCTTTTATATATCCGTCTCCCCATTTGCACCTTCTAGTTCAATGGCTTCTCCACATCCATCACCTCTTTTTTTGGTTCATTTTTTTTCTTCTATGCATCGTTGACTCGCCATCCATATGTATAAGAGGAAACCATATGAAGAAGAAGAAGAAGAAGAGGAAGGTTTTTGATAGAGTGATATAAAGCAATGGATGGAGGTGATCAAATTTATGATTTCCTTCCTCCTGCCTTATCAGTTTTCTTCTTGTTTAGCTGAAAAAATGTGGGATGTTGGAATGGCTCAATCAAATCAAATCTCCCAAGTATTGGGTCCTTTGATTTGATTGAGCCGTGCCAATATCACAGTTGCCTTGTCACTTCATCCCATTTCTTGCTAACTAGTTTCTTCTTCTTCTTCTTTTTGCCTTTTTGGGCTCTAATTTATTGCAAATTTTGTTGTATACTGATAACTGTCTTATACACGATCCTACACACATGTACGTATACACATACATCCTCATATATACATCTCATCTTATGTTAACATGCCTAAAATAGAACCCTGCATTCAGATATGATTCCATCTAATTTATTATTTTAGTAATAGAAATTACTATATTTTTGTATTTATTTAGACATGTTTGCAAATTGCATGGTTGCATCCACTTGTTTGGAAGCAAACTAAAGTTCTTGCAATTGCAAATATTTAGTGCATTATGTTCTTGGCAGCTAAATCATGTACCGTGTATTATACCTGGTATTCGCATATATTTATAGTATATCTATATATGTATATAGCATGAAAATGTACTACAAAATGTTCGTTGATCACCAATTGTGCAACAAAGTGTATAAACAGTTATGTTCAACTAAAGTAAAGGTTCAAAATAGACTCCACACCACAAAAGCATCTAAGGAAGAAGCTGACCAAGCCGAAGGGGTAGGACTTTTTCAATAGGAGCTAGCCGATTCCCTTCTCCTTCTCTTTGATCTTTCCTGGAGGATACCTACTTCTTGGATGTTGGATGTGAGAAATAAGGATAATGAGTTAAGTATAAGCAACCAAATTACAATTGAGTGATCGCCAAGCGAAACCTACATCCTTCATGCAGAGTGCAATGAGTATCACTATATTTATGCAAGAAACACATTCCCAGTCTACCATCGGAAATGTAAATGAATCGTACCTAAAAACCCAATACATGACAACCTCATCAACATAGTCAACCAGACTGCTTAAAAAAAATCCTCGTTGACATTTCTCAGGAACCTCAAGAGATCATCAGCCATAAGATTATTATAATTATTACAAAATCAGTATGTTATAGAATTGCAAACATCCTATCCCCGTGGATGCAAACATCAAACGATTATAATTTATGAATCTAGTGTATATTAAAGAGGAATACAATAACAATAGTTCAAGAGATGTAATCATTGGATCAAAGGTGTGCATGTTTAAGTCAAATACAGATTAGTCTACTGGTAGGGTGAGCGTTTTTCCAAACACATTGTTTAGCTAAGGATGTAAAATGGGTGTATGCGCGTACCCATTCTGAGGTTACCCATCAATAACCCTAAAGTTCCCTTTATAGGTCACCAATAAAGGAAAAGACCAATTTAGTGATGATGTTAGACTTTTCTAGTATTGGCCAAGCATGAATCTATTCTATTAATACCAAAAAAGTGAGAAAAGTTTTTGAGTTGATTCATTAGGCCAAAAATTGCACACACCCAAAAAAATAGTGATCCGCTTGAAAAATAAACTTTGCATATATGACATGGTATATATATCGCATGAAAATGTGCTAAACAGAAAAGAAAACACCCAATGCAAATTAATTTCGGGGTCATACAAATAGTTCATTGATTATCAACAATGCAACCAAAGTGTATAAATAGTTGCGTTCAACTAAAGTAAAGGTTAAAAGAAATAAAGAAAAATAAGGAAAATGAGTCAAGTATAAGCAACCAAATTACAGTTGAGCGATCGTCAAACATCTAATGCTCCAATGGTAATGGAGTATATGATAGTACAAGATAAATGGTGCTGTAAACATGCATATTGCAACGAGCATCACTATCTTTATGTGCTTCCCCAGTCAACCTTGAAGGGCCACGTCCAATTTCTCCCCCGCAAAATATTCCTGCCAGTGGAACCCCAGGGAAGTTCTCCACGAAGGGAGATCCATCAACATTGACGCGTCCGAAGAATGACTCACCACGGCCACAACAAGCGAACATAAAACCCCCAAATACTTCGCTTATATGACGACGATGTTTTGAATCTTCATCTGACTTCAACTTTTTAAGGCTTAAGGAGACATTGTTGCATGAAGATAATGCAGATTCGGGGTCAGAACGATAGAAATGGAAGTAATCGGCAGTTTTAATGCCAACACCACTGACATAAAGGTACTCATCATCTCCTCTGTGGAAAAGGCCTCGTGTTAATACTTAAATCAATAGATTTATCAAAAAAAGTTTTAAATCAATATAATAGAAATTCAAAAGAGAGTTGGTATACTATCCATGCGGAACTGTGCAGGAAATCCATTCCGAGCCCAAGATCAAAAGTTGCAAAAGACAATACAAGCCAGTTAAAGATGAAAAGTTCTGAATATTACCCTACAACTCCATGGAATTCCAAGGACGTAATCATTCTTGGCTTCTCTGATCCCATGGAGATATTTCTTCGTTTTATAACCCCAATGTATAGATCAGAAGAATCAGCATAATCTTCTAACTGTCACATAAACATTTCAAAAACAAGAAAAGTACTTGTAACTGTAAGAATGTATGATACTTATATAAAATAGGTTTTACATTTACTATATTTGTTAAATAAATTCACTTGTAATATTTTTTGGATTCACTAATCCAACGTAAAACAATACTTCAAAGTCAACTGGCACTTTCTGCAGATTTTTAACATGCCCCACTTGGAAATTTTAAATGTGTTCTTTTACCTCGTCGTTGATGTCATTAAGAAGTTGTTGACCATCAAGAGTCTCTGGGTGTCCTTCTCTTCTAGCAGTTAGCCAAGTAGAATGCTCACAGTGGTTCTCTTTAACAGAAACAGCCTTGTGCCTGGAACCTACTGTTGACACTCCTTTTGACAATGCAATTTGGAATTGAATATCTCCGATACCTTCTCATTTATACCAGACCAGATAAGTGATAATGAAACACATTGGGCAGTTTGATATAATAACTTTACAGAATAAGAGAGCAATCATAGATATACTACACGATTACTAGAGTAACTGCAACGGGGTGGGCCAAGGTTTCCACATGAAAGCAGGAAGAAGAAAACAACTAAGTCACTGGGAAAGTTCAGAAGCAAGCATCTATGAAACCTTATCAGCACATAATGAGGCATGTGAGATACAATCTGGAAAGTTCAAAAAAAGAAAAAGCAAACACTTACCCATAAAAATAAGAACAATTTGGAAAAAGCAATGCATTAAAAAAAAAAAAGGAAACCTTTATTTATCAAAAGTTGAGATTAGCATGCATCTCAAATATCGAAACCAGATTAAAGTCAATTGTGAAGTTATGCAATTTTGAAAAGTCACTGTTCCAAAATTTGAAAACAAACTGTGATCGTAACCAAAACCCCATTTTGTTAAAGTATGAAAGCATTAAACATGAAAAGCATAAGTAATATGCTTCAGAATTGAATACATCTGGATGTGTTTTAAATTGGCAAAGGGGGTTTTGCAAAATATACAGCAACCTGAAGTGGCTTCAGATTTTGGAAGGCTAAGTAGCAATCTATCAAGAAATGATATATATCTTTTATTTTTTTTCTTCAAATTTTGTCAAGGCATGCAAGTTAGCTATGTGAACAGGAAACTACACTGGAAACAACATGAGGATCACAGTAATGTATAAATAACGAAATTAAATCATTACCAGATGGCTTGTCTTTGTCCCTGGCAAATATAAGAGCAACAGCATCTGAAAAGTATTTTGCACTCCCACAGACATTTCTAGACTCGTTCCCACTTCTATATAAAAAGCGACCTCTCTCATCACCCACAATCACCGTTTCCATAGGCATAGAATAATCTGCAATAAATGAGATATTAAGATATAATCAACAAAAGCTGATCCAGTAAGATCTTGCAACACACAAAAATTTGAAAGTATCAGCTTGTCTCCCTCATCTTTCAAAAGCTAAACAAATCATTCCTTGTTTTCCCTAGCCATGAAACCAAGTGCTTTTTTTCTTTTCTTTTTCATATTCCTCTTCTAACCCCATTTCTTTTTTAGCAGTTCAAGCTTTCAATTATAAGCATAAAACTACTTTTATGTTTTTCCTCATAAAGACAGTCTAATTAAAGAAGATATAAAAACATAATATGATTACACAGTCAGGATACTCACCCAATGCATCAATTATTGGTTTCATGTTAATAAGCCCATCCTGTACCATCAATCATGTCAAATATTAGCAATGCAACGATGGAAAACTGCAGCTGATTTTTAACAAAGGGAAAAAACAAGGAAAAAAAGAACAAATAGGCAATCAAGTATGAGGGCAGAAACTCACTCCAAACATCATAATTGCAACAGGGAAGGTGCAACCTGAAACAGAGGCTGTGTAATCTTTAATATCCTTGATGAATTTATCAAGCAAGACCTCTCGAGGTTCCTGATGTCATTGTAAACGTTTGTGTCAACAAATCCATTACTGCAGAAAGAGCTTGAAAGATTCTACAAATTCCCACAAATGATAATAACAACCAAAACTATATGTCCCAAGTTTCCACATCTGAAATTCATCACTGTAGAACTTTCAAAAAAATCAGCATTTCAGGTTCATTGTAGAATTTGGCACCTTTGTTGATCTTAATAGTGGGATAGCATCAACTTTCAATCCCGGCACAAAGCCAACAGTCAAAAGGATGCCGTAGTTCACATCCTTTGCTGGTATAGAGCAATCTTCATCACTTCCATCACCACAAACATCTCCCCACTTAACCTAATTAACCAAATTTTACCCAAAATTAGTAAAGAGTTAAACTTGCTGCAAAGTAATGAACAAAAACTAGGCGAACCCCAAAAAACACAACTATCTATGAAACCTCTTTGACTTCATGGGTAAGAGCATCTCTTCCAATAATTCCGCTTGAAGTAGAAATGATAAACGGAACGCTGGACCCCAATTTTCTTGATATCTACAATATTAAACAGTAACACAAGAAAAATCCATAATTTGATTTTTTAAATTAAATATGTGTATATATAATGAAGTTAATTAAGGTTCATAGGATCAAGAACACATACAAGCCTGAAAATGTCATACAAGCGAAACCCACTGCCAATATTAGCTACAACGAAATGAGGTCGTATCGGCTCAGCTAGAACCTTCTCGATAACCTCTTTCACAGCAGCCTATCAATTCCAAGACACAAAAATAAAGCTTGACATACATATATACGCAGAGAAAATGTGTGATAAAATGTGGGTGCTCGTGATTTTCTCGGAAACCAAACAGGGGGCTAAACCTTAGGCGAGGGGTGGAGAGAGAGGGCAGAGGCGAGTTTTGGGCGAGAGAGGATTCGACTGCAGATTTGGTTCCAGGATTTGCTAACGCACGCCGCCGATGCGAAGGATAAGGCGGGCAGGCGCGAGAGGATGTTGTGGAGAAGGTCGTCGTTTATCGGCGATAACAACCCTGCCGCCGTCGTTTGGGGCCGTTTCATGTCGTTTTTGTTTCTGATCGTCGAGGACGACGACGATGCCTCGTCCATCTTTGTTCTGTAAAGATGCCGACTTTCAGAGTCTCAAGTCTCAAGCAATTCCAAGTTTCAAGCTTTGGATGGTTTGAGCTATCGTGTTTGTATCTGCTCTTCTTTCTTCCTTTAGTTGGAACAATCGAACAAACTACTGGTAAAATATTCTCATTGTATAAATAAAAACAGGAAAAATACTACATAAGATTATAAAATAAAATAAATACTTTTTTTTTTCTAAGCATATAAAAATATACACAAGTAATCACAGGAAAATTTGGAACACATTTTAGTCAAGCAAGTTATGTAACAAGTGATGTGTCAATTACTAGACTAAATTTATATCTCAACTCTCTCACATTATAAAGCAAAGGCTAGTGAGGGAAAGCTCAATTGATTTAGATTTAAAAATGATGTCCATCAAGCATTACTTTTGAGTTAATAGTCAAGTATCCTCATGTCTAACAAGGACATGTTAGTTCATTTTTGAAAGGCTATGTTTAGGGGTGGGCATCCGGTGGAACTGATGAAATCATAATTATCGATTTAGTTTGGTTTTAATTTAAAAAAGTCAAACGGTTTAAAAATTACCGTATGTAGTTTGATTTTGAGCTTTTGTAAACCTGCCTAAACCAACTTATGTTTGAGAGAGATGTATTTTGAGATTAATTTATATGTTAATTAAACACACATCCGTGTCTATGATTTGAAAAAGTATTTTTTCAAAGAAGCAGCTAACATGTACTTCTTCACGAAGAACCTCCAAATGCTTTATCTGGAAACACTTGGTGATGATAAGGGCTTCATATGCACATAGGATACTACCATTATCAATTTTCATTTGGATACATACTTAATAGTACCAGCACTTCTCATTTAACTTCCTCCACATGATCAAGTTTGAACAACTGTAGAAGCTACAATGGAGTTGCCTGGCCTAGACCTAGTACTATTACATAAATGATAAACGCAATTGGAAGAGATGGCAAGACAGAACACCAACTTTCTGCCAACATCCCTACCAAAACCCACAACAACAAAAGAAGATGAAAAAAAGAAACCCTAGATCTAGAAGCTCTTTTATTTCCATTCTCCAACTTTATTTAATCCACATGGAGAAAAATTGAGCAACATCTACTCATCTATGATCATTGGAGCCTCAGGAGGAGGAACATATGACATGGCCAAGTAAACAGAGCTGTAGGCATGGACACAGCTGCGAGGACCATTTAGTCGTAGATTTTTCTTAACACCAAGCAAAGCACCACGTCCAATCTCCCCACCATTGCCAAACATACCAGCTACTGGAACTCCAGGAAAGTTCATAGCAAATGGCTTGCTATCAACTCCAGGACTCTTGAAAAATGACACACCGCGATTTTCACAGGAGAAGATGAAGCCTCCAAACACTTCTCGCCCGTTTTTCTCATAATCTTCACGCAAAGTTTTAAGTTTGCGACGGGCTTGATCAATGGTGATCAAGGCATTTTCAGCATCTGCATGGTAGAAGAAGAAGATATCACCAGGTTTGATACCAATGCCATCAACAAGGATGAAGTCTCCCTCTCCACTGTTCAAAGTTCAAACCATAAAAACCAACACTAATTAGTCCCTTTTTGTTTTTCAATTGATATGAATATTTCTACAAGAAATTCAGGCAAACAGAAGTAGAAAAAGGGTTTGTGACTTACTCCTTAACTTCATGGAAGGACAAGGATCTTATGGAGCTTGGTGGTTTTTCCAAAATGGAGTAGTTTCTTCTTTGTGTGACCCCAATGTACATATCAGGCTTTTTGATCTACATCACAACAGATTTTTCTTATAACGAAGTTAAATCTATTTCAACCCTAATTTGGGGGATTCTTACTCTAATTTGTGAATTGACGGTCTGACAATATAATATTCGATCATATCTATGTTATTCGTGAGTCAATTACGAATTTATAGTGACACACCTGGCTTTTCAGTTCCATTAAAACATCGTAGCAATCGATAATGACACTTTCGAATCCTAGCATTATGGCAGAAACCCATGAACAAAGACAATGCTTCTCCAGAACTGAAACCGTCTTGAAATAAGGACCAAATGGTATTATACCGCTCGACACTGTGACATGAAACTCAGTCTCCCCTATGTCTGCTCATTAAATTCAAAACCAGGAAAGACACAAAGTTGATGAGTTATTAAAAACAGAACTTTGAAACAAGAAAATGGGAAGCACATGAATGACAGAAATAAGCAATAGAGTACCAAAAAAGGGTAAACTATGAATAATGATTATGTTCAGACATAATTTGTTGCAGAATATAGGACAGTTCTGCATAGGGAAATACCTTCAGGCTTGTATTGATCCCTCGCGAAAACGAGAGCAGCAGCGGCGAAAGAGAACGCATCCTTATTATAATTTTCGGCTTCATCCATTTGAGTGCACAGAAAGGCGGCACTTGCATCACCAACAATGGCTGTCTCATCAGGCATGACCTGATCTGCAAGATACAGAAAGTTATCAGCCATAAGATCCATAAACAAGTTTGTGGAAACATAAAAATCTATGAGCTTAGAAAATCAGGCTAATAAGTAATATATACTTATCAACTCATTTTAGGAAAAAAGTACTCACCAAGGATGGTAAGAATGGGATTCATATCCTCATTTTTATCCTAGATGAGCAACCATGAAGTAACCCAATTAGAAGAAATAAAAGAAACTGCCTTGTTGTGAATGTTTAACCAACAAAAGAAAAGATCAGATGAGGAAGACCAACTTACCCCAAACATTATGATACAAGATGGGGATAAAGAACCTGAAGCAGCGCAGGTGAAATCCATAATTTCCATCAGAAAGTGGTCATCCATAGTCAATTGTTGTTCCTGATTAGCAAGAATCTCCAAGTCATGCAATTTTCCTTCACACCAACAAATGGTAATAAAAAGAGAAACACTAATTAAAAGCTTAATAGCATTGCAAAGGCAGCAAAAGCTTTACATTCTTTGGCCTTAAGAGTGGGATGACATCGACTTTCAAACCGGGCATGTATCCGACAGACAAAACAATCCCTCTGTTCGAATTGTTCTCATTCCACTCAGAATCACCATCAGTCGATCCCCAAATCACCTGCACAAAATATTCTATTTAGTCAACATGATCTTTTTATTAACTCAAACAATTCCATGAAATGAAAGAACAGACCTCTCTGAGCTTATCAGTTTGGACATCAGTGCCAATTAGTCCCTTGGCCTTATTGGTTATAACCGGAATTCCAGGGCCTACCTTCTCAGTGATCTGCGGCAGAACAACCACTCTCAAAAAGAAAAAGAAAAAAAACAACAACAAAAGATAACAAAAAAAAATTTAAGCAGAGGTAGAATGATCATTTACAAGGTGGTGAGTTTCTTCCAAGCTAAAATTTATGCCGATGTATGCGATAATGAAGTCCGGTCGAAGCGCCTTAGAGAAAGCGTCAGCAAGAACCTCATCTAAGGCAGCCTTCAAAAAAAGAAGAAAAGAACCATACATGAAACAAAATCCAGAGTTAAGCAAACAGAGTTATTTAAGACTTACATGCAGGTCCGGATTGAAAGATAAAGCTGAAGAGAACCGGGGACGAGAAAGAATTTTGTTGCAGCTTTGGTTCCACGTTTTGCCAACACAGGCAGCTGATGATGCGAAAGAAACGGCGGGTGGTCTCGCCAGAATGCTCACTGAAACGTCGTCGTGTGCCGGAGAAAACACTCCTTTTGCATCAGCCATTTCCACTTCTGCAACCATGTCTGGTTTTGCAGCCATTGTCGTCTTCTCGTCGCCTCCTTCTGCTTTGTTATGAGAACAGAACGTAACAATGCTCTGAGTAGCTCTGCTCTGTTGTGATGGTGTAAGTGGGAGCTCCTTTTTATATCTGTTTTTTTGAACCTTCCTGGGTTTTTTTTTTGTTTTTTTTATAGAAATTCTATGATTGCATTTATAATTCTGAACGTTTTTTATATCTATTTTTTTGAACCTTCCTGAGTTAGGTAGCAGAAAAGGACGCTGTTTTACATGCAAAATCATAAATTTTCATTTGTCTACTCTGCCAGAGAAAATCCAATCCAATCAAACAGTTGACTACATCTGGAGTTCACTATGAAATCCAAAGTATTAAATTGGAATTGAATTCTCTCAATTTACTACTTTTTTGGTGCTAGGCTATGCTACGAAAAGAAAATTCGCAGGTGCGATGTACTGTTAATTTCAGTCGTACGTTTATGTGGGTTATATATCAATGTACGGTTTAGATTGCTCACACTTGTATGAGGCGTCTGTAATGCTTTTCTTTTTACCGGAGATATTTTTTGGTGTGATGGTCATACCACTACTTATTTTTACCAATCCACTAATCTTATAAACATGTATTTGCTTTTTTTAATATCATACTCTAGGTTAATGACATATAATTCATGCCGTCTATTTATATTATAATACGTAATTGAGCAACATAATGTGACAGTAACAGTCACACGCAAATATTTTTATATCTTTAATGTTATTTATTACCGCATCTCGTCTTCACTGATTCTATTGCAACAACCTAATTAAATCGTATCTGGTGTTTTTCGAGTTGTTTTAAAATCTTTTGTCCTTTTCGACATTAATGTAAGAATGGATGCATAGTAGGTATCGAATTGGAAGAGTTCCCTTATGTTGCTTAGCTACGAAAGGAGAGTTTAAGCATGCAATATACTTTCAATCTCATCCGTACGTATATGTGGGCCTATATCAATGTACGGTATTACCAATACACTCATGCCATTCGGTTTTTTTAAAAATAGTATAGCCGAGGCTATACTCATTTTTCTAATTTTTTTTAAAAATAGTATAGCCGTTCGGTTTTACTGTTTTGGCACGTGGCGGATAGGCGCTAGACGGGTCTTTTTTAATATATATAAATCGTATAGTCGCTAGGCTACACCCGTTTTTAAAATTTTTAAACACATAGTATAGCGGCGCAGCTATGACAAAAGTATTAGGCACTGCTTGGTTAACTTATAAATGTTGGGACTGGACTTATTAAATTAAACAACAATCCCACATATTGTATCTTACAAGTCCTAACCAGAGGGGTGGAACTCAAAAGGATTGGCTTGGACTCAACACCAATACTGTCCAAGCCGAGCTACCTATTTTATAACATGTGTATTTGTTTGTACTATACCTTGGGTTTGCAACATATCATTTATGTTGTCTACTTATATGATAACACGTAGATTAGTAATACCATGTGACTGTGTGAGGATGATACCCAAGTATTTTTATATCTTTTATGCTATTTATTACCATATCTCGTCTCGAGTCTTCTTTGACTATGTTTGAATAACCTGATTAAATCGTATCTCGTGTTTTTGAGTTGCTTTTAAATCTTAAGGTTTCACTCATGAATATTTTATATTTTGCGGTTTCGCTCCTGAACCCTATGAATTTTCATATTTTGGTGATTCGCTATGAAGTTTTGCATCTACATATTATTTCTGGGAATTTTAAATTTTAATTTGCAGAGACTCAATATGCCCTCAGGAATTGGCAGAGCCCTTAAAAAACTAATTGGCACTTATGTGAGTACAGAGCAAGCCAGCTTTTGCTTCCCCATAGCCCATATGGTCAAACACATCCACAGTTCTTTTGCAGGTCAGACTGGTAATTAATTGACTGATATTCTTTGACCATAGTACAATTTCATGAGAAACTAAGGAGCGAAGAGTCAAACTCCTATGTGGTGAATGGAAAAAGCAAATAGAGAGTTGACCAAAATGGTTATCCATCATGATTCATGAGGAGCCAAATATAATTAATCATAGTTGGGAGAGTATGTAAATAGTATCCTTTAGTTTACAGGATGGCTAGAAGGCCCTGCAAAATCATACAAAGAGGTTCTAAATGAATTATGCAGCAGTATAGGAAACCTGCATTTTGCTACTGCCAATGGAAGGGAAGTGTTTGAGGGGCTTGATGTTGATGTTGATGTTGATGTTGTTGATTGTTCCCCAGGGACCCATCAGAGCCTAGGTGAAACATTCCGGGGCAATGAACATTTGCTTCACTTCCATTGGAGACCAGAACTGAATCCATGGGCTCTATACTGTTGTTCCCATGAAGGCCTCCGGGGCCTAATCGTTGTTGCATCAGAGATATTGAATTAGGCTGGTGCACCATGTGTCTCAAACCTATTTCAGATGTCTGCTGTGTCTGTGGTGATGACAGAAGAGAGAGAGCACAATCCGAATCGTGGATTTGAGTTGTTAGCCTGTCACAAAACATTTTGCTCTTTGCCCCACCACCAGTTTCTGAGAATGAAATGGTATTCAGAAGGGGCTGGCAGACAGATGCTCCATGATGAGATGTTTGGTTGTGGAGTGGGGAGCCTTGGAAAAGTGAGAATTGCTTTCCTCCCTTGTAGGTGCTGCTGGTGCTGGTTGAGGACCCAAGAAACATGTTTTGTTTATCTATCAATGGCAGTTGGAGATGCTGGTTATGAAGACCGGTATCGGCCTCAGCTTTGACAACTCCAGCCCAGGTTGGGTTCACAACAGTGGTGGAGGGGTACACAAGTGAACTGGAGAATGGTAGCAATTGTGTACCTGCAAGAAGTGAAAATCTAATTTAATTCCAGAAATCCAAACTGCTTTATTTAAAAGAAAAGGCATAAGTATATGCTTGATTGTAAGTTGACATCAAATTCAAGAAATCCCATCAGTCTGCTTGAGAATTTAGTTCATGTAAGTTTGTTCTAATCTATGATCAGTTAGTAAAAGCAGAAAAATTTGCAGTTCAAATGACATCTAAAGGCAGGCAGCACTTGACAATAAGATTAATACTTGGGAAGAACCATAAAAGAAATTTAAAGAGAAGGATCTTATTGAAGTCAAATACCAGGCTATAAGGATAGGCCACCAGAATTTGCTTTAGTGGCCACTAGGTCATCAAGTGCGGAAATTGACCACACATAGTTGATGAAGCACTCAGCTGAGTGGATATGTTCAAATAAAAAGTTCCAGAAGATACTATACTATTACTTCTAAAGTTCTATGTACGGATGCAAGAATGAGTCATATCTGTCTGTGCCTGTGCACAAGTGCATGCACATGCCTGCTTCGAAGATTTAGATTAAGTGCACCACAAACAAGGTTGCAGCTAACCTTGGTAACTGGACAAAAAACTTCCTGGACGTGACAAGGGTTCTGGTTGGGGCTTCCTTCGTCTACGATTGTGTCCATCAAGACGCTTCCTGCAGCTTCTCTTTCCTTCATCAAATTCCTCCAGCGAATGGAACCTACATAAAAAGACTGAAGTTTGAGAAACTTGGTCTTTCCAGGATCATGGCTCAGAACAGAAGGAATAACTCATCTGAAACTAACATATATAGATATCATCTTGAATATAAGAAACTAATCGATATCAGTTGAAGTCTTGTTCGTTCACATTTGCAAGTCTACTAAAATATAAACAAAATATCGGATAGACTTGAAAGTTAACTCATATTCCATTTGCAGAGACACGAGGACATCTAAGAGGGCTTCTGGAATTGTGGTACACTACCTCCTTAGAGAAGGATCACAAAGATGAACATCCTTCTGTAAGACATTCTAATTCCTGTATAATCAACCCAGCTAAGACTTTCTCTCATATTTAATAAGATCGCTTTCTAAATCCAAAATACATATCAAAGTTACAATTCAGTGCAGATGCTTCACAAAGGCAGCAGAATGCATGGAGAGATGAAATTGACCTACCAACTTCTGTTGACAATATTTTGGGATAATCGCTGTGTAAGTAAAATTAAAATGCAAAATCAAAATAGGGAAATACTTGATCAAGAACATTGCAATAACTAAGGTGCTCCACATTCTAAAGCAAAATTCAAGTGAAATAAAAAACAACCAATGTTACTCTTACATGAAACACTTGCTGTAAAATCTTATACCTGCTGCACTGCTGGCAGAATCGTTGCTTTTGGCCGTTAATTGTGACCTGAGGAGTCTTAGAGTGGAGCTCACAGACTTTATGGCGCCTATGGTAATCTCTACAAACACTAAGGTCTGAATTGCAGCCATCAACAAGGCATGAGACTGTCTGAGATCCACTGTAAGCTGCTCTTGACCTCTTTGATGGTCCAGAAGGCGATGATGTAGTTTTCGGACCCCCAGCCTCCTTCAACATATCCACCAACTCATTGTTACCTGAATCACCCAACTGACCAAGCTTCAAATCAACAGAAAAGTTGCCTTTGATGGTCCTATGATCTCCAAAGCTACTAGACCCATCAACTGTGCCTAAGTTGGAAAAAGTTTCTTGTTCTAGTTCAGTCAAATCCCAAGAAGGTGCTTTCAAGTTCCAGTCCATAAAAACTCTTACTTCTAAAGCTTGTTTCTTCTACTTCTCCTCCCTGGCCCCCTCCTCCAACCCCCCTCAATTAAGCTTCTCTCTTGCTATTTGTAATCGTATCACCTTCAATAAGAATGCATTTCAAAAGTTCATCACAATAAACATTATTAAAGAATGAAAACACCAAATAACTTCATCAGAAATCCAAATAAACAGAGGTTTAATGATGAAACAAATTTCTCTAAGCAGCTTGTGCACTCTCAAATTCCAAAAGGGTTAATCTATTCTATCAGACACAACAGCAATATGCCAATTTAAATACTGTATCAGAAACCCAAATTGAACAAAAAATTATACAAGAATCCCAACCAATTTATATGCGGGAGCTTAAACAAAATTAACTACTTAACTAAGAAAATATCAAGTAGCAAAGCAAGAAATGCAACTCTGGGAATTGCAATCTTTGTTTTCTCAAAATAGAAGATAGAAACCCAAACTAGAAAGTCAGACTTTTGTTCTTTCTAATAAATTAATGATATCTAAGCAGTGTTTCTCCAAGAAATTGGGAAGCTATAAGATGAAAAACATTACTATTTTAGACCATTAAACAAATAAATAAACACAAACAAACAAGAGAGAGAAAGAGAAGAAGAGGTGAGAGAATTCTTACAGATAAGTGGTGCAGAAGAAGAATGGTTTTCCAGCCATTTATTCACTGACATGGATTCCATTAATAACCAATAAAGTGGGTAGTCAAGGAAATAAAATAAAAAGCTAAAGCTAAAAAAATTATTAGTTGGGTGTTGTAGGTTTAAGAGGTGAAGGATCACTTATTGTACCAGTCAGCAAAATGCCATTGGAGATATCTGCTGCCCATAGAGAGAGAGAGTGAGAGAGAGAGAGAGAGTGGATAATGTAAATGAAGGAGCATATAGATATTATTAGTGAAGTGAGAGAGAGATGCTTATAGAAAAGGAAGAAACTGCAAATGAAGGGGGCCAAGTTCACTTCCCCTTTATTTAAAAATTTCTTTTTGTCCATTTTAGGGTTTGTTTGAAATGCGTAAGTAGGAGGAGGAGAGAAGGGAAAATAGTGACAGCTTGTTTGTAGCTTTCAGACTTTTACAAACCAAGAAAAAGAAGTACAAGGATGGATGCTCAGGACAAACCATGTGGCATTGTGTTTCACATTTCATGGCATGTCCTTCATTTGGGTTCCTTTTACTTCAAACCCTTTGTGTTGTATCCCCCACTCTCCCACTCTCCTCATAGAGAGAGTGAGCCTTCCTCCTCATCTTGGAGCCCAAAACTGTAAAATTCCAAGCTTGCTTTCAATTGAATTGAAATTTGAGAATTATTAGTACAGGCCTTTTGCTGGGCTGTCTGTCTCTAGGCTTGTTAATCAATGGGGCCCCTAATAGCTTGGATTAATAATTGCTTGCCTTCTTAACCATAAAGGAAGGGGCAATAAAGGAAGGGGGTTCCATGTTAGAAGGTGAAGAGAGAAGATGAAGATACCATCTAGGAGCAAAACCTGCATTATGTTTTTCAAGTGGCCGAGGTCAATCTGATTGACTAGATTACTACTCTCTCTCTCTCTCTCTCTCTCTCTCTCTCTCTCTCTCCATTAGCCATAAGCCAATGTCAAAATATTACTTACAATTTTGTTCCATTTGCATGTGCCATATCAATGATATCATGTCTCACACAAATAATTGAATTTTGTTGCTTTCTTAGTTGGAAATTAAGTCTTTACCAATTTTATGAATTGGGTTTTCTCTCCCCTTTGCTAGTGGCATAAGAGTCATGTTGTGCTAAGAATATCACTTTGATTTTGAGTTTTTGAGACTTGGGTAAGTTCCACAATCTTTGTGTGAATCATGATCCTCTTCGTGTGATTTTCAATTAGAAAAACCGTTAAAAGTGATTTATTTTACATAGGTTGAGTTTATTTTTTTTTCAACGGGAGGGAGGAAAATGCACACGCACAAATACCATTGAAATACCTATACTAATTAATAAAAGTAAAAGTTTGTAAATTTAGATTAGAGTCTGCTTTCATATGGAATTATTTATGGATCATAAACCGTAAACCATAAACCATAGTCCATGGTTTTATAGACTTGTGGTTGTGGTCCATGATCCATGTGATAACCAAAAAACTTAGTTGGAATTTTGTTGGTCTTCGGAGTGTTTGGGAGCAGAGCGCGTGAGCCGTGCATGTAATGATTTGTTGAAGGCCCATACAACTTACAAGGAAGAAAAAGGAAGGGGAAGGTTGGCGCTGTCAGACACCGAACACCTTCAAACTCCTATTTCTGCATTTCTATTAATCTAAATTATGTATTTCTTTTTTCTCAAAAAGAAAAAGAAGTTGTCATTACATTTACATTATATGTAGCATACCGAGTATCTATGTATTTTTTTTTTTCGCTGGGCAATATTTATATAAAAATTTCTTTTACACAATGGGAGAAGGGAAATATTTGAATTTGAAATCTCTTATAACATTATGAAATGAAATATAAGAAGGTTTGTATGCAATAAGTTATCGATTTTGAACTTTAGCTCAAATTATATAGAAAAAAGAAAAGAAAATTCGTAAATGATATTTTGGTAGAGTGGAAAACACGTTGAAGGTAGGTTTGAAGAGATGCGCTAATGACTATTATTCTTGAAGATTTGAGGAACAAAATCACTTTTATAAAACCTTGAAGAAAAAAAAAGGTAAACAAGTAGTTTACGCTTGTTTAGAATACAATAGTGACACTGTTTGACCTCTTTGAACATGCGTGTAAAAGAGGCTTTGCTTTGTAACTTTCTTTTTCGCATAAAAAATAGTGGTTTAGGCTTGTTGGCATAATTCATCACCATAAAATTGTATCCACCCACAAATTATTTATATATTAATTAAGAATGTTTCACATAGTAAATAAGAATGGCAATAACAAGCAGCTTGTAATTCAAGTTGTTACGAGCATTTATTCATACATCAGAAGTTTTAAGTTTAATTTTTCCCACACTCAATATCGCTTATATGAAGGGAAAAAAAATATCAAATATATTTGAAAGGGATATATTAGTTTATGAAAAGACAAGTTTTTTTTAATTAAAAGGAATGGCTGACGTGTATGTAGGATTGGGAAATTAAACTCTACGTTGAATGAGTATTGATCATTATCGATTCGTTTATTTTTCATGTCCGTAACGTTCTCATGAGTAAGAGTAGTAATATGAGTAATAATTGAAGGGTAAAAGAGTCATGCTACAGAAACGAGAGACATTAGACAAGTCCTTTAAATCTGCAACAACCCAAAAGTCAGTGTGGCAGCTGTAATTGCGAATGTCAGTGGGACCAAACTCTGTCTGTAGGGGGAAAGGTTTTCCCACAGTGGAAGAAAAGGTTTAATTATTTGCCACGTGTCGACCTGTCCACCTCTTCCTCCATCCCCTGAAATCCAATTTTGATAAAATTTAAATAAATAAAATTTATAAAAAACCCAAGATCCTAATGTGTTGTTTTCACTTGTCGGCACCATCGCACCATCAATTCTTTCGTCGTCAGCCTCCCTACGTCTCAAAGTACATTCATCTCCACATGAACGCGATTGACACATTTATACTAATATTTTGACTCATACATATTCTAATTTGTACTTGGATTTTATACTAATTTAATTATATTGATTTGTAGATTAGTATTTGATTGAAGATAATCCCATTTTCTATGGTTACCCAAAAAAAAAACAATCTTATTCTTTTTTTTCCGTATGTTGCTAATGTAATGTTGATTGCAATCGTTTTTCTTGTTTATTTGTTCTTCATACCATTCACGCGTCATATTCTTTTGCAATTATAATGATGGATGATTGTTCAATGATGGAGTCACGTCCATAGTCATAGCTACCTTACTTTGACAATGACTTCACTTAAGAGGGCAATTCCAAATTAAGTTTGTGGTAATGGTGATGGTAATAGCGATTTTTCTTGTTGTATTATGCAAATATATTGTGTCAACTTATGTGTGATACGTTGAATCACTCGCTTTCAATTACATTTAAAAAAAAAAAAAAAGAAAAGAAAAAAAAAAGACGAATCGAACTTTGATCCTATGACTAGAGCAATGTGCACCACCGATAAATGACACTCTATTGTGTGTAATGTTGTGTAATTGTGGATTTATTATAGTCTTGGATGATCAGTTGTTCCAGAGTCATAATCAAATTATGTATCTATAATTATAATTTACTCAGATGATGAGTTGCTCCGGAATAACTATATGCCAAGAACCCAACAATTATTGTCCAATAATTCAGTAAATCAAAAGCAACTCATTAATTATTTTGCAGGTGCAAATTCACTGACCCCAAAATTTAATAATTTTACCCAGCGATGGTGAAATTATTGATTCATCTGAAAAATTTGCTGCAGGAGTAAGTGGGACTAAAAAGCACTGTTGTGCATTATGGAGGAAGCATGTGAATGTGAGTACTTTTATTCATTACGTGGACAGCAGTTTCAGTTTGATTTTTCTACACATTCGATAAGATCCAACTCCTCACCTATTCACCTATCACCATAGATTAGATGTGTTCGAAAATATATGTTACGAGTTCATTCAAAGTATAAAATATACGTAATTATTTGAATATATAAAATTCACATCCGATTCACTAAAAATCAATCAAAATTAACAAAATTTTAAAACCTCACAATATCGAATGCAAACAAGATCTCACATCAAACACAACAAAGAGTTCGAAAGCGCCAAGATGAAGGGCACTGCCACTCAGCAATCTCCAAACACCACAAGGAACGTCAACGCACCTTTGAGCCACTGTCAAGTTGCATAAGCACCCAAAATGATCCGTCATAAGATTATATTTGATAGTTTAATAAATTTAAAACGAAAACATATCAGAGTATGAGTTGTACAAGCAACAGTCGTGCACGCTCTAGCATTTTTCTTAGCAACTTGATGATGCTGACCAATTATAACAAAACAAAAGGCGCAATAAAATGGATGTGACCATACACTGGTCTGGTTAAAAGAGTCAGTTATTTGGGCCTCAGCAAACAGTATGTGCAAATTGGACATGGACAGTTAGTTTCCAACAATTAGGCGGGTCCAGTTTGATTGACCTTTTTGCATTTCAGTCCTATTTTTTATAGGTAATTTTATATGAACCCAAATATTTGGGAAACATATACATCCCAATTGGAGACAGAGTATGAAATGAGGCCCAATCTGTGACCGAATTTTAAGGCCCAATCCAGGTTGGGTCTAAATAAAATGAAAAAACTCCGAATATTGCCTCGAAAATCAAACAATTCCGGAGATTTTACTGCTGAGCCCCTGTGTCTCTGTCCGTCTGTTTTCTCAGTAATTCAAATTCTCAGCTCATCTAGGGTTTTTCTTGCTCCACCTTCCCCACCAATTGTGTAAGTAACTGTTTTTTAGGGTTTTTCAGTACACCCAAACTTTTCGAGTTTGAAATTTGAATTTTTTTATTTTCAAAGGTTTCAGGTTGCGGTTAGGAATGGACGGCGAGGAGTTGACTGAGCAGGAGACTGCTCTTTACGATCGCCAAATTAGGGTTTGGGGCGCTGGTGCCCAGAGAAGGTACGTACATATATGTGACTATAAAGTTAAACACACAGGATATAAAGTGAGCATTTTTATAAAACATATATTTCATGAATTAATTTTGTTGTTTGTTTTGTTTTTAGTTTTGAGCTAAAAAAATTGTTTTTTATTTGCTTTAGACTGAGCAAAGCTCATATACTAGTCTGTGGAATTACTGGAACTATTGCTGAGGTAATTCAACACCTTTATCTACCTTCTTTTTTATCGGTGGTGATAGCATGTGTTAGGTTCTTAAGGTGCATTCATGTTCATGCTTGTTGCACTTTTTCTTTGGGTAGTTTTGCAAGAATATTGTACTAGCCGGAGTTGGTAGTTTGACACTGGTTGATAATCGGGCTGTGACCGAGGAAGCGCTTTCTGCCAACTTTCTGATACCTTCTGATGAAAATGTGTGTGCCGGGAAAACTCTAACTGAACTTTGTCGCGATTCTCTGAAAGATTTCAATCCGATGGTTCGTGTTTCTGTAGAAAAAGGTCTGGCCTCTAGTGCTACTAATTTCCAATATTATTGGTTCACCATTTTTACTATTAAGTTTAACATCATTTTTGAGTTGCATAGTTTCTATATCAAATCTGGTGTTGATGGTTATAATATTTTATGGCACTAAAGACAGGCTAGTTAAACAATGATTTGTAATTTCTGGTCCAAGTTAAGTGAGAAGAGAAAGAAACTAAGAATATACCTCATTTTGATCTCACAGGTGATTTGTCAAGCTTCGGAGCAGAGTTCTACAGTAAGTTTGATGTCGTCGTTGTCAGTTGTTGCTCCTTCACAACTAAAGTACCGTGCATACCCTTCCTCTTTGATGTTTAATTTTAACCTTTTAAAACATCCATTTTTGATGAGTTCCATTTCCTTTCTCATTATTTTGCAGAAATTGATAAATGAAAAATGCCGAAAGTTATCGAAGCGTGTGGCATTTTATACAGTTGACTGTAGAGACTCTTGTGGTGAAATATTTGTTGATCTGCAACACCACAAATACTCGAAGGTGAAGATCTTATTTGATTTCGTACACTCTTTCTAATATCATTGTTTGTAGTTGACCAGTTTCTTTGTTCATTTTATGGCTGATGCACTAATGACCGTCATTGCCAGAACTGTAAGAAGGTTTTCAGTGAAGTGCTATTGGTTTGCACATACACTAGACTGGTTATGAAATTTTAGATTGCACGTACGTTGAGAAGTATAGCCTTTAAGCATCTTCAGCAAAAATGCTGTAATGACAGGAGCATGAATGATTTTCTTGTTTTTCTTAACAGCAAAAACGGGAGGAAACAATCGAATGCGAACTACATTATCCAAGTTTTGAGGTATGACTTGGTCTGTCATTGTTCTTCCTTAGGATGTATTAAGTTTCAGAATATTCTCATGCTAACCTTCCCAAGACCTTTTTCCAATTGCTGATGCTTGTTTATGCTTTTTTCTGGGTGACAATTAAATATAAGACCTTCTTGATCAAATTAAGACCACAAGATTATATTTTCATATGGTAAACCATTCTTCATACAACAAGCATTTAGGGCTACCATCTGTCTTTTCTTTTGGACTGAGGTCTCGTATGGAATTTATTTTTTGTTTTGTTTTTTTTTCTCATATAGTTATAAATTTTTTTATATATAAAATTGTGTTGTAATGGATCACATTTACGTTTAACTTACTAATGATGGAGTGTGTTATGCATCTTACATTACAGGAATCAATTTCAGTACCTTGGAAAGCACTTCCCAGGAAATTCTCAAAACTATACTTTGCTATGCGAGGTGTGGTGAACTATTGTCATTGTTATTTTAATTTGTTTTTTAAAGAAGTTGTTAAAAAGAAATTTAGCAATAGATTAAAGAAGAAGACGAGAAAGCTAATGCCTTTACTAAAGGAGATACGAGAGTACTTCCCAGGAAAGTGTCAAAGCTATACTTTGCTGTATGAGAAGTGATGAACTATTGCCATTTAAAAAAAAAAGAGTTACAATTACCAAACTAGTAAAGAAGAAGAGGATTAAATTGGAACTCGAAGAGAAGACTAATGCTTTCACCAAAGGGATGAGGATGTACATATCATTTTCATAACACCAGAATGCATATTGATGCTTTCTTTCTAGTCTAATAGTCATGCTGCAATTCTACTACACCTAGAATGAATTGATTGTTACCATCTATTTATAACCTTAAATCGTATAAATCGTATGAATTGGTTACCATCCATTTATTGTTAAAATAAATTTATCAAGATTATCCCCACTTTCTTGCAGTAATAGAAAGGTTTGAAGAAGTTGAGCAACGTAAACCTGGAGAATTATCAATTGCAGATCTTCCTGCTGTTGTGAAGTTGAAAAAGGAGCTCTGTGAGGCACAGGTATGCCTGCTTAAAACTTGTTATTGTTTGTGTACTTGAAACTCGTTACTGTTTTTGTGTTCTGCATCTTCTTAAGCTTGCTATTGTAACAAAATTGCAGTCATTGAACGAATCTCATATCCCAAATGTCCTCCTCGAAAGACTGGTGACTGATACAAGAGAATTTCCTCCAGTTTGTCCCATCATTGGGGGGATTCTCGGACAGGTGCGCTACCTATCCATTTGCTTTATTATAGATAAAGAAATGTTTATATGTCAAAATAAAATTCTAGTGAAAAGTGCTAGTTACCACATATTGACATTTTCGTAATGTTTTGGTATTAAACTTCTCAGGAGGTCATTAAGGCAATATCAGGCAAAGGAGACCCCCTCAAGAATTTCTTCTTCTTCGACGCTATGGATGGAAAGGGCATAATAGAGGACGTATCAGGGAAGCCTTGAAGCTGAGCAGTCTTGCAGAGGGAAACTTAAATAGATCGAAGGGCTAGGAAAGTAGGAGATGTCCTAACTGCCGTATAGGGATTTCAGGTTGTTGGTGATAGATTTTTAAGAGAGTTGACCCCTTTTCATGGGTACTAATCTTTGCTTGTAGTGTAGCTTCAAAAAATTCTACCTCTCCTTTTGTGCTTCTTGAGCTTTTGCAGTGTTGTTAAATGAATCATAATTTGTAACATCCAGTGGATGGTCATGTGTTAAACAAGTTCAATCAAAACCATGGCTAAAACCTGAACTTTTTATTCATTTGTTTAAATCGAAATATGACATCATATTGGTTGGTGCACGAAACTCGATGGGAGCGTAGCCGTATATCTTTCTGGGGGGAAAAGTGTTGTTTGTGGTCATCAGGTCATGGGTGGTGGTGGGGAAGCAATCAATTTTGTCTGATAAAGTCCAAGAAGGAAAGGGGATGGAAAGTACAATACCACTATAGCTGCATAGACTCTGAACTGCAGCCCTAAATTCAATGAACATAATAGTAATTATTGGTTCTCTCAGTATCTGGGACATGATTTTTTAAGGATCATGATTATTAGAAGGAAAAAAAAATGATGACGATCATGGACAAATTTTAGTTGTAGTTTTTTTAAAATAATAAAAAACAGTTCTTAGTGTGAGATTGTGATGAATTTCCCCAAATTGGAGGAAATAAAGAAAATGTTTTTAAAATGGTAAGGAAAAAGCACTATAATTCTACAGTAAAAAGGATTCTCTCTTTTTTAGATTAATCAGTAAAGTAAGTAAAAACAAAAAAGAGAAAAAGAAACAGAAAATAGAAAGAAATCGGATCCTAAGAACAGAAAAAGAAACCAGTAGGGCAGCATAACAAAGGTCATAATTATCTAATTTGCTACTATAAAATCTGATTAGTGATTCAATGGCCCGGATTAATTCTTCCTAATACAAAGAATCATAGGACAGTCTCCTACTTCATCCCAATTACACCAAGGATCAAAATCCACAGAAATGATGATGAGAACGTGGGTAGTTCTTTCTTATCCAAGTGGAAGTCATTTTGACTGTCTTCGAAAATCAAAATTAACCCACCAAATTATCTGATACAGATTACCCTTCATTCAAATTCAATAAAAAAGATTCAAAAAACAAGCAAATCACAATTTCACAGGGACCCTACCATGAAAACCCAAAAGGGAAAAGAGCGCCCTACCATGAAAACTCACCAAGTAGAAGAAGAAAAAGAAAGTGTGACCAAACTGCAGAAGCAGTTCATGAACTTGCAGCAAGACTGGGATTCATACAAACAGTCTAACCCAAGCGGCAAGAGGAGGCATTCAACCAACTCATCAAGTTTCACCATGGTGAAAAATCTTGATCAGCTCCTTGACACTTCTCCAAGGCACCTCATGTCTTCACTTCAACATGGACTGTCACCTTCCCAAGGAGAATGGCGAGTGAGGACCAATGATTTGGTGGTGGAGGAGATTAGGAGAGAGAGAAGGGCAGCCATTGAGAGTGGTAAGTTGAAGGGAAGGAGGCTTTTTGAGGCAGAGGAATGTGAAACAGAGATGTGTTTTGGAGGAACAGAAGGGATATGGTGCGGTGGGAATGGTTTGGCGCAAGAGAGTGAGGTGAGATCAGTGTCTTTTGATGATTCTGATGGTGATGATGATGATGGCTCTGGTAAGAGCAAAGAGATTGCAGTTTGCTTTCAGGGTTGTTCTAAAACTTCTTCATCTTCTTCTTTGTCTGATGAGGATGTGGAGAGAGAGGTGGAGATAGAGGCAAGAATAAAATTGGTTAGTGTGGAAGAGAAAAGGGTTGCTAACAAAAATGAAGGTGGTAATGGAAGAAGGTGCATGGCTATGATCATGCCTTGGCTTGCCATTACTTTACTTGGATTTGCAATTTTCTTTATCAGAGGTTTTGCTGGATATCCAAATGTAGATGAGGTGGTTCTAGTCCCAACATGATATGCCTCATTCATCTTGGTTAGGTATTGCTTTTTTGCTTCATCCTCTTCTCCATGGAGCTTGATGAACCAATCTTTTTTTTTTTTCCTTCTCAATTTTATGAGTGAAGATTTGATAATCTTTTTGAAGAACAGAGAGCCCTTTAGTGGTGGTTGGAGTGTTATCTATCTATGTATGTGTAGAGATATTTACTCATATTCACAATCAAGAAAATGGTAGTTTTCCAAAGCAGTGACTCAGCAGATTTATCTTATAATAGTAATAAAAAGCTTATGTAGAAACATGAAAGCAAGGAGGAAAGAAAATTTTCTAGAAACTGTTCAAAAGAGGATGCATGTAAGACAAGCGTATAAGATTTGTCTTTCCATTTTGATTAGCAGATCGTTGCCTGATAGCATGACTTGTATTTTGCATATCAAGCAAATTTGCACAGCATAGCATCAAAAACCATTTGCCTTTGAAGACCCTCCAACCCTATGTGACATGGTGGCAATATTGCCTGCTTTATTAGGCATTATATGTTTGTAAATGTCTCAGTATCTGGTCAAAGTTTTCTGCGGAAGTTTCATCAGTGGGATGTGAATGGATTCCTTCATATGTCGTCACAACAATCTCTTCATCTTTCGAAAGGCGTTGGACTTGCTTTTTGACAATGCACCCTTGATGCGTGCACCTATAGTAGCTTCTGCATCAAATAGTTGAAAAACCAATTTACTAGAACGAGCAAGATGACTAAGGCATTGCAGAAACAGAAGGAAATTTCAAGCATTATGTGAAGCATGGAACTAGACAAAGATGAAGTTACAGAGCAGGTTTGAGCAATCAAGTGTTTTAGTGCATTTTTTTATAGGACTATCTTAGGTATAAACTTTACAAATCTAATAATAAATTGCTGGTAGTTTTCTAACAGTGTTTGATTTAGAAATAGAAAACTTCCAATTTTGATCCCCATTCTTAGCACTTGAACTGAGAACCAATATATCATAACTTCATCACAAGAATCCAAAACTTCTTGGTCTTTATTGGGTTTTTCTCTCTTGGTTCATTGTGTGTTTCACAGAAGATTCATTGCAAAATAAATCAGAACTGTAAAAGGTAGCTATAGGTGATAGATTCGACAAACAAGCCAGAAATTTGACAAAGTTCAATATAGACAGATCAAAGGAGTATCATGCTAACTTCCAGGTGACAGATCAAAGAGCTTTTCTATATCTATTGTTTACTAGTCAATGAAGATCTTCTATCAAGTGGGTGGTTGCTGTTCTTTTTCCAGGATTTAAGTAGTTGATAAGTGAACCCTTTTGCTTTCTATCAAAGGCATGCATATAAAGATAGATATAATGGTGGTTTAGTCTATGTGATTATTGTGATAAGATGTTCAAACATACCCAAATTAGATCAAAGATCAATACCACAAATTCACAAGAAAACTATTTGATGAGAGCCAGCAGAACTAACCTAGGAAATTTACTGTTTTTAACTGTTTTTTGCCCGTATTTTCGCCATCGGTACCCATCATCAAGTATATCAACCTGGCTCCTTGTTTGAAATGCATATTTGTGCTTCTTGGTCTCTTTGCCACCTTCTTTCTTGCCGGGTTTCATCTTGTCCACTGAACCATAAGAGGTTCCACAATGCTGATAAATTTTTGCTTCTTTCTTCATTAGGCCTGCGCTGTCAAAGTGAAAACGAGGAAACACTTGAGAAATATTTGATGGGTTTGATGAAAGATTAGGAGAGGCTGAATCTGATGATTTTGGTAAAGCCAGGAAAAGTATTTGGTTGTGCTCCATCTCTAATATGAGGGATATGAATTATGACTAAGAAGTGTACCACACGTATTTATTGCGAGGGACCAATGAAGGCGGCTCATGAATCTTGTGAAAATGTGAAACATGTAGAAAAATGTGGGCGGCTGTAGTGGCCAAACGTCCAATTTCACTAGCTACGAAGAAAAATTTGACAGCGGCTGCTCCAAATGAGAAGATCCTACCTGTAAAGAAAACTCGTGTCGGCACGTATACGAAATTGAGGACGTTACTGTCACATACAATAATTATCTTTTACTCTTTGTCAAAATGACCAAGGAAAATGAATATTCTGTTTCTGTTCATCAAACACCTCACTCACCCTCAACCTAGAGTCATCTTATGTATAGCGACCTTGTATTGTAGATAGAATTTAAGTTCAATTAATAATACAGAAAGATAAAAATCCATAAATACTTAAGAGAACAGAAGAAAGAGAAAATTATAACATATTACATATGCAAGGGCCAAATTGGCTTTAAATTTAGAGGAGGGCTCATGGCCTTAGTTTTTCATGGCAACATTTGGATGAGCCACAGTTGCAGTTTGTGCTGGTGGTGGTGGGTTGAGCTCATTCCAGGCTTCAATCCAAGTAACCATGGCATCCCCAAGCTTCTCAAAGTAAGGATCAATAGGGCCAAGCCTTTCCTTGACCTTGTTGGCAAGCTCAATGTAGCAATCTTGGACACTTGTACACTCTTCTCGGAGCGCGATTGATTGGAAAAATGGAATGATATCTTCCTGCCAGTATATGCCCTTGTACTCTTTCTTCAAATTCACAAATGGGTTACTTGCCTTGCTGTGCCATATGTATGGCAGCCCTGTCTTCACCCCTAGCAACAAATGGTCACATATCACCTGAAAAAACAAAAAATATGTCATTATCCAAGGTCTCATCTCATCTCATGTAGATTTAAATCATTAACTAATATAATCCGTCCAATTTAATAACCTAGCATCCTTGTCCATTGAACCATATTACCTAGCTTCTTTATTAAAAATGCATAAAATATTGACTTATAAAGCGCCAGATCATTTTAAAACTCAAATAGTTGGTGCGCAAGTTTGGTATCCTAGCATTATCGTAAAAATAAAAGACATGGAAAATTACCTTGGCACACCAGCCAGCCCACATATCATCGTATCTGCCAATGGGTTGGCCATCACCCATGAGCCCAAAATACATGGCTGGGCCTATCAGCTCCCTGTCAAAAGCTAAGTTCATCCCACACATTGGGAAAAGGGTTCCTTTGGGGACTGTCATCACAGCATCCACATACCTACATGAGCTAAAAAATCTCAATCCGAAATTATTTTAAGCACACCCAAAATGAAAAATAAGAAAAAGCATGGAAGTTTTTCAAGGCATAGATATATAGAAGATCATGGGTTATTCTTGTAAATTTGTAACCTGGTGTTGCGCTCACGAGGCTTGACTAGCTGAGTTAGGGCATCATAGTCAGGGATATTGAGCCAAAGCCCGTGAGAAATAGCAGTGGGCAGACCTTCTCTTAAGCTAAATGGGTACCCGCGAACAAAGTCCGACCCGTTCGCAAACGGGTCATAGAGTGTGTTGAAGAACAATGGAGTTGATGGTGTCAACAGGTTCCTGATGTGTTGTTCCAAAGCATTTATCTCTTTCCCACTAGGCTCCTTCGCCACCTTTAATTTTTCTCAACCAAAAAAAAAAACGTTTATGCAATACATCAACATAGAGCACTCGCTAGAATCACGTAATGTATGTTAGTTACATGTATACTGACACATTATTTATTGACGTGTGAACTGAAACATAAAGCACGAAAGACTTACAAAGCAATCGTCATCGATGGTGAAGATGTACTTCTTCTTGGAGACCAAGAAACCGAAGCAGCGGCATGCAGAGTCTTTGAAAGATATGCAGCTGGCCTTGGGACCTAGGATCCTGTTCACATCGTTGCGGTTGTAGAGCTCGTAGTCAAAGCCCTCAGGGACCCCAATGGTGTTGGAGGGGTCACCATCTTGGACAATGATGAGGTGGTAGGGCTGAAAGAAAGGCCTCCACATCTCCAAGAAATCAAGGTTCCTGATTGTTGGGATCACAATGTCAAGCTCATCTTTCAGATCACGCAATTGAGCCATCTTTAGAGAGCTTGAGAGAAAAAGAGAGAGAGAGAGATTGATAGATTGGAACTTTATTTATGGAGGGGAATTTATATATAGTTGGGGAGAGAGGAAGAGGGGAGAGGTATGAGGAGCGTAAGGTTTGGTTGGTATTAATTTATGTGTGTAACGAGGAAAAGGTGAATGAAATGAGTGAAGGTTACATTAAACTCTGCAACTAGCTGCAGAGGTAGGAGCGTTTTAGAATTGTGCTAGCTGTTCCACGATTTGGGTTCTTTTGAGAACATATATTTTTCCGTGACAGCACAAGTGTACATAAGTAAGTTACAAGAACTTATAACTGATAGGGTTAACGTTTCGAGCTGACACGTGACAATCGGGTATTGGAGAAGATACTAAGATTAAGGGGATCTGCTAATTAATTTGGGTGTGATAAGCAAAAACCATACTTGACTCTATCTCTCTCAGTTCGATTCGAAGTATATGTACTATATCAGTAAAATGAAGATCTATAAATGAAGTCCCATTAGTTTTATAATTGTGTGGAGAATGTGAAGTTTGCTTCACTTGAGGTTAAGTAAAGACTAATAAACAAAAGAAAAGGCAGGTTTGAATTACAAATGCCCAAATTTTAATTTATTTTTTGTGTTAGAGAAGGAAAGTGCACCCCCTCCTTAATTTCAACAGATGAAGTTCCTTGAGATACACATATGTAGGCAAATTAAAAGAAAGATTGAGATTTGAAGTGTATATGTGTATATGTAAATAGAAAACCTATTGAGATTCACATGCGGGTAAGTTATTTCAGTGAAGCACATCAAAACACCTAAAAGTCAGTTGTTTGTTCCATCTCATTATTCTTTTGTTGGAGGCCAAAGGCCCAAACACATAGCTAGCAAGAAATTAAAGTTTGCAACCCCCATTGTGAGACCATACAATGAGTTGGAAATGCAATAAGAACATTTCCACCGGTTGGATTTGCCGGGGCAAAAGGCCTCCTTGCTCAAAAAACACTCTCCAACAATTAAATTCAGTCCAAACCAATAGTGGGCTCCATCAAGACTGGACAGACCTGAAGGCAAGAACAACTAAAGCTGTTGTATGATGCTTAGAAACATTTTGTGACTTGTATTGTATGTGAGTCAAATTCAATAACAAAATTGAAGCAAATAAAGATTAGATCTGTTGAGTAAGTCAGTGTATTTGTCATCTTGTTAAAAAGAATCAACAAAATGAGAACCCCGAAAAAAAAACTCCTCGGATCAAACCCCATACATAAAATCACATAAACGAGGCAAAAATCAATAGGGTGATTAATAAGTTTTCAGGGCAAGAGAAATCCTAGGCTAAGAAATTATATTTTTTCATCTTACGTTTGTTATATATTCCCAAGGATTTGCTGACAATTAAAATGCATTGATGAACCGTGAAGGGGTCACACATCTGATTCCCTTTCCTCTCTGAATAATCAAAAGCAGTTTGTGCTTTATGGGCCTCAAAAAAGCTTTAGTACAACAATGGATGGGTGCATGTTAAGTGGACCCTCTAAATTCATGCATGGAATTATCAAAATCCTACTATTTTAGGTTACGTTTTTTCTGTTTACGAATATATATATATATATATATATATATATATATATATATATATATTGGTTACAATGGGAGTAAAGATAATTTTGGGATTTCGATCCTAGGCGTCAAGCAGAAGAAGGAGGGCCACAACAACTGTGGTACGTAACCCTTGCATTGGCAAGTGACATATACAGTATAACTAATATGATTTGAATAAATCCTATGCTAATGTAATATAAAGTATTCTGTTAACAAATTCGTATGTGACAGATAAACGTATAATTTACAAATGACGATGGAAATTTAATAAATATATGAGGGCATATTATTACAAATTTAGATAATCGAAGAAGGCACCAAAACAACTTCAAGCTGATGGTTCTAGCTAGATCTGGACTTGTATTGTTCATGAGAACGACGAGTCGTTGAATTGTGGGTCAGTGCCATTTCTTGGGGGTCAATTTGTAATAATAATATTGGGTCAGGATTCAAGAACTAAGAAGCACATGCATGCATGCTATCATCCGATGCCCGAAAGTTTTTCTGGTGAGGTGGAATTATTTTGGTGAACATTGATTACTTTTGTTTCTACGTGTCTAAGAGATAACAAGGCTTGGGACATGTCATTCCCACGTGGCATTCAGATGGAAGAACAAACAAGAATAACTATTGGAAAAATACTTGAATTTGTTTGCGAGAAAGTAGCAGGCCCTTCAGCCGAAGACGTATGCTGTGGTTATTTGAGGCAAGCTCACGTGGGAAAACAATCCCGTTTCAACGGGAACATGGTAACGTGGTTTTCTGTATTGGATAGAGGAGTAGGCCCTCTCTCTCTGCCCTTCGTATACATTTTAATTGTGATTTGAAAAGGAAAAGAGCACTACGATGGTTATCTCCAAATCAATGGTTAAATGTTTTCCAATTTGATTGCTATTTTAGATATGATTTATAAATAATAACTTTGAGACGAGCACAGGTTTGAATCATTAAAATACAATGACAAATAAATCATATAAAGATGTTCCTCGAGTAAAATTATTACATGAATCGAAAAAATGATTGCTCATATTTTTGTGAATATATATACGTTGATGCATGCCAGCCCTGGTATAGGTATGGAGATTTTGCGGTGGATATATGTATGGGGAATATGGGCCCTCTGTCTATATGTACCTCATCCAAAAAAGCATGGAATTATGGCCACCCATTGTGACACAAGTCATACCCATATATGTATGTGTTAATTAGGTGACTTGATCTTCTTTAGATACAATTGGAGGGTTTTTTGCTGTTTGTTTATCACGATTGCATGAATGATATACAAATATTATAATGAAGAAATATGTATATGTATGTGCTCATATATACGGTCATTCTCTCATCTAAATATTCGCACATTATTATCGCATAATAATAACATCCAAATGTCCACTTGAAATATATATATGTTCAAAAATGACTTTCCACAAAATCATTGAGATTTTTACTAGAAACATATTTTCCTCCAATGTTAGAGCTCAAAAAAGAAATTAGCTAGCTAGCCGCATTCACATTGTGCAGGCACTAAAGTATCCAATATCAAATCAGAGTCATGTCACATTTGCACTAAATTACACATAAAAATCCTTATCTTGTAAATATGATGACCACCAAATGATTCCCATATCGATCGGCATATCCCATCATCATCCTCATTTTGTGGCTTCCAAGTCAACATTATTGCCTACCTTTTGAAATGTTGGATCGTCCCCTAGTTATGTTATTTGATTATCAGTCACAAAGTCACAATTTGGAAACTATTTCCGCTAATCCAATAAGTTTTTAAACATATATTCGTCTAAATTTTGGACTCTCGCATTTTAATTATTCTCAATTCAAAACTGATTATACTAAAAAAAAATTGTTTAGTGATGTGTTTCGTCTGACTAATTTCTAGATTAGCAACCGACTTTTTTCCCTTCCCACAAGGGCTTAATGCTGCTTAGTCAGGTTTGGGACCCTTCCTTGTCATATTGAAGGCAACATATTTGATACTTAGCTAGCTAACTTGTCATATTATATATATATTTATTAATTAAAAGATTCATTATGACAATTAAACATCTGTTTCGAGAAATGCAGTCCCTTTCTTCAGGTTGAATTTTATTTTTTTTACTTTTGACAAAATTTTGAAAGCAAGCATTAAATAAGCAATCTTTTTTGACAAATCGATTGAGTATACAACAAATGTTATACCTTTTTATTGCCGTAATATTGTAGCATTCTATAATGATGATATAAAATCAAGTTAATTTCGTAACAATCTATGAGTTGTAAATTGTTCAGTTTTCAATTTAAATTTCCTCGTTTAGAACTTGAGAGGGAGCTAGTTGGCTCTATCTTTCCACAACTTTCACTCTCATTTGCATCTGTCACATCGAAATTAAGTTCGAAATCCCTATTCAACTATTTCTCAACAAACTATAGCAAAAGCTATACATGCATACATAAACAAAAAGAATCAAGTCGACCTACCAAAACAAACATGGTAGGGTTTTGGATTTTCTTTTTATAATGAATTTTTAGGTCGGTGGTTTACTCATGCTGAAGACGCCTTAGCTAATTGAAGAGAGGTTTGCTTTTTAAGCCTCGAGTTCTGCATGATCGGCCATGCATTGGTTCGATCCAAGCTCTTGGGTTCATAGGGTGCCACGTTTTCTATAGGTGGGCCAATATATCATGTGTGTAGGACACCTCTTGACCTTGCTTTTAAGTGAAACCCTTATCTCTTGCTTCCAATAATTAATGAGGAGGAGGTTTTAATATTAGAGCATCTACAACGTATCTTCAACAATTTTGAAATGCGAAAATAAATGAGCAACATTATCAAATTTTTCTTGAATAATCTTCTCAAATTCAATCATCAAAACTGCAACATCAAGTTAATGATAAGTAACTGAATTTATTATCAACAAACCACAATTTAAAAAGTTTAATTTAATTTTCAAGAGATTGTTTGAGATGTTCTTAATTATACCAACTTTTATTCAAACGTGTTATACAAATTCACAATTTAACAACATAAAACGGCAATTTTCATAAACATTTTACAAGAAAATGGATTTAGAATTCCTTAAATCCGATTCCCCCAAACATGCAAACACAATCTTTGACCCTTGAATGATAAATGAGTGTCACATAAAATAAACCTATTATACCATGTGGTTTGGATCATTCTTGACATGATTAGAATTGTGATCGCCTATTGAAAGCACATGGTAAAGCCTAGAACTTGGTTGGCAATGGAAATGCTGCATATCTCAACAGTCCAATGGATACGTACAGACAGCACTTATGGGTTTTCAAAGTTTTTGCGTTTTTTATTTTCCTAACTCTGGAAATTCACAGGTAAGTTATAAAGAGCAAATTTAAGAGGTAGAGGGTGAGAAATTTAGTAGCCTACCATGCATTGCCAAGTGGGTCACTGCTCTCAAGTGTTGTACAAATCATATTTCCATTTGTATCCTAGATGAGGACAACAAGGTGAAATCATTACAATGCTGTAATTTTGCAATTCTTCCTTTACAGGAATTAATAATTTATTTATTTACATAAATAAAATTAAGAAAATATGTCAGAAACAACCAATCGTCTGACTCACAATTAACATGTATATTCAAAATCTAGTACTGGAGCCTTTGAAGAATGAGCCAAGTGTTTGAATTAGGAGCCTTCACTGGCAGACCTATTAAAGATCCAGTGAAAGACACTTGCTCTCTCACTCAATTATATTATTTATCTATGAAGGTGCCAATTTTTTTATGTAATTAAGGTGCAAGTTGTTTGATAAAAATGCATCAAATAAGACATAAGGTGCGGGGGGGCAAGGGGCAACCTGTTATATTTCTCTGCATATGTTATTCTAATTTGTGCATAAATATGTTTATATGATTGTGTATTTTTCTTCTTATATTTAAGAGTCTATTGATCTTCATTATTAATGGCTTTGTAGTAGTATTTTCCTTCTCCTATAAAAGAAAATTCCTGAATTTGCTATTGGAAAAATAAAAAGTAATAAGTATGGTAAAAAAAAGATTAGGAATGGAGATTTTAATATAAGGGAAACAACAATGCACAAGTGATTTACTTGTTTATATTTGATTTTACTTAATTTTTCTAGGTAACATTTATTAAGTAGTTTGTGCATGTTTTACGAGTGGTTAAGTTGTGTCAGGATAAATATTAGAATGAACAATAAATTCAGACGTTACTTATGTAATCGAATCTTTATCGGCGAAACATTTGAGTATACTTATACATGTAATTTGCAAGTAATTGCAGCCAAATATAATAAAATTCTTTTAATCCCACTCACTCCACGAAATTCATCCCACCATTCTAATAACTCCAAGTCCAACACATGAAGGGGGTGCCAACATGACTAGGCAAGAGAGGAAAGATTGTGAAAGCAACAAGAGCAATGCTGGAGCAGAAACAAGTGCAAGAAAAATCCAGAAATGCCCCGAAAGAGCCAAAGCAAATAAGCAGAGAGAGCATGGAAATGATAATCATCTCCAGAAAAGCCCGTCCTACATAGCACGTGGCCCTTAAAAATGCCACGTCAGGGGGGGTGTGGTTTAGATGAGAGAGAGTGACATAGAGAACCGAGTGGGGGTTTGGCTCCAGATCTGATGGGCCTCAACAGGGTTTTAATATGAAATAGCAGGAAGGAAAAAAATTACAAGAAACTCGAAAGTTTAATACACACACAAAGAGAGCCCACTCTCTCTCTCTCTCTCTCTCTCTCTACACTTGCACACATAAAGAGAAAGCTGAGCTCCACCCAAGACCAAGAGAGTGTGCTTAAAACTAAATCAGAGTAAAACTAGAAACCAAAACTAAACCAATGGGGGAGGTCCTACAACCTTATAATCTTTACTGTTTTGTATTTTGTATTTTTTTTAAATATGATTGTTTCATTCAAAGTCTGCATCTTTTGTTTACTTGGGCTTATTTGTGTATCTGGGTTGGTGTTTGTTTAGGAGGAGAAGAAAATGGAGGAGAAAAAGCCAGAGGAGGTGAAGAAGCCAGAGGCAGAGGAGAAGAAAGAAGAGAAGAAAGAAGAAGAGAAAAAGCCTGAAGCTGAGGAAAAGAAGGAAGAGAAGAAGGCTGATGCTGCTATTCCACTGCCACCGCCACCTCAAGAAATTGTGCTCAAAGTTTATATGCATTGTGAAGGCTGTGCTCGCAAGGTCAAGAGGTGTCTCAAAGGCTTTCAAGGTTCGGCCTTTCAGATTTGGTTTGTTTTCTGTTTGTATTAATGTTAAGTGTTATTGGGTTGATAGATTAATGTGTGTTTGTTTTTAATTTCAGGGGTGGAAGATGTGAGCACAGATTGCAAGACTCACAAGGTGGTTGTGAAGGGTGAGAAGGCTGATCCAACTAAGGTTCTTGAGAGAGTTCAGAGGAAGAGTCATAGACAGGTTGAGCTTCTCTCTCCAATCCCAAAGCCACCAGCTGAGGAGAAGAAGCCTGAAGAGAAAGAGCAGCCGAAGCCAGAGGAAAAGAAAGAAGAGGTACTCAGTTCACTCAAGCCTTTTCATTTTCAGTTTTTTTTTTCTTTTAAATTTCTAATTTCTTGGCTGATTTGGTTCTTATTAATTTGTTGGGTTCAATTGTTTTGGTATTTTGCAGCCTGTGGTTATCATAGTGGTGCTGAAGGTTCACATGCATTGTGATGCTTGTGCACAAGAAATCAAGAAACGCATTCTGAGAATGAAAGGTAAGCTCAACCTTGTTTTCCTTTGTTCTCCAGAAACTCCAGAAAGAAAAAAACGAAAAAAAGTAGGTATTTTCTTTGATTTGATCCCATTTCTTCCTCTTGGTTCATGCAATTCTATTACCTTCCATTAAAAATAGTTAAAAACAAAAACAAAAAAACAAAATTGAACTATGAATGCGTTGGCAATCAACGGCACTTTTATTAGTTGTGCAATGCATCTGTAACCTCCCCAAAAAAGAGAGAGAAAAAAAAATCACTTTCTTTTTGTGAGTCTCTTAAAAAAGAGTTTATTCTCTCACCAATGAGCATGACCAATGTTTCAATGTCAATACATTCTTTTTCTTAAATTAAATAATAAATTCCTTTTTAGATTTCAATAAACCAGGGCCAATTAAAGTCAATTCAATTCCATTAATTCAAGACCAAATCCCACCAAACCCAAATATAATTTATGTTGAAAATCTTCAAAGATCTCTTTCTTTGTCCTTCAAAAATCTCATCATTCTGTGCTTTTTCTTTTTTGTGTAAATTCTTTTAGGGGTGGAATCTGCTGAACCAGATCTAAAGAGCTCAGAAGTGACAGTAAAGGGTGTGTTTGATCCACCCCAGCTAGTAGAGTATGTGCACAAAAGGACTGGGAAGCATGCTTCCATTGTGAAACAAGAACCAGAAAAGAAAAACAAAGAAGAAGCCAAAGAGGAGAAAAAAGGTGGTGAAGAAGGTGACAAAGATAAGAAAGGCAAAGATGAAGAGGCAAAACCAGAAGAGAAGAAAGGTGATGAAGCTCCACCTGCTACTGCTGCTGCTCCTGATGCTGCTGTTCCTGATGCTGCTGCTGCTGCAGAAGCAGGAGCTGCCACAGAAGAGACCAAGGTAGTGGAGCTCATGAAGAAAAATGAATATTATTATTACCCACCAAGGTATGCCATGGAGTTGTATGCCTACCCACCTCAGATCTTCAGTGATGAGAACCCAAATGCCTGCTCTGTTATGTAAAAAAATAGCAATGCCAAGGGTAGAATGGGGACATGGGTTGAAAAATGTTCAATTACAATATGTTCTTGGCCTACTACTGCATCTGCATGTGCCCTCTGTGTTACTATGTAGTTTCTTTCTTGCTCCGAACTTTCATCTATCTACAGAGATGAGCTGTGGAATTTTGTTAGGCTGCTGCTGCTGCTGCATGTATTTACCTTTTTAGTTGGTAACTTGTTATATATAATATAAAACAATAATAATAACTATATCATAGTATATAATGACATGTAAATACAAATCATTGTGCTTTTAACCAAATCTTTTATCTGGCCAGGCCAGATTTTGGAGTTTCTTGGGGTAAAAGTCTTGTCAATAACTGTTTTAAAACAAGTGGATTGGGAAGTTTTGAGAGTGATCACCTCCAAATCGTTTCAGTTTTTTCAGCTGGTTCAGGTCACTGGAAAAGTTTTATTCATGTATGCCTTGTTATTGGGATGACAATCTTTAGAGTTTGTGTCTTTTGTATTGTTGTTCGTATTGATTTAATAAAATTCGATCGCCTTTTTATCCCCCAAAGAAAAAGAAAAAAAGTGGATTGGGTGGTTGTTCCTTCTTGTAGGCCTGGTAAGAGGGTTGAAAAGTGATTGAAATGAATGAAACATAGACCCTTAGGTTTCCCATATTTTAGCACTTACAGTGGCTGTGAGATGTGCAATTCGGCATTGACCATTGATTCTCAATAATAAATTAATAAATAAAATGAAAAAGAATGCCAATAGTTGTCTTATTTTGAGCTCTGTGGACCATCTTTCGGTTGGGGCAAACAGTCATTAGTTGACAATGCCATTTCCAATTTTTAATACAGAGTATGATGCTTAAGGACATTGCTGGTTTCTAATCATATGGTGGTCCATACATATAAATATATAGTCAGATTACGGCATTCATTTCATTCAGAAGTGGATCCAAGATTTGTATAGCTTTGGTATGCAAGATTGCTTTAGCATAAACTGCCATCCAAAATGACAAAATGGATCCAATCTCAACCTAATCTTTATGTAAATTCCATTTGGGGGTGATTTGATTTGTGTTTTTCTGTGCTTAGTTTATTATGGCCAGCCTCTGTGACAAATTGAAGCCGTAGTTGGTTTTTACTCATGACTGCCCTGTTTCCAAAACTGATTCTTTTTTTATTTTTCATCTCTGCATCTACCTTTCTGTTCCATTTTTCTAAGAATTTAATTTTTACCCCCCCTTTCACCTTTCTTGATCATATCTAGGTTTCCTCAATCAAAACTATATGATAATTATTTCTCACCTAAATCTTGAAAATGCCACTTTTGGAAGACCACGTTTTCTTTAAAAATCTCAAATCCTAAATTAAATTCATAGTTGGGCAAGAAACCGTGTTCCACTGAGCGGTTTCTGGGTACCTTTTTTCCGTCACATATCCTTGCAACAAGAAACGATTCTGCAATATAGTTTTGGAATATAGTCTGAGAAATGAGACAGTTCTTCTGGATTTCACTGCTCAAGTCTATATTCTTCGATTTTTAATCACAAGGGCTATTTGTACCATCTCAATTAATCACTTAATAATATAATAGTTCTTTTAACACATATGCAACGTTTCATTCGTACGAAAATGATAGTAAACTAGGGCAAGTAGTTGAGACGGTACACATAGTTACAAAGTTTGACAGGAAAAGTGGGATGAGGGCATGAGTGGGGGACATTAGAGACCAAATAATACAAATAGGGATTCATTCATGGCACCACAATCAATCACACAAGGACTACTAGTCAATTATATATATATAGTGTAAAGGATATTAGCACATGGAATGGCTTTTGGTATTAGCGTAGGTTGAAAGTAGCATGTCGAGAGCTGTACCAACATTTGCTAATACAGCTTAATCATGGCTTCATATTTAGATTATAGGACGGTCTGTAGCTCGACCTTTTCAAAAAAAGTGTGTGTGTGAGCGACTGGTTGATATATATTCTTCTGCCCAACAGATTCCACACCTCACATGCTAATTTCATCATTCCAGCTAGGGCTCTTTGTTTTTGTTTCTTAGGTAAGGGGTTCAAGAATCCCAAGTGAAGAACCTCTTGGTCCTAATTGAATTCGAGTCCACAAAAGCATAATATTTATTAAAATATAAAATGCCGCTATCTTTTTCTGATCATATGTTTAGCATGTTATGTCATCAGCTTATCTTTAGTTGTAGAACTATGAAATGAAACTTCGTAAAATTTCACTGGATCAAAGGTTTGGACGATCACAATCTAATAATTTATAACAGTTAATTACAACTTCTAAAAATTATAAGCTGAATTAAACGTGCAATTTGAAAGTGAAACTTCAATGGGAAGGAGAGTGGTTGTGCTGGTTTAGAGTAAGAATATGTCCTTGTCCCACGCTTCACTTTCATTTGCTCATAATGGGGAAAGCATGTGTTGATTTCTCACGAGAAGTTGTGATACAAAGTTGTGTAATTGCCACTCCCTCAGAAAGATAAGGTCCCCTTTTCCCTTTCTCTCCCAAGTATTTCATAATGTCAACATGGGAAGCACCTTGGTAGTCCCTTTCTCTGTCTTTTCTTTCCCTTTCCCTTGAGTTGCCAAACAAAACTTTCAATCTTAGCTTCTCATGCATGGTTTTTTATACAGAGTTTTTTGTAAAACAATTTCCAGCACATTAGTATATATCCAGATGTACCAACCTAACCACACTTGCTTTCACAAAAAAGGCCTTGTGGTGCACAAAAAAGAATTGCAATGTAGGCACCAATCTAGCATATAGGCAGATTCTCACACCAGTTGACACCTAAATTCTCACTACTCACCCTTTAGTTTTGTTCTTCCAAATTTAGAAAAAACCAACCACCTTTTAATAAATAACTAAAATGAAAAAACATCATATATTTTTCTTGTCCAAATCAATGAGAAGTGAACAGAGAGGTAGGTGAAAATGGTGAAAAGGGTATTAGTTTCTTACTGTAAAAAAAGTAATTTTCTGAATTTGTGGTAAGAACCCATGATATTCACCTGCATTACTAGCAGTATATGTATATACTGACGACCCACCTTCCAGTCCTGCCAATACTATGAGTGGGCCATTGAAAATCCAGTGCCATAATTGTTTTTCACTTTATTCACTGCTAAATTTTCTTTTCTTTTTAACCAGATATCTCAGCGAAAGAGAGACAGGATAAATAAAAAGATTTTTTTGGCTAAATTTTTTGTCAGAGACGTCTGTGGGGATGGTGGATACTGGGCTCCTCTGAGAAGCTCGAATTTTGATGTACTTAAATTTTAGTTTCTGAGTCACTGTTTTTCTATCATCTTACTAGATGATGATGATGATGAAAGATATGCATATTAATTCAACAACATGATATATATGAGATTCACAAAACGCTGCAAATTCAGTTTCTTCTTCCTATCTTTTTATCTACAGTCATCATCTTGGGGTACGTAGTCTTTGGAGTTTATATAACTTCTGCTACTTCTACTGTTAGTGTTGTGTCGTACTCTCATGCAGCGCCGTATGTACATACAGATTATGTACGTATGCATGTACAGAGCCCTTCTTTTGTTTGATATATATCTTTGGTGCGACGATGCCTTTCAACTCAAGCAACATCAAACTTTCTCCGCATCAATCATGAATTTTGATTATTTTTATTTTATTTTCTCTTCAATCATGAATTGGATTTTGATTGAAAGAAAGTTCAACAACACTAGTCTCTGACAAGAAATTCTTTAAAGGAAGTGGATAGGGATTAAATAGCCTGCTATGTCACGAACAGAGTTCATACTATTACTACATTATTCAATTTCAAACTACTCTCATTGTTTTATCTTCAGGTTCTAATCTCAAAATAACCGATTCAAATTGATCAAGGAATGTTAAGTGAGATAGTTCTTGAGTTGTAAACACATAAATTGAGACGAGAATATATGGTTCTCAACTCAATTATCAAAAGCGATACGAAACTCAAATAGGTGGTATCATTTTATTTATAATTTTTTCGTATTAATCATCGATAACTTATGACGTGTAGCAGTATGTGTTTAATCAACAATTCCAAACATTTTTCATTTTGAATTAAAGCATTATTGTCCATCATCTTCAATTCATCCTATCATTTTATCTGTTCAACAATTAATAGATTTCTTCTTAAGATCATCTTATGAAACCAAAAACAATTCATATATAATTGCACGGTTTGGGGCATTTGGAGCTATAGGCAACTGGAGACTGTATTGCGTCAGCGTGACGTGATCGGAATATTCCATTCTTTGTTACGTCCAACTCAAAGCCACACGTTGTCGGAGCGCGTGACCGAAGGCGCTTTGTCTCATTTGTATGGATGGATTGGGAACTTGGAACTTGATGGCTTGGTATAGGGACCCACGTGATGGGCCCAACGTTGTTTACTGCCCAACCCACGTGACACCCAACTGTTTCTTTTCATTTTTCTTTGCTTTTATATATTTTATTATTATTCTGTACTCCTCCACTTTTGTCTTTTTCTTTCACTAACTTTTCTGTCTCCATGTATCACTCTCTCGCGTTCCTAACTTTTTAATCTTTTATTTAACCTTGCAAAATTACCTATTTAATTGAATTGTGTTAGTATTACTCAATGCTGCATTGCCTTCTCTAATGTTGTGGCAACCAAGATGCTACATTTTTGTCCCCCATATGTTCGAGTTCGATTGTCCATCACGAGAGATAAAAGTTCATTTTATTTTCGTTGGGGATATCTAAAACTAGCATTGAACTCGAACTTATAAGAATCATACTTGAAATATCATCCAACAAAATCAATAAAACTTCAACTAAACAAAATACTGGTCTACATTTTTTAATTGTTAAAGATAGAAAGAAATGAATTAGAAGTACTAAGATAATATCTTTTTCAAAAACACTAACGTCAATGACGTGTAGACGCAGATTGGTCAACAATGCTGAGTAAGCGTCTCGTACTCACACATAATTAACCCTAACAATCCTCCGTCATTATGTACCACATGCATGAATTATGACACACGGAGGCCTCAAAGAAATCACAATCTCAGTAAATATGGAGATGGAAAAGATTGTAACACTTTGCAAAGTTAAAGTTTAAAAGAAAAACGTGGCATGAATGAAAGCCACATATTGTTTATTGGAACTTGGACAGAGATGCAAAAGAGCATAGGTTTTGGATCGAAATATTATTGGGATGAGATTGGTAATGATTAATATTTGTTTAGCCAATTGCAACACCCAAATATTTTATTTATTTGTGCTTCTATCAATCTCTCTAATTATACATTGCATTTCATAGGGAAAACGTCTGATTAGAGACAAGATGATTTGGAAGGGGTAAACATTATCTCCATCATCACTGATCAAGAATATTGTGTCAGTATTCATAGGATTCTTGTCACCATCAATGTCATCGCTAGTGCTTTTTAAATAGATTTATTATCACAAAACGTCTTTAAGGTTTACAAAACTATCAAATTGCATTCTTAATTTTTTTTTTTGTCACTTATGGTCCTCAAAGTTAGTATGTGCAATTACAAATAGTCCATGCAGTTAGGTTCTGTCAAAAACTCTGTTAGTTTGCTGACTTGGCATACATATATATCACAAAACATCCTTGAAATTTACACACTTATCACAAAAATGGTCCCTATGAAATTTTTTTATTTTTTTATTTAAAATTCATAAAATTTTGGTTTTCTTTTTAAAATTATTTATAAATGAAAAAATCATTTATAGAAGGATTTTAATCTTGAGGACCATTTATGAACCCTAAACCTTTAGTTTTTTTCATTTTTAAATTTTATGAATTTTAAATTATTTTTAAAAAACTTGATTAGTTTGTTGATGTGGCATATATATGGAGCCAACATCTACAATAATATAGTGTCACATGTATTTAAAATTTAATATATATTTTAAAATAATTATAATTCATAAAATTTTAAAAAGAAAACAAATAACATTTTAAATTTAAAAAATTAAAAATTTTCATAAGGACCATTTGTGATAGGTCTGTGAACCTCAAGGATGTTTTGTGATATACATATATGCCACGTCAGCAAACTAACAGTTTTTTTGACGGAACCTAACGGTATGGACCATTTGTGATCATGCATACTAACCTTGAGGACCACGAATGACAAAAAAAAATATTAAAGATGCAATCTGATAGTTTCATAAACCTTAAGGACGTTTTGTGATAATAAGCCTTTTAAATATTTCATAAGGATGTCATAGCTAGTTGTAGCATGTACCTTCACATAAAGTAGAAAAAAGATTACACACCCAACGCTAGATTTGATGTTCTTTCACGAGAATGTAGTAACTACTTTAGCTACTGTCTCAGTGTGACCATTGTTAATTATTATTATTACTAGTTTATATTATTGTTTGATTAAACAAATTTTAAAAATATATTGATTTTTTTTAATACAATCGATAGTCTAAACAAACTATAATAGAGAGGGAGGAATTTTTCATACACACACACTACTAAGTTGTCATCGAGGGATTCAAACATGAGATTACTGATCTACAAGTCAAAGTCATTCTTGTAACACCTAGATTAAATCATGTCACTCTAAAGAGTATTTGTCTTTTTGCGCAATGAGAAAGTTTGATTCTCGCTTTCTTCAATTTTTATTTATCGTCAAATCTCATTTGTATTAAATAAAAGACACATATATATATATATATATGAATTAATTAGTGGTGCCTTAGTTAAGACTTTATAAAATATAATGCAAGAGAGGTAGACCACTTATTAAAGTATAATTAACTGCGCTGCCTGCCTCTACAAATGGGTTGTTATGGAAAAAAATGAGATTCATAAAATGGCCAAAGTACTATATAATAACTCTTCCCACATATAATTTATTTTGGTAAGTGTTAGATTAATACCATATGATTAAAAAAAATGTTAAAAAGCTCCCAACCCCAAAACTGTCTGGAATATGATATTAAGATGAATTGTTTAATGTGATCGATGAAGAAGATGGGATCTTCATGGTTAGCTTAGCTGCAAGAAGATGAGAGAAATTTTTTTTTTTCTTGGCCCTCATTGATTGCAGGCTTTGACTGGATATTCTTGTCAACAAAGGGTCTCTAGTTTTTTGTTGACGAATCAAAGAAATCGGGTGGAGGTGGGTTGAGGAGAGAGGGGTTGCCTTGCGTAAAGGGTTTTGTTTGGTGTGAAAAGTTGGAGAGAGAGACACAAACAAAATAATGGTTCTTCTTCTAGACTGGACTGGACATGATTCATGATTCATGAAGATGAAGTGCTGCTTGCTTCATCTTTCTTTTTTTTTGCCATCTCATTTTCCACCTTGCTTCTCCTTCTTTCCAAGTTTGGGGTTTGCGTGGTTGGTCTGCGTTTCATCAAAGAAATGATTTTGTCTGAGCAAAGAAATTGAGAACGATTGGAAATATGTACCACCATGTATACCTAGCAGCCTAGCTGGACCCTATAATTGTGAGGTTAGATATCTAGATAGAATAGCAGGACCCACAAGGGGATTATTTAGGTGGGCCCACCTCTTTGCTAATTTGTCCATATTGGGCCATTATGGCTTTCTAATAAGCCCTGAACTTGAAAGAGAGAAGCATTTTAAGAAGGATAAACCATAAAGCCCAATAAATTGATGAACAAAATTAGGGTTTGGCTTGGGTTCGTTCGTTGTCTTTCCAAACCCAAAAAAAAAAAGCCCCGTTAATTTGATTCTATGTGTGATAAAAATGGTTTATATAAGTTCTAATTGATAATCTGATAACATAACATGTTACGGTTGTCAATTAAACTTGAAACCGAACTTTTGTGGAATAATAAGACGGAGTGACTTTTAAATTTGTGGTCTAGTTGGTAACACGAATGGGCCTTATTGCCTTTCCAAAAGTTCAGCCTTCTCATAAATAAGGAGAGGCTATAATGAAGAGTTTAAAGTGAGGACGCTATTTGAGGAGGCCAATCCCACCATCAAAACATTTAAAATGTTTAAGTCCCATGATTTCTTTACATTTGTTCATGGTGAGATTGACCTCCTTAAATAGCCTCCTCACTTTAAACTCCTCATTATAGCCTCCCCGCTCATAAATATACATATAAATATGTTACCCGGCCTTATAGTTGTGCATTTCTTGCTCAAAAACATTCCTAGTAAATCAGATAAATTACTGAAATTGTATGTGAATATGTCATTCCCTTAGAAGATAAGTCCTCCCAAGCTATGCACTGTCATGGAGTGCACTTGCAAAACATTGTTACAGCCTGATGAATACAGCACACTAAAGCCAAACAGTGATTATAAAAAAAAACCTAAAAGAACCCATCAGCGGGGAAAGCAAAAGGCTTGAAGAGAAATCGATGTGTTGGGGGCGGGGGGCACAAATTGAAACTGCTGCCCATACTGAAATCAGTGCAACTTATGTTTTTGCTTGAGATGCCACTCTGTTCGTGCTCGTACTATCTCCGCCTTATCGGCCTGCATCCGAAGCAGATGCGTGTACTCTAGGTCGGGCCAACGGTTGATGGAGTTGTTCTTGCAATTGGAGTCTTCAGCCAAACTTGCTGTTGCACTTGTCATGGACTCAAGCAAGTTTGATTGCCTGCATTCACGTCTATACTCCAATGTCATGCTTGTGAGATCATAATCTCTTAACACATTGATGGGCACACTCTGCTTAATAAAACACAAATTAATTTTGATTTAGTAACACATAATGAAAATGAAAAATGTTGCATGTAAGAGCAGCTTGTGTTATGTATTACCTCCAAAATCCATCCAATGTATTTCACATTGTTTACATGCTGGTTGGCATCCATGTCACTCCATCTAGGCTGGGATAATTGCAAGAGAAAGTAGGTTGTTAGTATATTAAGATGCTAACCAATTACCAACATTGCATGAAATTTTGATTAGTTTGATAGTTTGGTGGTCTTATATTTTTCTAGACTTACTGCTAAGCCTGATCGGATCCTCCCTGCAGTGCCGTCGGTGAGCTTGTCGATTTTTTCGCTGTCATTTTTCTCAGTGGCGACTGCAACTCTGTTTAGGTAGAATGGTAGCACTTCCTGTCTCACTTGTTCTGGAATCTTGGACAGCCTTCTTGTTTCTCTGTTCATGATCACCCAAGTGCTGCATGACAGATAAAAAAAATTGGAGGTCAGCTAAGCTATTTAGAGTTTTAAGTTTGGATAAATTATAAATTAAGCAGAAGAAGCTAGACCTTGTAGCTCTTGTAATGATTTCTTGAGTCTTGTAGTCTCGGATGATCCAATCCCTGCGCATTCCATTTTTGCCTGCTGCATCCACCCAAGTATCTATTTCAACAACATCTCCCCTGTCACATAACCCATTTTAGTGCATTATTATCAATTATTATGTCTAGTTGTTAATAAAAACATAAACTGCCACATAATATGGCATCACATACCAGGAGCTATATCTCTGTACTTGAATGAAGATGCGGGTGACGACCCAAATAAGCTTCCGGATGCTCATCTCACGGGTAGCACCGAACCCGTTTCCAGCCAGGCCAGAGCTTGTCACATGATTTAGAGCTGTTTCCTGCAACCAGTGGCTTTCATAGTTAATGAAAATATAAACTCTATACTTTCATGATTAAACTCTCCTAACTAATGACAGTATGTTCACTAATTTCACAATGAGCAAAAATTACAAAGGGCCATCCCTCTCAGACAGATACATAAAAGAGTAAAAAAGGAAAAAAAAATGGACCTGAAGGAGATTCATGAGCGTTTCCATGGTGGCAGTTTTGTCTGGTCCAATCTCATAAGACCTGATTACGAAGGTCTGCCTATATACAAACCTGCCCTCAACAAAATTTCCATGCAAAGAGGAATGAGCAGGTGCATCAATGTCATTATCTTTAATTAACTCCGTACTATTTTTGTTTCCAAACAATGTACCCTCTCCCACATGAACCCCATTGACCTTTCCATTGATTGTCTCCACACTTCTAGGAGTTCCTCCAGCGCTGGTTCTCACTGAAAACTTTCCATTTTTGCTTGTGATCATTGCTACACGCCTCGAACGATAAAACCCCAATTTGGTGGCCATCTCATTCTTCTCTGCCTTGCACATGTCCCTTGGAAGGCATAGTGTAGCAATGTTGTAAGTTCTTGCTGCCATTGATGCCATAATTTCTAAGCGCTCATTTGGTTGATCAGAGATATTGAAAGAAATAAACCCAGCGAAGTTTCAAGTTTGATAAAAGAGGGTGATCTAGCTTTTAGCACTTGTTGAAGAAAGAAAATTTGTCAAATATTTGTAGTAGGTGTAACCACTTATTAGCAGGACAAAGGGAAGATTTTGTCTTAAAATGGAGGAGGGCATGGGATTTCAGCTCAACCACTTCAATGGGTGGGGGAGAAATGTGGAGGGCCTGCACCAATGGCTTACACGCCAATGTAATTAGTGGTGTTTTTGTGCAAGTTTACAAGGTAGTTTTTAATAATAGATAACTTGGGGAAAAGTAATTTGGATTAATTAGCAACTCTACCATTGATTATGTTGTTTAATTTGGTCTTACTATTATGTTCTTGCAAGAAAAAAGGGGTACCTCTAAACAATAAGCCTTGTTTTGGTAATCTGCCTTCCAACTTTGGCTAGGCAGAGCATTTGAGATTGCTAGGAATACAGAAGCATTTGAGATTGCTAGGAATACAGAAGCATTCGTTAACAAAAACAACACTTAGACTCGAGAAGAAAGCCCACAGACAGAAATGTTTGGTCAAGCAAGACATGAAATTTTCATACCGTTTTTTATTCTACTTCCATAAAAGCCCACTTTCCATCCTTGGTAATGCAGCGCATTGGTCATCAGAAACCCAAATCAGATTTAGCCCACAAAGATGGTTGTTGACCATAGACCAAATAAGTTGCATTGTAGGGGGTTAAAATCCTAATCTTGCCCTAAAGAGAATCGTATTTACAACCGAGTGTATACTTTTGTATCTATAACACTCATTGCGTTACTGTTACATTCAAAACGTGAGATGATAAATTCTCTCCTAAGCATGATGGAATCTGATGCAATGGATGAGAGTTGACACTAATCAAAACTTCAAATTAAATATTTAACAAACCCCATCAAGAAGATTAAGATAAATCATTACCCCACCTTCGGATAATCCGTCTGGACCGGCCATGTAAAAAAGAAAAGGCAATGTCCTAACCCTACTTAGATTTGGATCGTCATCCTCCGGCACGTGTCACCGACGTCGACTAAAAAAACAGAAGAAAAAACATGACACGTGGCTTGTGTCTGGGGCAAAGAACAAAGCCATTGTGTCATTTGAGGGAAATGGCAGGGCCCAAGGCAGTCCAGTCCAGCCACACACACACCTGACCAACCTGATGAGACCACACTGTGCTTTCAGCCTCTAGATTGCGATTGGGCGGTGCTAAATCCACATCGACACGTCCAAGGCAGAATCCGATACTTGCTCTTCTCCTGCCACGTGTCCTCTTCATCTTATCATATAAATACATGTAGCAAACACCCCACAACCACCGTCCAAAATCACATCAATTGTCTTCATTTCTCCAGCTCTGAACAGTGAAACCCTTTTCTCACTGGCCCAGTTTTCTGCAACCAATCCCTCTTAGTTTGTGCTTTCAATTTAATTTCTTGGTGTTTTTTTTCTCTCCTTTTGGAACCCACAAAGACAGAGAAACAGAACAATGGGAAAAGCCTGGACCATGCTTACCCAACTTCATTCACTGGCAGGGTAAGACTTTAATTTCTTTTACTGCTTTTTTCATCTTCTTTTTTGGTCAATTTTCTTTCCAACATGTATTAATTTTTTGCTTTATCAGTTTATCTAATTCCCAATGTTCTTGGAATTTTTTTGCAGGCCAGTGGTGACGTTGCTTTACCCCTTGTAAGCAGCTCCTCTCTGTGTCAAGTTTTTATTTTTTTGTTTTTGCATTTTTTTTCATTATATTAATAAAACCCAATAAGGGGATGAACTTGTTCTTGATTATTTTTTTATTTTTTATTTTTGTGTTTGATTATAGATATGCATCAGTGATAGCCATAGAGAGCACATCTAAGATAGATGATGAGCAGTGGCTTGCTTATTGGATCATCTACTCTTTCCTCACTCTCTTGGAGATGGTAATCCAACCAGCTCTAGAGTGGTAAGAACAAATCATAAAAGCTTCAAGAATACACAGATACTATCAGAAACTAAGTTTATGATTGGAAAATGGAATTTGCAGGTTACCAATTTGGTATGAAGTGAAGCTTGTGTTTGTGGCATGGTTGGTTCTTCCACAATTCCAAGGTGCAGCTTTCTTGTATGAGAAATATGTGAGACAGCAGCTCAGGAGGTATAGAGATGGGAGAGATCATCCTCAATCCTCCCAGAAGTCCCCCACTGGGAAAGGAAAGAACAAGTTTGTGCAGTTCATGACCCCCAAGAATGTGAGTTCCTTCTTTTGAGACTTTGACAATATTTTTTAATTATCTCTTATTGATCCTTTTTTGGTTATGGGCAGCAGGGGGAGCAGGAGGCTTATTGAGAAGGGCAGAGCAAGAAGAGGCTTGCCTTTTGGTGTGAAAGAGTGAAGCTTCTTCAACCATCGTCTTCTTTTTCACCTTTGTGCCTTTTACTTTAGTTGTTTTTAACTTTGACTTTAACCTCCTCCAATGTACAACTTGATGACTTTTTGGGCTTTTGTGGCCTTTCTTCATGATGTCTAATATAGATGAGACACATGTTATCAGAAATCGGTGTTATATCACTTTCTGTTCTCTCTCATCCGTGTCCGCTTTTCAACCCCCACTAATAACTGTGGAAGGTTTTTTTTCACACACACACATGCCCAGCATAAAATGCGTTGCTTAAAAAGAAGGGAGGCTAGTTTGATTTGTATTGGTTAGGTAGGTGTGTTGTTTTTTGGGGCTTGCAAGGAAGGCTATAATCAATTGTCTTTAACTTGAGTGGGCCTAATGAAGTTGGTTTGAAGTGGGCTGCTCGTGAAAATAGCCCAAAAGAAAGAAAAAAAATATAAGCGATAGTTTAAATCACAGGGTTTATGCATTAGAACGTGCAGTGTTTTTTAAATGTTTCCTTGAATTTTTAACCTAAAGAAAACGACTGTGTGATGCAAAGGCCCTTCACGGGTTGAGAAAAACTAGGTAAAAAAATTTAGGCTTGAAATTGTTTTCCTTTCCATGTTGCAAGATATGCAACTAAATGGTCACAAATTACAACCACAAAAAAAAAAAAAAAAAAAGGGAAAGGAAGAACAAACAACAAAGAAAAAAAAGGTAAAAGACCCTCTATAAAATGGCACCCGAGGCCTCCCATAATTTTTGGGATTCGCACCGACCATGAAAATGTGTGTGAATGGAATTGGGATACCATCCATTTTAAACAAGTAAAAACAGCATTTCAAGTTTGAGCCCATATCAAATTCAAATCAATCTGTGGATTAATTTTCCAGTTGTGCTAACTTTTAAAGGCTTCATTTTTTGTGGGAATATTTTGGTTGCTTTGTACTCTGGTGTACTGTATACATGTACATACACTGTACACTTCCATCACATGCATGGCATGTGGGCTGAGCAAGGAAGAATCACCATGTAATTAGATTAGGCATCCACACGATCCACATCCGCATCCATTTACCGACTTTTAGAAAAGCTTTTCGGTTCTTTAGGCACCAAGAATTAAGAACTAATTAAGCACTAATTATCAAGCAAGTTGGGTTGTTTTTAAATTATCAAGAAACAAATGATAATTTTGAACTCCTTTGACTAAATACATGTTGGATTACAGCACTAATCTCCTTTTATCTTAGGAAGGAGGAATCATACACGTATACTCAACAGAAATGAAAAAGTGAGAGGAAAAGGAGGGGGTGTTGATTTGTTTGTTTTTATTTTTATTCATATAAAAACGATCGTCTAAACTACTTTAATTTAGAGGGAGGAGATTTAAACTTAAGATGGGCGCATTGTCACTTGGGTAATTTACTCAACTCAATCTGCAGAAAGAGTATTCATATCTACCAATATAAAATAAGATTTGCTTTTAGTTCCCTAGATTTCATCTAAACGGCCTTGGCGCTTTCATGACCTAAAAAAGCTATTTTCAATAATGTCTAAGTTGCAAAGAAAAACCATGACTTAGTGCTCATAAAATGATTATAATTAAGCATGATTTGTATACAACTCTCTTCTGGTGTAAATTTAATTGAATATGAAAACAGGAGATCATTTTGATGGAGTATGACTTTAATAATTAAATATCTACTCACAAAAGAAATTACAAAATATTACGATAGTATGACCACGTAATACATCTTGTACACATGTTATAATATCGTCACATACTACATCTTGTACTGTAGTATTCTATAATCACTCCTACTCACACCCCTCCCCGGTGACCTTTTTTGTTCCACTCAACTATGTCCCATCTAGTTGAGGAATTATGTGAGCAAAAAGCCAACAAAGCCTTCACTCAAACGTCCAGGAAAAAGAAGGGAAATACAATTATGCATATGCTTTCTACGTGGACTGCTTCTCCTTTAATAAATTTCATGAACAAAGAGAATCTATCTATAGCCCCAAACACCATCGAGGGCTCAAACTCATTCCTTAGTTGCATCAGTGAAGCTGATCATAGTATTCTGAGATTCTGTTACTAAATATTAATAAAAATTTGCAAGCAGGGCAAAAGCAGGTAGCCTGAGAAGCAAAAGTAACCAATAAAACACCAATCAATCTCCCACGACTTTACAAGAGTCACCTTCCCATATAAAGTAATAATCTGATGAATGTTAATTACAGAAGTAACCCCATTTCACCCACTATATAAACCAGTGTTTGCAAATGCTCTATGGTCCGCAGATGAAAACCACCCCCTCAATCTTTTTTCTTGTTCTTCTGAGATTCTCCTGACTCATCAGAATTACCTCTAGTCCCTTAGGCAAAAATGGATCCCATCAAGATCTTGAAGTTCAAAGCAATGCACAAGCACAACAAGAGGCATCACCAGCCTTTCAACAATCTCTTCCTTTATACTTTGACAGCATTAACTTGCAGTCTGTTTTGTTTTAGCCCTTTATGGCTTCCCTCTTTAACTTCTTCCATGAAGGCCTTTGTCTTTGTTTCTGTCCCAAAAATCAGTTCACTGTTTTTGAGCTCCAAGTTTGTGTTCATACTAGCCAATCTCATTGTTGTTGCCCTCGTTGGAGAATCCAAAATCTTTTCCACAGTCTCTTCTGCATCTAATATTGTTGACCAATATGAAAGCATGAAAAGGTGCCAAACCCTTCAGAGCTCTTCCACCCACCACCAAAAGGAACCTAAGAATCTGAGTACTTTTGTGGAAGAAAAGGTGCTGCTGAAGAGGACTTGTGGAGATGAAGAAGCTATAGAAGGGAAAGGATGGGATGAAGAAAGTGAGGAAGTAGTGGTGAAGGTGAAAGAGGATATAGATGAAGATGAAGATGATGATGATGATGATCAGAAATTGAACCAAAGAGCTGATGATTTTATTGCAAGGGTCACTGAAAGAAGGCTGTTTGAATTGGAGCTAGATAACTGCTTTTGTAACAGTGAAAAATGAACTCAGAATAGTTATAGGTTTAGTAGCAATTAAAGCTGAAGAAGTACTCTTTTTTCTTATGTTTTTCCAACCAGTATGGTCGGTTCGGTTAGTAACAAGATAGTGATATGTTTGCATGTAAATTTATGACTCCTTGTTCAAGTATATATTCAATTGCCCTATACTACTTGGTAAGAAAAGCTACTGTGTTTCGTTGGTTTGGAGTGGACTATTTATTTTCATTAAATTGAATTAGTGTCTTGATCGTTGTATACCAAACGAGATTGAACATGTGTTAGAATTAAAAAGACGGAATTAATTCTGCTGATCTGAACAGCAACGAACGTTGTTCAACAACAAAACTCAATCTGATTCAATTCAAGGTGCCATAAAGCTTAAAGCTCCAACAAAATCCAAGCTTCAGCTGCTTCTGCTCTTATATAACTTTTTGTAATGTTTTTTTTTTTGGACGATAACTTTTTGTAATGTTAGTATCTTTAGACGAACGAAAGTCACCTTTTTCTCCCTTCTCTGAAATTCCTGTGGCAGTGGGTTTGGAAGTACACGTGGGACTGCAATGCTTACTAATACAAGCCCAAGATCAGCCCAACCCAATCATCCAATATTGTAAGGCCATCTCCAGTTATAAGATTAAATGTAGTCCAGGTTTAAAAATTTAGCTTTCTAAAATATTAATTTTTTTAAAGAATAGTGCATGCCTAAATTTTTCCATCTCCAGTCATGCAGGATTATATTTTATGGTCTTTTTTATTTTATTATTTTAAAAAAAACTATAGTACAACACTCATACATTCCGCAACTATGTATTATTTAATTTAATTAAACTAGTCTTTAGAGACAATATTCCATATATGACAAGATTTTTGATAAGATTTTGTGTCCACGTGACACGTCTTATTCTGAGGAAATCTTAATAAATTTTCGAGCTATGATTTTTGAGTGACACATATTAAATTTTGAGTTCTCCTAAACGAACTATAAAATTAACTGAATACATCATACTATAAAAGTATATATTGAATTACTGATTTACTATAATATAAAATGACCAAAAAGGATATATGGAATTGACATTGCCAGAATCTACATCCCACTCAAGGTTGCAGATACTATGCTGCCATGTACTGTAAAAGATGAGGATGACTCAACAACTAGTCACCGGAGACTCTTATGGTATGACCGAAGATCTTTAGCTGCTGCCTCTGATTATAAATGCAAGACTGTTAGTATATCCTCTTCCTCGCCACTGGACTCAAGCAGTTTGATTGACAGTAGAGAATTGGTCATAAGATGATTAAGAAAGTGAAATATCGTATATATTTTATATCTTTTTTCATATTGAATTTGTGAGTGGTAGCCATGTATGGATTTAACAATTGAATTGGTCTGAACCCTAAGGGTTGGTTCAATGCCCATGAGGCCTAAAAACTAACTTATCCATTACGTTTGGCACCGGGGCCCTGCATATACTATAAGAGCATTTTCAGCAAGGGGTCCAAGAGGAGGTAAACTCAAAATGGTGTTTCCAGTAATAAAATTCTGCTAAGGCAAGGAGTGGGGCCCAGCAAACTGGGCTGGCCTGAGCTCCAGCCTGCGGGCTGAGCTGACGTCAGCACACGTCGCTACAGTGCCCTTGTCCACGTGGCGCGCGCTAGGCTCTTCGATCAGATTTTTTCTAGCAATCCAATGGCAGCAAATTTTTGTGCAGTAAAAAAATGGAAAAAAAATACCAGAAAATTACTGATTTGTTTTTTTTTCTCTATACCTTATTTCCATTTTCAACATTTAAGTAAATGTCTTTGTCCTTCTACTTTCATTTATTTTTATATTACTCCATTTACTTAAGTTTACAATGTAAATAAGGAAGTACTCCCCATTTGGATTCAAATAAAAATACTAGAAAATCAAATTCTCACCAAATCAAAATATGAAAAATCAATTTTAGTGCAAAATACGATTTAGGCTAAAAATGATGGCTCATTAAGTCAATATATACTTCATACTAAAATCCCATAAAATCAAGTTTTCTTATTTAATGTGTAAGGAATAAAAGCCGAAAAAAATTATCTTGAGAAAATGATTATTCCGAAAAATCATTTTTCATACTTAGTCAATATTGCACCTCCGCTAAAAAAATCATAAATCCGCCAGTATCTATAAATACCAACCAATACTCTTCACTTTTAACACCAAATCCTCATACATTTTTGTTTCTATAAATATCAACTAATACAAGTAATAAAATAAAATATTATCCAAAAATATTGTTTAGGTAAACAAAGTTGTGAAAAAAAAACAAAAAAATGAATAGTATTTGCCATGGCAAGCCTAAACTGCTGGAAACACATTTTGCTGAGGGAGCTAGGGCAGCCACTATTCACATGAATAGTAGCTGCCCTAGAGCTCTCCTTGCCATGGCAATGGGCTAACTGGTGAGTATTGGGTGCTGTAAGAGGCCGCATGGCTTAAGTTGCAAAAGAAGTAAAAAAGAAGAAGAAGAAGAAAAAGAAAGTGGAATAATTCTGCTGACATCTAACCAAACTAAAATTGTAAGAGTAACATCACCATAGATGAGTTCTTTGAAAAATTTCAATATGATTGGACAGGTGGGGATGTATTTTGGACAAATAATCACACTGAAATTTGATCTGTCTAAACTTGTTCATCCCTTAACCAATTCAATGTATAATACTTTTTAACACTTGGTAAAATGAATTCATTAGTATGTAGCTGAGTCCTAGTGAGTTAGCCCACATGTTTCTCATGGATCTGCAACGTTAAGATTTTCCAAGAATTTCACCCTCTCCACGTTTCTGTTATATTGTTTTCTATTTAGGTGAACACTTTTCTAAATCAAAGATCGTCCATATAGTTTTTTTTATCACCATATGAACTAACAAGCAGTCATGTGGATGATAGCTAATCTGATTCTTGGGAATGAGCCACTTATATCAATTAATGGATTGCACCAATTGCACATCCTCATATTCTTCTTGGCAGTCTTTCTTGTGTTATACAGTGCCATCACAATGCTGCTTGGAAGGCTAAAGGTACAGAAATTGGCAAGAAATTGACTTAAAAAGTCTCTTTGTTCCCTTTTGCAACTAATGAACTTGAATTCATCACTCTGACTACTTAACAGTGCGCAATGGATTCATCACTCTGAGTTTCATCAATTTGAAAATTTTGAGAATTCCATATTGAATGTGTCATCCCATTTATGGAAATGCCATATGTTCAGGTCCATTTAGGTCCAGGAAGTGAGTTTAACTTCCAAAAATATATCAAGAGATCATAAGAGGACGACTTCAAGGTCGTTGTTGGAGTTAGGTAATATCAATATTTATCATGTGTTTCTTAGTACATCACCAGCTGTAGATTTCACTAGCCAATCCTGCCTTGTTTAGTTTGGAGTACAAATATCCTGAATTGTTTCTTCATGTTGTTGGCAGTCCTGTATTGTGGGCATCATTTGTGATCTTTTTGCTCCTTAATGTTAAAGGTAAGCTACTTCTTCCTTGAAAAATCCTTTAACAAAAGAGATGATGATTGTAAGAACTTGGAATTGCAAAAAAAGTGTCAACAATTTTAGTAAAAGCATAAATCTATATGAAAAGTCAAAGATTTATAAACACTATTAAAAAATCAAGCTGAAAATCAACTATAAAATAATGCTACAAGTATTAGGGTGTATCAAGGGTATTTTTGGTAGTTCTATAGGCTGTACTTAGTTAATTTTACATTTTAATTAAAATATTAGTTTGTACTTAGATCATAGGGTGTACTCAGTTAATTTTAAGGTTCGTTTAACAGCACTCTAAATTTTTTTATAATTTTTTCTTAAATAACACGAATTGAAACATTTAAAACATTTAAAAAATATGTGTGAAAACATGAATTGAAAACATTTAAAACATTGAAAACATTTAAAAATTGAAAGCATAATTTTTCAGGCTCCAACAGTCATGATCAGTAATTTTTTATAATTATATATATCCACTTGACATCATCAATGACGTCAACACTTTTAATGTTTGCTATTGGATATGTATTTATACGAAATAATTCGTGCTCTTGTTCACACTTGATAATTTATCTTTTTCAAAAGCACATGTATGGGGCTCACAAAAAATTTGACCTATACCAAAGTCAGGCTACATGTAGCCCGGTTGGAGGACTAAATGGCCAAAGGTGGCCCTCTAAAATTTTATTAAGCCCATAATTAGAGATAAATTTTGCATCATTTTAGGGCTACATTTGAGATATAACCCATAACTAGAGATGGCCAAAGAATCCCAGCTCTGTCTTTATTCTTATCCTTCTGAGGCGGCAATATTGAGGAGCACCAAGACAAATTATACCGTCACCCGAGGAATGTCTAGACCACGTGTCCTATTGCTGCCATGCCATGGAACAGTGCCATTGTGCCACCACCTTCTTCTACTTTACATCTGCATGCCTTGCCTCGCTTTATATACAACGAAACCCCCAACCAAACAGATAGCTTTCAAATCCATCTTCATCATCTCAGAAAATCTCAGAACATCTCAGAACAATATCTTTATCTGTTGTCATCAATTAGTCATGTTGGGTGTTAATCTTATCCACAAGTTCTTGAATCTTGTAGCTCCCCCTTTTACCTTCTTCTCCCTCTGCCTCTTCCTGCCACCCTTTTATCTCTTCAAGTCCTTCCTCTCTGTGTTGAGCTCCATTTTCAGTGAAAACGTCAATGGAAAGGTGGTCCTCATCACCGGTGCCTCCTCTGGTATTGGAGAGGTAAACCCTAAAACCCTAAAACCCTATAATAATGTAACATGTTAATTAATTCTTCTTAATTACTTATATATTATTTATTTGTGTTGATAGCATTTGGCTTATGAGTATGCAAAAAGAGGGGCACGGTTAGTTCTTGTTGGGAGGAGAGAGGACTCATTGAGAGAAGTTGTTGATCGAGCAAGTGACCGTGGCTCCCCAGATGTTCTTATGGTTCGTGCTGATGTTTCCAAGGTTGAAGACTGCAAGAGAATTGTTGATGAAACAATCAACCACTTTGGAAGGTGTAAGTACAACTTCTAAATGAACTAATTTTATCAAAGAGAATTAATTAATGGCATGATTAATTGATGTGTATGGTGAGGTGATGCAGTGGACCATCTGGTGAATAATGCTGGGATCACTTCACTTGGCAGGTTGGAAGAAGCAACTGATATCACTAATTTTAGAGCCATCATGGTAATTGCTCTCATTCCATTAATTTTAGCCATCAATTTTTAAGTAACCCAAGTCCTGAATTGGGCTCTGCCCAAAGAAAAAGATTCCTAAATTGGGATATTAATTGTTCCTAGTAGAGGTTGAAACGACTTGTCGTTGCAGGACACAAACTTCTGGGGTTCAGTTTATACGACCCGTTTTGCAATTCCACATCTGAGATGCAGTAAAGGTAAAATCGTGGTTCTTTCTTCCGCTGCTTCGTGGTTGCCTATACCAAGGCAGAGCATTTACAATGTAAGTAGTCTTTGAAACCCAAATATTTAGAAAGAATGTTTGTACTGTACATAATACATATATATAATTTCATTAATTATTGATTGGTTATATAATATATGATTTGATCAGGCAAGTAAAGCAGCTCTGTTAAGCATGTATGAGACCCTGAGGATTGAGTTTGGTCCAAACATCCAAATCACAATTGTAACTCCTGGATACATAGAGTCTGAGCTCACCCAAGGCAAATTTTTAATGAGTGATGACGGCGAGATGATAGTGGATCAAGACTTGAGAGATGTAAGCTAATGTGAATCTAAATCATCATTGATCATGGCTCGATATATTTGCTTGAATTTAGGTCAAGATTAATTAACATCTATCCGTACTGTGAATCTAAGCCATTGATTATCGTTCGATATTTGCTTGAATTTAGGGACAAGATTTATCGTCGTAAATATGAATGTTCATTGTTTGTGCAGGCTCAAGTAAGTGCGACTCCAGTTGGGTCAGTGGAAGGGTGTGCAAAAGCAATAGTGAACAGTGTGTGCCGTGGGGACAGGTACTTGACAGAGCCAGAATGGTTCGGGGTGACATATATATGGAAGGTGTTTTGCCCTGAGCTGCTGGAGTGGGGTTATAGATTGATGTACGTGACAAGGCCAGGCTCTTCGGCCAAAGAAGCACCAAGCAAGAAGATCTTGGATTACACTGGAGCCGAGAACGTACTCTACCCTGAAACCCTCCACAGTCCTGAAGTCAAGACAGATTGAAGTTGTCTACTTGGGGTGGATTTAGGGTTTTGTATATTATGTGAAATAGAGTGTTGTGTTTTATGAGTGTTGGATTCTATATGGTTAAAATTGTGTTGTGTTTTATGTTTTTAGCCAATGAAGGAGATGCTTTTTTGGTCTCAGAACTGTTGTCTATGTATGTACATATTTGCCAGCATATGTGTAGACGTGTGCATTTCGTGATCTGCCAGGTGGCTCCACCAGGGCATGCCACGTGTTGTACAGGCCAAACAGATGTACATGGGGACTATTGGCAAAGCCTAACTATTGGCAATCCATGTGACAGTCATGGAGGGACCAGCTCAATTGTGGAGATTCACTTCTTTTGAATATGAGATTTTAACACAATTCGTTTCAGTTTATTTCACAGTCGTTTTGCCAATCAAACTTCATTAACTATTGAAAATTGATTGAGAATCGAACATGGTTCAGTACTGCTATTACCAACCCAACTCACTTCTTGTGATTTAGAATGAACACTTTTGTAATTGTGATATAATTGTTCTTAACGAGTAATTAGTAAATATATTAACATTTTCCATTAACTGTACGGAAATGTGTGGCGCAGGATGCGCATTTGCCAATATCGTTAACCTCATTCCCTCAATATAATGGCAATCTTCAACAAGATCCCTCTCATCTCTCTCTCTCTCTCTCTCTCTCTCTCTCTCTCTCTCTCTCTCTCTGTCTCTCTCTCTCTGTGATTCAGACTAAATACTTGCAAAGGAGCTAGAGAGAAGAAGCTAGGCAGCTATGGATTTGATTCACAAAGTGTTGAACGTAGCAGTCCCTCTACTAACATTCACTGGATTGCTTTTCTTTCTTCCACTTTTTCTCATTTACAAGTTTATTAGTTTCATGCGTCGATCAAAATCCATTGAAAACATGGGCGGCAAAGTTGTCCTCATCACCGGAGCATCTTCAGGTATTGGAGAGGTAACAAATTAATCGCACACACATATACATATATATTATTATTTTGTACCTTTTTTTATATCTTATCCAATGTTTTCCTTCTTAATTTGAAGCATTTGGCATATGAGTATGCAAAGAGAGGAGCTCGTCTGGCGTTGGCAGCCAGACGAGAGGACCGCCTTCGGGCAGTGGCCGATAAAGCTCGAGGGCTAGGCTCTCCAGATGCCATTGTGCTCCCAGCTGATGTTTCAATTCTTGAACACTGCAATCGACTTGTCAATGAAACCGTCAATCACTTTGGCCAATGTGAGTAGTTTCTCACAAAACGAATTATGCTTTTTGGCTTTTAAAATTATCAAAATCAAAATGAATATCAAAGCTGCTAATTAATTGATGCATGGTTTTTTTATTTTTCCTTGTTTTTTTATGTGCAAAAACAGTGGATCATTTGGTGAACAACGCCGGGGTTCTGCAAGCTGGCTCGTTTGAAGATTGGACACAAGGCCAATTCTCTAAGTTGGTTTCGATCATGGTATTATTTTCTACTTAAATGCATGCATATGATTTGTTGTTCTGTTGAAATTTGTGACCATAAAAGTGTAATCAACCCACTTAGCCTTGCTTAGGCCCTTCAAATATAATTAAGCTTCAAGTTTAGAAGGCTGTCAGCTAATTCATGTATGACTTTGATGTGTAGGACATAAATTTCTGGGGTTCAGTCTATTGCACCCATTTCTCACTTCCATACTTGAGAAAAAGCAAAGGGAAGATTGTTGTAATTTCTTCATTTGCATCATGGTTTTCTGCACCAAAGTGTGGTTTCTACAATGTAAGAAATTATATATATATATATATATGACTTTATAGTATATAGTTTGCTTTATCTAACACCCTTGTTAATGTTAATTATGTTTTGCTAATTGGTTATTAATTTGGTGGCTAATTCAGGCAACTGACTTGCTTCTTTGAGACATTGAGGGCTGAACTGGGATCTGATATTGGGATAACAATTGTGAGCCCAGGAGTGATTGAGTCTGAGATGACAGGAAGCAGCCAATTTTTATCACAGGTAATCAAATCATGTGGGACTCTTCCATTAATTAAAGGCTTGTTTGGGAGTGCTTCTAGAAGTGTTAAAAGCGCTTTCTGACAACCGAAAGCGCTTCTGACGGCATTTGGCAAAAAAGTTTAGACTTGCTTCTGGGCCATAGAAGCGCTTTTTGGAGAAGCACCTATCCTGTGCTTCTTTAGGAAGCACTCCCAAGTACTTTTTCAAGAAGCACTTCGATTTTTTATGAAAATTTCAACAACTTTCTAATAAAAACACTTTTGTTAGAAGCGCTTCTGAGCATAAGTGCTTTCTAGAGAAGCAGTCACAAATGAGCCCTAAATATATCCTCCAAATTTATATTTGAATTTGGCTAGAATTCTAGTTGATAACTCGTTGGGAGTGCTTTTAGGAGGGCTAAAAGCGTTTTCTGACAACCAAAGCGCTTCTGATAGCATTTGGCAGAAAATGTTTAAAGTGATTCTAGGCCATAGAAGCGCTTGGACTTCTTATGAAAATTTCAAGATTTTTATAATAAAAGTGCTTTTGTGAGAAGCGCTTATGAACATAAATGTTTTCCCACACGAGTCACATTCATTTTGTTTACAATTATTGAGCGTATATATTAGTCAATTAGATGTCATTGTCACACCCTTTTTTGGCACTATGCTTTTAAAAGCTAGACCCTTATTAAACGTGGTTTCGTTTGATGTTTCGATCTGAAATGAATTTGAAGCTACATTTCATGATTGCGTTGTGTATGTGATGATATATGTGTTGTGTTAGGTTCGTTCAAATTTGATGCCAAGTAAGTCAACAGAAGGGTGCACAAAGGCAATTGTGGACAGGGCTTGGCGTGGAGACATGTACCTGACAGAGCCAGCTTGGGTGAAGTTCGGATTCTGGTTGAGGGTTTTCTGCCCTGAGCTACTTGAGAAGCTTTTCCAGCTAATGGCAACGAAGAAGAACCCAGCAGGAACTTCAATTAAAGATGATTAATTAGGAGAAACATTAATTAATTTCTGTTACAATATAATATTGTACTAACTTCGATCACACTACTCATGGATCATGATAGAGAAAATTAGAGTAGAAGATCCGAATCCCACTACTCGTATCCCTTTTAAACGAGGGTCCAATAAATTATTATTTTTTAGTTTTGCCTTGTATTAAAATAAAATAAAATTCTTTTAAAGAGAGTAGGAATTTAAAGCTATGTTGGGTCTCTAAAGAAAACATTTGGGTGCCAATAAAGTTTTCCTATAATTGGTAAAATTACTAACATTAAGCCCAAAAATAAAAAGCCCATGAAGCCCAAACGGAACAAATAAACCCGAAGACTTACCCAGAGATCAGGAAAGTGAAAAATCTTGCCTAGTCAGATCAGAAAAGTAAAACTGTTTTTGTTACGGTCTATAAACCCCGCCCTCCTCTCTCACATCTCACTGAGTTTTTCAGGTTTTTCTAACTTGTTCAGAAAGAAAAGAAACAGAGAGAGAGAGAGAGAGAGAGAGAGAATGGAGAGAAGGATTATGCTCGCCGGCCACCCACCTTCTGATTTGCCAACGCCGGACACCTCCGAGAAGGTGTTCATCCGCCCCAAAGTCCTCCTCAACATGCTCAAGCATGTTGCGTTTGCTTCTTCCATCTCCTTCTTTATTTCTTATTATAAATTTTATGCAAATTAATTGTTTTTAATCTTTCGTTAATTGTATGAAATTTGATAGCAAGAGCTGGCGTTCCTATGGAGGTGATGGGGTTGTTGATCGGATAGTTTCCGACGAGTACAGAATCGACGTCGTCGGCACCATTGAAATGCCGCAGAGTGGTACTGCCGTTAGTGTGGAAGCCATTGATGACGCCTTCCAGATGAAGATGCTCGACATGGTTAAGCAGACTGGACGGTACTAATCTCAGTGTCACTTAGATTATCTAGCTTAATTACGCTTCTGCCTCCTTATAATTAGTTTAATCTTCTTCTGATTCAAACTGCAGGGCAGAGCAGGTTGTAGGTGGTACCATTCACATCCTGGGTTTGGCTGCTGGTTATCTTCTGTGGATATGAACAACCAACAGGTTCTAGCTTTATACAATATTTCTGAGAGTATATGAATGTCGTGTTGGAAAAATTCCATATGGTTGATAGAGATTATATTCTTTTGACTGTTCTCAATTGGTTTGATTCAATGGCTGCTCGTTAATTGTTAGTTGGTTCTTATCATATGCTTGTAAATCTTCTCCAGAGCTTTGAAGCTTTGCATCCGCGTGCGGTGGCGGTGGTGGTGGATCCAATTCAGAGCGTGAAGGGGAAAGTGGTGATTGATGCCTTCCGCCTCATCAACCCACAAACCATAATGCTTGGCCAAGAACCAAGGCAGACAACATCCAATCTGGGGCATCTTAATAAGCCATCCATCCAAGTGAGCTTCTGAACAAGTTTAAATTGTAAATCCCTTTCTTTTGCAAATTGTAATGACAAATTTTTGACCTCTTTCTGTAAATTTTCTCTTCAGGGATTGATCCATGGGTTGAGCAGGCATTATTGCTCCATAGCTGTGGATTTCAGGAGGAATGAACTTGAGGAGAAAATGCTGCTTAGCCTTCGTCAGAACAAGAAATTGACTGATGGGCTGATGCTCAAGCCATTTGATGCCCATTCAAAAACAAATGAGCAAACTATTCAGGTAAGAAAGTTCATCTCAATGATTTTAGTTTAATGTAATGGCTTGGCCTGTCACTGTCCAGAAATACTATGATTTTAGTTTTAGAAAAACCACCAAATCTTCATCTCAATGTTGTTTACCTGGTTAAAAGTTCGTGACAAAATGAAAACCTGTTTGACAGAAGAAATAAGTGTTGGAATTTTGTCACAATAGTTTAAAGTGTGAGCTGATTTGAAATGAGGTCTAGTGTTCATGGTATTTTTTTTTTCATTTGGGTTTCGCAGGATATGTCAACCTTGGCTATGCAATACATCACCGCAGTGCAGGAGGAATACGAGGAGGAAGATGAACCAGAGAAGCTTGCAATTGCTAAGGTGGGAAGGAAAGATGCCAAGAAACACCTTGAGCAACTTGTCTCCAACTTGATGTCCTCAAACATAGGCCAGACTTTTGGAGCAATGCTTGATACTGTTGTCTTCTAGATTTAGTGTGTAGTTGTCTTCTAGATTGAGTATGTTTGGTACATTTTTTCCTTTCATCTTCTGATGAGATAGATAGAAACTGTCATTTATTTATGTGCTGAGAATGACATTAAATAGCAAACTACATTTGCTTATCTGGAAAAGCTTCCTCAATCATCATTGTTGTTTAAGCTTAGGATATCTATCGAACCGAAACCGGATACACACACTCCTTCAAGCCGGTTAGGTCCAGGAGCTTCTTACTTATTGTATCCCTCTCGCCACCGATCCCTTTGCTCATCAGTAACATACGGTTAGACCATTCCAGTAACTCTGGGAAAAACACCTTCCAGTAAAATGAATGCCAAACCCAAGCTGGTACTGTCAAGTAATTTTCTCCCCGGCATGCGCTGTCCACGATTGATTTGGCAGCCTCCTTGACAGGCAGTATTGGCATTATGCTTACTTCAACCTAACATGGGGTGTTCGAAATTAAGCACATAAATTAATACCATTGAACTCTATAATCACACAATAACCAAAATAATTAATTAAGCTTACATCTCTCAATTCTTGATCCAATACCAGTTGGCCTTCCTTGGATAAGAATTTGCCTTTGGTCATTTCTGATTCAACCAAACCTGGAGTCACAATTGTTATTCCAACTTCTCTCCCAATTTCAACTCTCAGCGTCTCATAGAAGCTTATCACTGCTGATTTGGTAGCCTGAATCCAATGTGAAATTACAGAACTAATTAGAGATTTGAGTACTGAATTAGCTTGTTCATGAGGTTAATTGGTTCCTTTACTTACACCATACAAGCTTAGTCGTGGCACACGCAACCATCCGGCAGAGGAAGCGATCCCCACGATCTTCCCTCTGCTCCTTTTAAGGTGTGGAATGGCAAAGTAGGTGCCATATACTGAACCCCAAAAGTTTGTGTCCTGTCAAACAAAGTGGAGCATGCACTAATTTCAATCACAAACATATATAATTTCCAGCTTAATTTCATGAATTCACTAAACAATACATATATAGTGTTAATTAACAATGAAGGCATTATAATTGTATTTACAAACTACCATAGCTGGTGCTATTTTAGTGACATCAGTGGTCTCTTCAAACAAGCAGACTGGAGTAATCCCAGCATTGTTGACTAGGTGATCCACTGTAATTATTTATCAAGAATTAATCCAAATAAATAAACATACGAATGACCAGAAATTCTCTTATGCCCGGTAATAACGTGTGAACATCCGGATGAGAGAATAATTATACGAATAACATAATTAAACTGAGAAAACTAATTAGTTAATTGATTAATTGCACTTACAACGCCCAAAGTGGTTCACTGCTACATCGACAAAGCGCCTACAATTTTCCACCTTTGAAACATCTGCAGGGATTACGAGAACATCTGGGGAGCCAATGGACATGGCTCTGCTAGCCACAGATTGGAGCAGGTTTTCTCTTCTGGCAACAAGAGCTAGGCAAGCTCCTCTTCTAGCATACTCATATGCCATATGCTTCAAAACCACCATCAAATTAACACAAACATAATTGTAAAAGTAAGCACCTCATTAAATTGGGCGTTTGGGAAATAATTATGAAAATTTCATGTTACATTTAAAAGTGCTAGGTTGGTGGTCCAAAATATATGTACCTCTCCTATGCCGGAGGAAGCTCCAGTGATGAGGACGACTTTTCCGGCCACATCTTCACTAAAAACAGATAGTACGGCGGAGAGGAGGAACTTGTAAAAGAGATAGGGTGGCAGAAGGAAGAGAAGAAGGTGAGAGATATTGGAGGAATTATAATGTTGAGTACCTTGTTAATGATATCATCCATGGCTTATTTAATTAATTTGCATACATAAATTAAAAAAAATATACAAAGGAATTCAAGTGCTGTTTGTTCTGATTAATTTATATATATATATATATATACTTGGAAGGGTCAACAGAATTTTGCAACGTAGCAGCGTTGCATGAAAAAGGAAGCAACACGTAGTCCCGGTGAGGTGTCGATACAGCTTATGAGACAAGTAAAAATTGACCCCCAAAAAAACCAAATAAAAGGGTATTTTGGGCACAAAACTTAAGGAATGTATATCGAATTACCTACAATAAATTTCTTATTATCTTCCTCATCTTTTAACACTCGTGTTCCTTGTAAACACTTCCCCAATGAAATAGCTGAGATAACGTTCAGAAAATCCGGCTTTACATAAGACGTTTTCGGAACCTCTTTCTGTGGCTGCCACAGCAGCCATTTTTGCAAGCAAGAGCTTCATCCAAATCCGGATCTTTTCCATGATACAGCATTGACCACGGAACCACACGCCAATTGCGTTTCCATTATAAGCAATAGCAACACCAGCGCTATAAGCTCGATCATCAGGGGGATATATCAATGGGGTGGGAGGAGAGATGTTGTGAAGTCCGAGCTGGAGAGGAAGGATACTGTGATGTCCGAGCTGCAGAGGAGGCATGCCCTGATGCCCGAGCTGGAGGGGAGGCCTTTATTCTCCTCAAAAGCAACCACGCATCAGATTGATTACAACCCTGCTTCATCTCAAGGGCAATTGGAAGATCATGCAATCTCATCTCTATAAGCATTATGCCCTGAAACATAAAACTCCAATATGATGAAGAGAGATAGAAGAACTGATGAAACGATTGTGAATAAGGTCAAAAACTGAAAATTGACTTGGTACTTGGTAGGTATATTACCTCAAAATTTGTTAAGAATTTTTGAAACTGCTTCATTTTCTCCTTCATGTTACGGACTATTGTTTTGTCTGGAGAAGAAATGGCAGCTTTGACCTCCTCAGGAGAATGACCTATCCCCTCCTGTACAACCTGAAGAGCACAAACAGCTAATCAACATATCCAACTCCAACAAGTATAGGTCATCATGGATGACACCCCCCAAAAGCTCTAACTTACATTGTGATCAACGAGAATTTCTTTAATGAGAGTGCCGTCATCAACATACGCCTGAAGCTCATATGTATGTGTGTATTGGAATTTCTTCACACCAGTCAAAACACACTGCAGAAATTATGTCTACATTTCAGTAATATAGTAACTATAAATCTATCATCTGATGGAAATAAAAATACTAGAAAACCATAGGCACCTTAACCTTCCCCTGGATTGAATGTGTGTTCTTCATCATAGCTAACTTGGCTGACAAACTACAAAGGTAACTGAAAGGTGGTTCGTGGTCTCCAGAAAGTATTTCTTGGCGCTCGACCTCACTAACCACATTGATATCCTCATCATTCAAAATAGTATCAGACGATGGGTAACCCCCATGAGTTTCGCCCTCGTTAATCATATTGATATCTTCATCATTCAAAATAGAATCTGAGGTATGGTTTTCTCCCCCAATATGAATGGCATCCATTTCGACATCTTCAACATCCAAAGCATCCTCAAAGGATGGATTAGGAATGGCATTTTCAGGTACTCGACTTTCCCTGCTATGACCAGCACTATTTATGTGGAGATTCTCAACACCAAAATCATCAGATAATGGGTTGGGAATAGCATTTCTTCTGCTATAGGGAGTAGTATCCATAGGCATCTCTTCAACACCAAATACATCAGTAGATGATGGGTTAACAACAGAGTGTTCTCCACTGAGAGGAACAGTAGATTCTTCGGCAGTCACTGGGCTGGTGTTTCTAGAAGATACGGAGCTGGTATTTCTGGCTGATACAGAGAATGTAGCACCTACAATTCAAGAAAGGATGCAACAGAACTAACTTAGAACATAATGGAAAAACGTAATGTAACGACAGGAACTAACTAGAGCTGCTATCTTATATGACTCTCTCCGACACATACATACGGAGTCACCCTAATTCTACGTTATATAGGGACAAGAAATTCCAAGAAACTAGACATGAGCCGCTTATGCTCTAAAAAGCCATCTAGCGCCAACAACAAACAAGTAAATGGAGCCCTCTATATACCTTGGTTAGACGCCTGAAATGGGGTTGGGGCTTCCATTGTTGAACTATTGGTGTGTCCAGCATCATGAACACCGTTAGGAGGCCATGCAGCAAGAGTTAACCTTGTAGCTAGAGGAGGAACCACTCCATTCCTGGTTCTGCATAACAATAACACAAAAGTATCAAGCTCATCGGCTTGGTATACTTTGTGCAAGTGTGCAAATTGTAATAAATGTAATGAAGTGATCAGTTGTAGTCCAGCATTCCCTTACATCAAGAAATTGTGAACCCAAAGAAAAAGGGAGGGGGAGAAGAAAAATCAAGATTGACCAGCATGTTTCTGAGCTTAAACTGCAACATGAATATTAGTTTTTTCCAGTACAGTTCCAAAGTCACAACAATCTTGATGTAAGTTATTCCTCACCAAAGAAAACAATTCATCTTGCAGTCCGCCAACATGAATACTTTTGAACCAAGCATGCAGTCTGTAATCCAATATCATGGACCAAGTTTAACTTCAAACCTGTTTGTCCAATACCACTATAAACTTCTACATTGCAAGAACTTCAAACCTGTTTATCCAATACCACTATAAACTTCTACATTGCAAGAGCTTTTAGAAGTAGAAGTATTATCTAATCATGGAATAAGTTATACTTTTTTGTTTGACAATTTATGGTTTGACATGAACACTAGTAAGTTGTAAACCTTTAACACCACTAACATATCTTATACACTTTATAGTTACCTGTTTCCTCTAGGTGGCTTATTTACTTCATCAACAAGGCGTTGACGTGCAGCATCCAGTTCCTCAACTAATCCTCCTAGAACTTCAACAGATTCAGGGACCAGCATAAGAAGTCCGTGGCGTATATGCACATTACACAGAGCAACCTAGAGGTTAATAGGATAATCTGTGTTTGAGTCAGAAGAGCAGATAAGCCATAAAGGGTTTAATCTACCAGTACAATTTGTCTTTCTTGACACTAAAAAAACTGTCAAACATTGGAACAAAAATAAATGAAGTGAAACCATTTTCAGTAACGAAGATAGCCAGAGAAAAATAAACCTTCAAACCAGCAGGAGCCAAAGCTTCAAGCGCCTGAATAGGCCTATATTCCATGGCAAAGACGCGTTGAACACCGTCTGTTATAGACAACTTGAGACACCTCTTCAGTCCAACAGCGGCTTTCTGATACCTAATCTTGAGAGGATTGCTGATATTAACAATCTCATCAACCTGCAACAAAAATAAAATAAAATAAAGGTTCGCCTGTATATATTGTCATTACCAAATGACATTTCAAGTTCACATTGTTCTGTTAATTCGCAGCAAAAGGTTCAAGCCTGACCTGCAACACATAAGGTCCGGGAAGATCGACGAGATGGAGAGAAGCCACATTTTCTGGAAGCACGCCTCCGCCTGACAGATTCATATCCGAAACCAAAAACTGCTCGAAGCAGAGCTTCGCCTTCGTCTCCACATCAAAATTTTGAAATCCCGGTACGGATTGCTGGAGTCCATGGACACAAGCATCAAGCCACTCCCTCTTTAGCCTTAACCCTAACCCCTGGAGATGTTCGCTTATCGGACACCCGCCGGAGCTCGGTGGAGATGGAGATGGAGGTGGAGGGGGAGGTGGAGGCGGCCGGTTAATGGGTTCCGGTGCCGGATCCTGAGCCGGCGGAGGATGATGTGGTCGATTGTCGCTCTCGGGTTCCGGAGACGGCTCAGGTGACGGAGACGAGAGGTTGTCGGAGACATCGATGAACTCGTCGTCGTCGTCGGTGATTGGGAGCGGTTCGGAGGGGTAAGGGTTTGGAGGGGCTAGGGTAACGGGTGGGTGAGTGACAGCTGACGATTGCTGCTGAGGTTCTTCATTCTGGTGTTGTTGTGGTTGTGGTTGTTCTTCTTCGTCGGAAGAGTAGCTGAGCCTGAGACGTCTTCTGAGCATATTTGGTCGCAGAAAATTTTTGGGGATTTTGGAGGGGTTTTTAGAGACGACGGTTTGTTTTGCAGGGAAGTGAGTTTGAACTCTTTAGTTTTTCGGCGGTAAAGGTGTAAATTGGGCCGAGCATAGCTAACCGGCCCATTCCAACTTTATCTTCTTTCTTTTTTGGGTAAATTTCACTTAAGTTTCTCGAAATTCAAACTTGCTACACGAAGTTTTTTTATACATTTGATTTTAAAATTTTAACTTTATTAATTTTAATTGTTTATAAAATAATACAAAATTTTAATTGTTTACTGGTCCACATGGTGCAAATTCAGAAATCAATGTGGAGATATGAATCTCACGTCGTCGTTTAAAGGAAAACTTGACAGTTAAACTAACAAAGGTATGAAAGTGATAGACGAAAAAAACTTCGTGTAGTAAAGTCTGAATTTCAGGAAACTTTCGGATAGTAAAGTGAAATTTACCTCCTTTTTTCTACTCATAATATTGCATGTATTTTGCACGTTATCCTTTTAAAAGAAAGTATCGATATTTCAACCCTTCAACAAGGTCACATACGAATCATGTGCAATTTTTAGAATGAAGACGTAAACAAAATTAAACTACAGGTGACACATTGCAACAAATTTTTAATTTAGGTTGCACATTATTGCAATTTGTGTTTAGTTGGCATTTTGACGAATCGTCAATCCAATCACAAATCTTATCAGCATTTGTATGAGCTATAAAATCACAACACTGCAGAACATGAAGATGTAAATATCATATATAACACCTGATCAACAGTGAAGAAGAACATAATAAGGAATTGCATAATTGCATTGAATCTTGGAATGTTAGCATATGGAGAAATGATAGGATCCTAATTGTACAAAGTTTCTGTTCGTCAACACTATTTGCTAACCCACCCACACCGCAGCGCCGCGCCCCACACCCTAATCAGCAAGAATTATAAATCCAAGCAGTAAACACCTAAAGAATTGAACAGCCTTTACTAAGAAGACACATCACTGCTCTCGTCGTCTATGTTTCTACTCTACTTTACATCTAAAGATACAACAAACATTTCAAGATTTTAAAGAAGGATGATCCCTCCATCTAGGCACACCAGAATCAAATGTCCTCTGTAAGATATTCATCCGCTCTTCAACTAGAATATCCTCTACTTCTTCGATTTGAGCACATTCCTTCTTCCTGATCAGCTCCAGATCTTCAAAATGCTTGAGTTTGCCGTGCAACTTCTTCATCTACATAAACATTCATGCCAAAAAAAGGGAGGAAGGATTAAGATCATATGCAGCAAGCAAGACTTGCAACAAATGGGGAGAAAATCACATGGCTATCAACTCCCTCACGCAAAAAGGGCCAAAAACACAGAGACAAAGGAGGGGAACCAAACTAAAATAATATAAAACTACGATATATACCTGCGTCCCAATTATGGTTGCCATTAGATGTTCAATCTGTCTATCCTCCTGATCGGCCAATAATTTTGCGTGAGCAGCAGCTGCTCCAAGAGCTGTTCCAATGGCAGCTCTAATTTGCAAAGTTGGAGGTATGTCGTCTTTTTTAAAGATTGCATGCCGACTCTCTAGAAAATATAGAAATTCAAATAGAGACGGTTAGGACTGAAATGATGCAATAACTAGATCGCCAGCAAAATAACACAGCGACTAAACAAATATTAGGAAAGTGCAACGGAAACCAACAACAATCACCAAACACTAACTTAAATTAGGCCAAATATATATAACTATTTACAGTAGAAACTTCTCCCTTATTCCTGTATTCCAAGTTGGTTATAGCAAACTGTACAAATCATGTCATATAATTGGCTTTGCTTCAAATACCTGATTGAGTTGGCCTTTCCTTCATTTCAGAATCCTCACCATGAACTCTGAAATTGATAAGAAATAAGAAGTTTCAGAACTTTAACATCAACATAATACAATAACAAATAAAAGTATATATGAAGCATCAGTTGGAATCAGTTGGATAAATAACCTCTCTGTCTCACAATTTTTAGCGGGAGACCACAAGCCATTAGGAATAGAATCATCGTCAGCATTAAATATCTCCCTTGAACAAGAGGTTTCTTCACAAAGTGCATTAACGGCAGCCTCAGCTGCAGCAGATGTAATATGTGGACCAACCATGGTTGTTATGGCAGCTACCTAATGGAAACAACCTTAGTATTTTGTTATGCATATTAAGATGACGGGAAAAGAAGAGAAACAGAACTAAAGACCACAGTTAAAAAGAAACAAATAATGAAATCAACCTCATAACATTTTTCTTTCTTCATTCATACGTGCATGTATGGTGTTTTCAGCCATGATATGTCAAAGCACTGGCAAACTAAACTAGACCCCTAATAACCAGTTTAGTAATTTTATTGGTATCATAAAAATAGAATTGAACAAGAACTGATGTCCGAAAATATTGCTCACCAAGAAGTTAAATATTTATAAATTGGGCCAGTAAGGTACGTACCTGTTTAATCAGTGAACTACTAGCATCCGAAAGGGAAGCAATGCGCTGCCTTTTCAAAGGAGGGCCTTGATCCAAAATATCTCCATTCTGCTTGCTGTCATCTGTCTGCTTATGCAACTGACCATTGGTTTCGACAGTATCTTGACATTCAGATGAAGATAAATGAATGCGCTCGGAAGAGATCAAATTACCACTAAAGCCGCTAGGATTGCCTTTTCTGTAGGCAGAACCCAACACAAGCTCCCCAAAAGGCAGATCAATGAGCTTAGCAATACAATCAAATTTCGTCTTGGTCTGAACATTTTGAGCAACAAGCTCCCAATCATCCCCATGCTTCAGAACAGATTCTAAAAGTAGTAGAGTTTCAGATTCAGTCCACTCCACTCCGTTAGTACCACTCTTTTCAATTGCCTCATTTAACTTGAAATCATCCCTCAATTTGTTCTCCCCATAGTTCCCATTTTCAAAACATTTTATGCAAATTAGAAAATCACCCTGCCAAATATGATAAACAGATACAGAAGTTAAATTAAGTTTTGGTACAGAAAACTAAGGACAAACAAATTTACTACAGAACAAATTGAAGAACCAGTGAAAATACCTTGCTATACTTGTAGTGTCCAGTTTCACAATGTCCACCACAATTGCCACAAACCAACCCCTCCTCCTTCTTTAAACCACCAAAAACATCAGAATATGATGCCAATGGAGCCAAAGTAATTCTATTCACAACTCCACCCCCAGCATCCCCAGCTTTAGGGGGAGCTGAAATGGGTGAAATTGGTTTAATTGAATTCGGCATCGCAGCCACACGGATCCCATTGGGGACCCCATCCTCAACCTTAACCTTAGACCTCTCCTCACCCTCAATGCCAAAACCACCGTTGACACCCAAATTTGCACTGAAATTAATCAAACCCCACTTCTCCAAGAAATTAAACACCTTGTGGAGCAAACTAACATCACCCACAAGTGACTTTCTAACCTCAGTGAATGTGAGTTTCCTAGAAGGGTCTTCTCTGTACTTGCTAATAATAAAGTCCCTGTATTCCTTGTATGTTTTTGGCGTTCTTGAAATTGAGCTTCCATCGAAGTACTCTTTCAAAGCAATTCTCTCAGTTTCATGAATCTCATCCCACGAAAACCAGCCTGAGAGAAAATAAAAGACAAAAAGCTCAGACCTAGGCTTCTGCTATATACATTAACAAATAACTTCATAAAATCTAAACAGAACCCCGGAAACCTTTTTCCGAGCTTGTTCCCACGTGAGGAGCGATTACGGTTTTGAATTAAAGCTAGGGTTAGGGTTTTGTTTTAAAAGAGGGAAAAGGGGAGGGAACTTACTAGAGTGGCTTGGAATGGTGTAGAGGTCGAGCTCTGGTTCGTCGGGTCGGAGCAGTTTAGAACCCGGGTCGTGTGGTGCAAGTTCCATCTTGGACCAGGTAAGTGAGCCGAGTCGTGTTGTTGAGTTGGGTCCTAACGATCTCTCGCTCGCTCGCTTGCTCTCTATTGTTTGCTTATGCTTCGATCAATGGCTTGGTCAGCGACTCATCGAGGTCTTTGGGTCACGGACCAATCAGATTCTGGCTCGCTGTGTATTCTTTGGCTATGATGTAGGTTATAACTATGTAGGAGTTATATGAGATCGCCCCTTGGGAATGCACGTGAGCTTCACATGACATATAACATTTATTATTACAAATTTACCAACTAGCTCTTTTTTTACCTTTTTTCTTTTGGTCCGAATACCAATTATATTGGACCAATCCTTACCCAAGTGGCCAAAAATAAAAATAATTTTTTATAACAATATTCATTTTCCATTATTCAATTTCAAAATTATTTTTGGGAGGAATTAAATTTCAAATTATATTCCCAACAAAATATGGAAAATTTTAATTTGTTTTTAAGCCACATTTTCCTGTTTCCGTTTACACATATTCTTGTTAGCCTACTCTGTACCTGTGTTTCCATAACGATCGATCAAGTTAAATGTAAATTCTTCTATGCTCCAGGGTTAGGCCACTGATTTAACGCATGCTTTGAATTTTGATATGGGCAAAAAGATTTGGTTTCAGATGTTTGGAAATTTAAGGCGACAGCATTCAACTTGCGTTATTGAGAAGAATTAATTTAAACTACTTACTCAGAAAAGTGTTTCATGAATAAATTTATAAGATATTACATCGCCTTCCTCCCCTAGCGAGTGATGCGGATTGAGAATCCTTCAGGCTCGTAATAGCATTCATATGAAAGCAAAAACAACAGTTATTAGCTAGCTAGTAACTATTTGATAAAACCAGACAAATTATGTAACCATGGTTGAAGAAAGGAACACATTAAAGGCGAACTGGTTTGGATGAAAATAGACGAAGAGAAATGTAGATGCTACAGATGTTCTATCAAAAACCATATCCACACTCTAACCAGAGTGATATAAAAGCTCAAGTTGATTTGTAAGTGATAATAGGGGGACAGACTAGTCTTCAAAGAACCAGAAAAAACAGAAGAAAATGACCAACACACTCTCCTCTCTCTGGAAGATACTTCCTAGTTCAGCCTCTGTGCGGCTTCCTTTGCTAAGAGCTTCTCCTTTGCCTTGGTCCTGGCCTGTGATTTCGAGCCCATGATACCACCTCCCCACTTCTTTCTGTACTCATCGTACTTGTCGTTGAAGTTGGCCTGAAAATCATTTTAAAAAATGAGGCAACACGTATATCTTGCGCATTTACAAATCATATCAGTAAAAAAACACTAAGGACATGTATATCATGTGCGTGAATCTTTTAATATACCTTGATAGCCTCCAGAATCTTGCTGAACTCCAACTTATCCTCATTCTTAACAGTGGTCAAGCAAAGTGCAGCCGCTGTTTTCTTGTGGAGAATCTGTGAGCACAGCAACATATATATATTTAGATCTTTCACAACCCAGAGTTATACCTAATTCTATCAAGAATACCAGAAAAAATTACTGAGTTATACCGCTCCCAAGCGTGATTTCCCCTTCACAATGCAGTATGGGATCTCCATCTTCCTGCACAGGGCTGGAAGCCATACAACCAACTCGATGGGGTCCACATCATGAGCAATAACAACTAGCTGAGCCTTATTCTGTGAGGCAGGAAACCATCTCATTGGTTAGCATAACTCATATGCATTTAACAAGATTCACAGGAAGGAACAAATCAATATGATGCATGCAGTGATAGATTAACAACCTGCTCAATCAGGTAGGTTACGTGGTTGAGTCCATATTTCACAACAATTGGCTTCTTTGCCTCAACAGTTTTTCCTTCAGTTTCAGCTTGAGCTCTTTTCAGCAGACGTTCCTTCTTTGCTGCTTTGTCTTCAGGCCTGTACTTGAGCAGCAACTTGAAGAGACTTGTAGCTGCAGGCAGTGTTACAAATATTGAGAAGTGTTTTGTGGTGATGACTTATAAGAGTTTATCTAGAAGGATAATTGTTTGAAGAACACAAGCATAAAAATCATTTAAATACTTCAACGAACACAATCAAAAGATAGCTCCACCATGTATGTTTCTCATACTAAAAACATGATAAAGATCCCATCACAGAACATGACGGGAATAGTCATTAACAACTCAAATCAGTAAGCTTAGACCTACAAATCCTTGCTTAAACTAAGGAATGCGGAATAGGTGTGACAGTGGCATAGAGGGAGAAAACTGTGTGCATTAAGATAATATTTTCCTTTTGCAGTGGAATAGTAAGCACTAGGAAATGAACTTATGTTCACCTATCCAACAAAACATTTTCTAAAGATGTTAAGAATCTAAGTATTCTGACCAAAAAAATAGAATATAAGTATTTGGATAGCCTTGTTCAAACAAATCCATTCAAAACAATCCTAACAATTGAAATTACTCAAGCAGAAACTAGCACGATAGTCTGGTCCATACCAAGGTTCTTGTCCAGAGTCTTGGTGAACTGGTTAAGTGCTGGTGGGACCTTCAAACGTTGCTTAAGGATCCTCTTCTTCCTCTGGATACGGACAACCTTGGGCCATTTCACAAATCGGTGCAAATCTCTCTTTGGAGGCAAAGCACCGCCGATCCCAAACTGCTTTGTACGCTTTTCAAATAGTGGGTTCACAACCTTCTCCTAAAGACAGCAATGAAAAAAGACACATTTAAACACTTGATAACAGACAACAAACTGCAACAAAATTTAACTTTACAAGTCAATGCTTCTTAAATAGAGTTGGAAAATGAAGAGCCATAGGAAATACAGTTTTCTTCTTCGCTGCAGCAGCTGGTTTTACACCTCTTTTGGGACCCTGCAAAACGAAGGAAAATGAGACAATTGAACAAACAAAACCAAACAAAAAGTAGGTAATATTCTAAGTATGTCACAAATTTAATTGGGGTTACAACACAATTACGTTGAATAATTGATACACCAACAATCCCATCCCACAAGTGTTTAGAGAAATATTGAAGTCAGCCTTACATTTATGGATCTTCCCAACAATAAAGGCTAAACGCAAGCTTCTTAAACAAACAAGATAAGAGGTGGGGAAAAAAAACCAACACTCAAATAAGTTCAATTGGATGAAGATATGAGTGAGAGAGATAGAACAGAGCCGCATAATTTTTCTCGTTTACATAATGCATCAAATGTATAAAAAAAAAAACATTCCATCATCTAATAAGCTTCATCAGTTTAAATTCACATGAACAAACACCAGGATTTTACAAATAAAATCTTATTCCAATCCCACGAGATTGTATGAAATTCTACATTTCACGCCAACAACAGAAATCATCAAAGCCATAAACATACAAGTCAAAAACAGTTGCTCGCAGTGCAGCATAAGATTCAAGCATGCATAAAGGGAGCGAGATAGAATAAGGGTTTGCAGTATACCATTTTCGGGTGGTCAAGATCTTCAGTGGCCTTGGGGTTTCTGGAACGGCGAATGAAACCCTAAACTAAGGTGGAGCTCACGAGTGGCGCTAAGTGTGGACTATATATAGGTGGCCCTTTTCCACATTCTGGGTTTTGATTCGAATAGTTGTATCCGACCCGATCTTCCTGCAACTATGGGCTTGAGCTTATGTTGATCTTTGGACAAGCCACATTGTGGGCCGTACTTTTTCTTTTTTATTTCGGCCTCAGTTTATTTTGGTCCGACCCGAAAGACAATTCATTATCCAAAAACATGGGCGCTCGCGGGTCCCGTGGCCCTGAAAAAATGAAGTCGGAAATTTCACAACTGTACAAGTGTAAAGAGCAAACATCAAGTACGATGCAGACTGCAGTGCAAGTGTTTTTCCTTAGGTGGGTGGATGCATGTTTCATCACCAAGCAAGCGGAGCCTCATCACATAGCTTATGAGAACACTACCATACTTAGCCTCCATGGCGCTTTGCATAATACAAATTATATTCTTCTAGGGAAAAAGTAAAAATGGAGCAATAGTTAATCACAAAATGTCTATGAACCCAATACGTTCAAATTGTTTAATATTCGAAAATAGTTATTTCAAAATATGTATGCCACGACACGATAACAAAAATTATTCTTTTAGTTGTTAAACATCTTATCTAATAAAAGTAGAACAATACTTTATCAGGAGTCATTCCTCCTCAACATATGATGTGGCCTCCTTAAAAAATGACACTTGTATCTTTTATTTATTTATTTTTGTTTCACTGACTCACTCTCTCTCTTCTCACTTACTTCCTCTCCTCCCCATGCTTTCTCCTCTCATATCTGTCTCTGTCTCTTCCCCTGCAATTCTTTAGAATAAATTTTAAGCCTTTTTTCTCTTTCCGATTGCTGCCATTTTCCATCATTGGCGTCAACGTCGACCGCCATCTTCCATCTCTACATCACCTCCCCTTCCTCCATTCCTTGTTCTCTCTCCAATCAGTCTTCCTCCATCATCATCATCACCCAAACACTATGTATTGATTTCTCTCCTTTTTAATTTTATTGCGTTATTTATTGGGGAGTTCTGAAAATTTTAGGAATCGTGGAAGAACAGGGTACGATTTGGGGGAGAAAAAATTTATATGGTGTCACTCTCTCTCTTTCATATTTGAGTTGCACGGAAAGAGATGGAGAGATGGACATATGAAAGAACACATGAGGAGAGGAGATTGGGTGAAAAGAGAGAGAGAGTCGGTGAAAGAAAAAAAAAAAACAAGTGTCGTTTTGTAAGAGGCCACATCTTGTGTTGAGAAGGAAATCATGAGCCAAACATTGTCCATAAAAGTAAGGTTTCAAAACGTTACATGCATCCCAAATTATAAATAAATGAATACACGGTAGAGGTGTTGTGTGTATGTTGATGTGAACTGATATTATAGCAACCTTGCTTTTTCCTCGTGATTTTTACATGCATGAGCCAACTGCCTAATTGAAGAAACTTATTGAGCCCTTGATATGAAATATGAATCCATGAGCTTTTGTTTGGTTTATCATTTATATTAATTAAATTCACATATAAATGACTTGTAAAGCACTAGGTTTTGGGAATTTGATTGAATGGAAATGGATGATAATCAACATTCAAATAACAAGTGGGATTGAGTTAAATCCCCTTTCTTCACATTCATATGCTGTTGTCACATGCTCATATGAACAAATTGGAATTCTAATATTGACCATGCTTAAACTCAGTTATTCCAAACTTCTTCTAAGAAAATAATACAAATATATCGTTGTAATTTGAGCCAGTAGAATGTTACAGTCAATCTCTCTTGTACATATACTTATAACTAAATGTAGATCTCAAAACAAAAACACACAACAAGTAATCAATTTGATACACACCCACACGCGTGACTAACACTAGCAATTTTCTTTCAAGCAATAATACTATTGTACTTTCTCAAACAATGCTATGAACATTTGTTAGCAAATCCACCTTTGCAAAACAAGGGGATATATGCCTCTTTATGAACTCGAACTAGCCACATAGCCAATGGGCAACACGACCAAATCATATTGTACACGTGGCAAAATTAGCTTTGTTTGTACGTACGTACGCACTGAATTTCTTTTTTGGTGGTGAGTGAGAGAGAGAGTAGCTGACTAGTAGTAAAAAGACAGAAGCCCGCTCTCAAAATTTTGGCATGAAATTTTGAAACCCCCACCAAACCCTCCCTCGCTTTATATTTCCACAGCCCGCCCGAAATCACCCCGAAAAATTAAAACCCCCCAATTTCAATTCCCACCAATTTCACACCCCAATTTCTAATTTTTAATTTCACTTATCGTCTTTCTCTTAGATTTACATACCTGTAGGCTGCTCATAGGCCCCTCCCCTCAGCTTCCAGCTCTGTGATTTCTAGGGTTTCCATTTCCCAAAACCACAAATCTAGGGTTTTTAACAATTATTTTTGTCCAATTCTCGATCTATACTTGATTGCTCCGTACCCATGGCGACCGAAGCCCTAGAGGACAAGAAACCGGAAGACGAAGCTCCTCTTGAAGAGAAGCAAGAGGCTGAAGCCGAAGTGGAGCCTAAGGAAGAACAAGAAGAACAAGAGAAGGAGGAAGAAAAGGAGGAAGAGAAGGAGAATGTTCCGGAAGCTTCGGAGAAAGTGACTGAAAACGAGGAAGAGCAAGTTGGTGAACAAGCCGAAGAGGAGAAAGAGAAAGAAAGTGAAGAAACTCCGAAGAAGGCGAAGAGGGGCCGAAAAACTAGCTCCAAAAAGGAGGAGAAGGACCAGACCGAGCCCAAGAAGCGAGGACGAGACTCGTCAGGGAAGAAGTCGAGTAAAGAAGCTGAGGCGGAGAAGAAGGAGAAGGAGCCGGTAACGCCGGTGAGTGAGAGGCCCACAAGGGAGAGGAAAATAGTTGAGCGCTACTCAGCTCCTGAGAGTGGAAGGTCTTCGGCGAATAAAGCTTTGAACATTGAGAAGGTATGGTGGTGAGAAATGGTGCCTTCTCATTTCATCTTTGTCGAATTTTTGATAGCCTAATTTTTGGTGATTTGGTTTTTGTGATTTCAGGGTCGCGGTACAGAACTTAAGAACATTCCAAACGGTATGAGTTTGTTTTCTTCCGTTTTTTGTTTTTGCTTTTGATAAATTAGTTCTTGTTAAATTTGTTGTCAGTATGATTCAATTGCTAAAACGGTTAATATTTTTGCACGTTGGTTTGCCGTGACACACAATGTCTGTGACACTGAATGTTCTCTGGCCTTTCTGAAAATGATCCAAAATGGGTTGCTATTTGTTTTAAGTAGATCTTTCATGTTTCCTTTCATTTCATCGGCAAAGTTATGTTTTTGCGTACCAATTTGGTGTTGGTAGTATTATTGAATCTAGAGTCCTCACAAAGGATCTCGGATTTAGGTGTTTGGCACTTGTAATGTGGTGGCTGCTTTAGTTTTACTAGTTCTGAAGTTAGAACATTACCTGTGGGCTCGTAATTCATATATTGTTTTATGAATCCATGACCGTGATGCTGGTTCTGTATCCATGACCGTCCCAGTTCTGATGGACTGCTGGCATGCATTTTATCTTCCAATTAAAGAACCACTTCTAAGAGCACTCCTTTTCCATGATCAATCCTTTTCATTTTTTCAATGTGTTCTGGTATTTCACTGCATCATTATTGACAGTCTAAGTTTGGAATTCTAAAGCCTTATGTAGTTGATACCCATATTCTCAAAGTAGTGGCTTTTTTTTGAGTTGAACTGGTGTCGAATGCAAAGATAAGCCTTGAGTTAAGACAGCCAACTAAGCCATGCTTATTTGGCTGCTATGTACTTAGGATTAAAGGGAAAATAAATAAGTTGGAAGAAAAGAAACAAATTTTTGTGATATGAATTTCATTGTGTTGTTCCTTGAGTTGTTGTAATGCCAAATATTCATATTGAAACAAGGGACTGGAGCTTATACCAATGAATTTGAATACTAAAATTATTTTAGTTCTGAATCCAAATTATGGAACACCACTGTGCATTCAATCTTATTTACATTGCTCTTGGTGTTATAGCTGAAGTGCCCTGAAGTTGGATGATTTAGTGGCAGTCATGATCTCTGCAGTTTATTTTGATATGGTTCTAATTGGTTATTCTCTTTAGCTAGATGTCACAAATTTTCACATGTAGGATGACTGCACGTTGAGAGGTGGAAAAAGTATATAGCTCTTGTTTTTGTTTTTGGAGAGAAGTATATAGGTCTTGTTATATGTGAATTTACTATGCAGACAAAGTGTTATTTACTTCTATTAAAATTTCTTGTTACAGCAGCCTGGCCTATTTTTTGTCTGATATTGTGAACTGTTTCAGTGGCTTTCAAGTTGTCAAAGCGAAAAATTGATGACAACCTGCAATTACTTCACACAATTCTCTTTGGGAAAAAAGCAAAGGTTAATTTTTGGTTAAATTTTTTAGTCAGTGATTTCAGGTGCTTTGCCCTCATACTATCTGGTAGTTTTTTTCAATAATTTTTTATTTTTTTTTCCTTGTAGTGTGTTTTAATTGGTTATGTTCTTGTGCAGGCTCATAATTTGAAGAAGAATATAAGTCAGTTTTCAGGTTATGTGTGGACTGAGAATGAGGTATTGTATGTTATGTGTGCTCACCTTAATCAATTTTTATTATTTGTGAGACGTCTTCTTGTATATTCATGTGTACAAATACTAGAGCCTCTGTTGTATTCATCTTTATTTTTCTGTTTTCAGCAGGAAAAACAGAGGACAAGGGTAAAGGAGAAGCTTGATAAGTGCGTTAAAGAAAAGTTAGTGGATTTTTGTGAGTTTCTTAATATTCCGATTAAGGCTGGTACAAAGAAGGTCAGTGTGGCAATTTTTATTTTATTTTTTATAGTGTATGAAAAATTGATGGGTGACACCTTATCTCATAAGCTGGGCTTACAGGAGGAGCTTTCTGTTAAGTTATTGGAGTTTTTGGAATCCCCACATGTCACAACTGATGTTTTGCTTGCTGAAAAGGAACAGGTTCTATTTCTTCTTTTTCTTGTTCTTTTTTATTTATTTTGAAAGTGTTGTTTGCTTGCTCTAAGTTCAATTGTTGTGGTGTTTTTATTAAACCATGTTTCTTGTCTGAGTTTCAGAAAGGGCAAAAGCGGAGGAGGAAGGTTACACCAAGTAAGATGGCAGGTTCTGGGGAAGCATCACCAGAAACATCAGCCAAGGTGCGTATTCATTAGTCAAAATGAAATTAGAAATTTTTAAGAATGATTTTTCCTATCTGGAGTACATTTTGTGATGCATTAGTTTCCTTAATTCATTGTTATCTTATACGCATGGCTCCCTGCTTCAAATGCATATTTTTCAACACTTTTGTTATATGTGCTTATGCCCAAGCTTCTTCTCCCAGAAAAAAAAGAAGCCTCAAATGATTTACTTCATCTTGTTTGCTTTTAATTAGATGATAGGATTTACTTATTGAGTCTTCTCTATATTCTTATTGATCAGTTTTTTTATTTTTTAAAAACTCTTAATGTGATAGCATTTGCAGTGGAGTCCTAGAATTGATGATGTATTGCAATGTGTATGTGTGTGCCAGTGGGTCATGCAGCATGATCCATTTTGTATTGTGACTAAAGTTTTGTAGTCTTACTTTGTGCCTTCTTTGTGCTTAGAAACAAAAAGAAATACCCAATGTTGAAAAAAAGCAGGAGTCGTCCAAGGCTGAAGAAGAGGAGGGCGATGACAATGATGAAACTTCAGATGCAAAGGACAATTCTGTTGGAGATGATGATCACAATACGATGGATGAGGATACAGACCATGAGGATAAATCCGATGAAGAGCAAGACGAACCAAAGGACCAGGTCTCAAGTCCAAAAAGTTCATCCAAAAAGGTTGTAAAGGAGGGATCAAAGGTTAAAGCTGGGAGCAAAGCAACACCTGCTAAGAAGAAAACCCCTGCAAAATCTGTGAAAACACCTACGGATTCTGCAAAGAAATCTAGTTCTACTTCAAAAAGAGGTGCAAGTGATGCCGATGGAGCTTCTGGCTCACAGACTAAAGCAAAGCGATCTGCAAAGAAACAAAAGACTGAAAAGGAAAGCCAGAAGGATGTCAAGGAAAAAGCCAGTGGCAAGAAACAGTCGAGCAAGTCCCCGGCCAAGGTTTCGGCAAAGGATCAAGGTGATTTGCGTTTGCCGTGGATTCTTCCTACTTATTTTGATACTTTAATGTTTTTACTTTAAGGCTGTTTCATGAAATGCTTAATTCTCCCAGAAGTTTAGGAGTGTCTTTTAATTGTATCAATTTCTTGCATGAGCCAGCGAAAGGAAAAACTAGCAAGAAAGCAAAGGCAGAGCCCACGAAAGATGATATGCATGCAGTAATTGTTGATATTCTGAAAGAAGTGGACTTCAATACTGTAAGTGACTATTGCAACAATACATTGAGTGGATGGTTGAAGTTATGTGAGTTATATTATTTAATTTCCGCATTTTCTTTGTGCAGGCAACTTTATCAGACATTCTCAGGCAACTTGGTAGGGCTTCTTTCTATCTTCTACGATTTATTTTTTTCCTTTCATAATCTTCGCTTACACTTAGCTAACTGCAAAACTGTAATTTACTTAGGTACCCACTTCGGTATTGATTTAATGCATAGAAAAGCAGAGGTGAAGGATATAATTACAGAAGTAATTAACAATATGTCTGATGAGGAAGATGAAGGGGATGAAGCAGAGGAGGAAGCTGAAGCTGGTGATGATGCCGACAAAGATGAAGAAAAGGACGACAATGACGAAGATGATGCTTAGTTCATAGTAGGCCAGAGCTTATATGTGACCGTTGCAGAATATGTGCCATATGGTGGCATTCACCAGTTCATATCTTTCTACAGAGGTGTGTGTCATCAGCAGTTTTTAAGAACCGATAGGATTGCCTTAATTTTCAGATAAATATACCCAGCTGGGTGTGTTTGTACCATATTATTTTAACCTCTTTTGTAGTGTTAATCTGACCTCAGATTCATGTTAGGTTTGTTTACTTCTTTTTAAGTTAAACCCCCCCTCCTATAAAAGTTGTTTAGCTGTAGCCATGCCCATGACTTAAATTTTCATTATAAATGAGTAGTAAGTGGGTTTTTTTTTTCTTAATTGTTTTCTGTTCTTTTTTCGACTACAATAATTGCAATTTGATTTAGCACGAGGGTTACTGTTTTTGGAGCCTAGATTTTGAGGAATTAACGAACTGTCCCACTAAATTTTGAGGAAAAAAAGATTAAAGCGAACTAATTAGTGATTATTAAAACGAAAGTGACTGGCATCTAATCAACCTATAAAATTTAAACATTTACATTACATGATCCACTGCAAGTAAAAATAAAAATAAAAATAAATAATTCTATAACGATTATCATAAAGGTTGTTGGTTAAGGAGCTTGTAGGTTCGTATTAAAAAATAGGAGCTTGTAGTTCAAGTGATTTAGAATATTAGTAGGAGCTTGTAGCTCAAAAGAAAAAGAAATGATAGTTGAGATTTTTACTTTTTAAAATGCGGTGATAGTTAAATAAGTTGGGTATTCTTGTTTGACACTAATCAGACATGTTTATTATTCGTATTAACAAGTTGTGCTATTAAGCATCATATTGAATTTGAGTCGTATTTAACAGTCATCCCTATTGTAAGGAAAGAAAACACATTGGCATAGTAATATTCTAAATTTCTGTTTCTAAAAACATATACAAATAAGGTTATTTCTTAGAAAGAAATAAGGACTAAAAACAGTATTTTCGATTTTATTCTTCTTTTAAGTAAGTAAAGGACAAAAAGGACAAAAAGGACAATGGGAGAGAGGAGTATTGAGATATGATATTTGAGGGTTTTTTCAATTGGAATAGTGTAAAATGATTTTTATAAAATATATTTTCTTTTAATTTCAGTCCTCGTTTCTTTTTATTTTGTCTTGTCAAAATAAACCTGTTTTTAGCTAACAAGCTGTATCTGTCTGCTTTTATTATCTGATTTCTGGGCCATAGAAACAACGCCTCTTATTTTAAGGGGGAGTTAATATCTGGGCCACATTGTTAATTAACCCTATGTTACTTAAAGTTGATTGAAAAGTTTCATCCAACTGGGTATAATTTTGTATTTAATACCCATTCATGAGGTCCAATAATAGTGTAATGCATTTTTCTCCCTAAGTTTCTTAGGAGGTGACCTATAGCTTCAGCGATATACCTACCACCACGAGAGCTTGAGATTTCTGGATTAGCTTATGGTTAACCTCAACCTAAAATCTAAGGGTAACCTTCTGACTTCTGTGTGATTGGCTAAAACTTGTAAGAAAGCCATTGTCAGCTGTACATTGCAAATATTACTTGTTTTTTTTTTTTAATGATCACTCACTTTTTTTCCAATTCCAATTAAAGTCAAAAAGTTAAGATATATGGCCATGAAATTCATATAAATCTTATTCTAATCAGTAATTTTGTGTTTAAATATTTAGAGCAAGTACACCAAGCAACTTAATATATTTATTTCGGAGGCCTAACACACCCACCACCCAAACCCCATCATCATCTGATTCTAATCATGTGCTGGTAACATTTTGGTTCACTGGCCAGTACCCTACCTCAGCTCATATGAGCTTAACACAATCTGCAGATAAAAACACCAATCTCCAATATATGTACTTCATAAAAATCTTATGAATTTAAGAATTAAAAAACAAAAGGTCTGTCAGAGTCTTAAATTTCTTGTTCCTGAGAGAGGGGCTATTCCACTGAAAGAGCTTTGCGTATGAACCCCAACCAATTAGACATGTGAAAGAAAACCATTCTCTTTCATGCTGCAGAGCTCTTTGCCAACCAAAACAATTTTAATGGTGAAAGTTTTTTGTCTTGCTTTTTTTTTTTTGGGGGTTTGGTAGAGAGAGAAACAAGAAATCCATAACTATTTTTTTTTTTTGAGGTTTGGTAGAGAAACAAGAAATCCATAACTATTTATAATTAAAATACAGAAGTTAGCTACACACCACATCAGTTTCAACCAAACCTCAGAGCTACAAAGCATTGCCCCAGCTGCTCCCTATATAAATCACAACACCATCCTAAAAGATATTTCCAAATCTCAGTTTTTCATTCCAACCATTTTTCCCCATATCATCTACTGCAGCATTACAGGTACACTTCAAAATATTCCTTCCTTTTTTCTTTAAAAGTTAAAGTTCTTGGTACATATAAACTATATTCAGCTCATTATGTAATTTGCATGTATGTATATGGTTTGCAAATTGGCTGATCACCTATTTTTCTCTTACTTTTCTTTGAAAAGCTTTAGGTGTTTTCTGTGATGGCGGATATCAGTGGCAAAGCCTTTGAACTTTCGGTAAAGAAAGAAGAACCAACTTTGGTACCTCCTGCAGAAGAAACAGAGAAGGGCCTGTACTACCTCTCAAACCTGGACCAGAACATTGCAGTCATCGTTCGTACCATCTACTGCTTCAAATCGGATTTAAAAGGGAATGAAGAAGCTGTGGAGATCATAAAGAGTGCCCTGTCAAAGGTTCTTGTTCACTACTACCCTTTGGCAGGGAGGTTAAATATCAGCACAGAGGGGAAGCTGATAGTGGATTGCACAGGAGATGGTGCTGTGTTTGTTGAAGCTGAAGCAAACTGTGAAATGGAAAAGATAGGTGACATAACAAAGCCTGATCCTTTGACTCTTGGGAAGCTGGTTCATGATATCCCTGGTGCGAAGAACATACTTGAGATTCCTCCCTTGGTTGCTCAGGTTTGAGTTTCCGAAATTTTTTCATGCTTTCTTCTTTCAGTTTTGAGAACAGTCTACTAACCACCATTGATATAGCATACCATCTTACTCAAGGATCGTCATGTCTTAACAAAAACTATAATTAGTTTTGGATACACTTGTTATAACTTGGAGTATAAGAAACTGTCAAGAGTGCTACTATTGCTGATCTTAACCAGACCTTTTTTTTTTAACCAAAACGAACAAAAAGAAATTCTAAGGTGATTGTTTAATCAATTTCAGGTGACCAAGTTCAGATGTGGAGGATTTGTCCTTGGGCTATGTATCAACCACTGTATGTTTGATGGGATTGGGGCAATGGAATTTGTGAACTCATGGGGTGAGACTGCTAGAGGCTTGCCACTTAAGGTCCCCCCATTTCTAGACAGAAGCATACTTAAAGCCAGAAACCCACCTAAGATAGAGTTTCCACACAATGAATTTGCTGAGATTGAAGATATATCTGATAACACCAAACTCTATGAAGAAGAACTGCTATATAGGTCTTTCTTTTTTCACCCTGAGAACATTGAAAAGCTCAAGAAAATGGCCATGGAAGATGGGGTGCTTGACAAGTGCACTACATTTCAAGCACTCTCTGCCTTTGTCTGGAGAGCTAGAACTCAGGCCTTAAGAATGAGACCAGATCAGAAAACAAAGCTTCTTTTTGCTGTTGATGGGCGCTCAAGATTTGAGCCACCAATACCAGAAGGGTTCTTTGGGAATGCAATTGTGTTAACAAATTCACTGTGTAGTGCAGGGGAGCTATTGGAGAAGCCATTGTCATTTGCTGTTGGGCTAGTTGATAAGGCAGTTCACATGGTTACAGATAGTTATATGAGGTCTGCCATAGACTACTTTGAAGTAACAAGAGCTAGGCCTTCTTTGTCTGAAACTCTTTTGATCACAACTTGGTCTAAGCTAGCTTTCCACTCTACTGATTTTGGGTGGGGAGAGCCTGTGCTGTCAGGGCCAGTGGGTTTGCCTGAGAAGGAAGTAAGTTTGTTCCTTTCTCATGGGAAAAACAGGAAAAGCATAAATGTACTTTTGGGTCTGCCAGCTTCTGCTATGAAGACATTTGAAGAGTTGATGCAGATTTAAAAAAGAAAAGTTGGCCAGGTTATGGAGGAGAAGCAATAATCATAACCCCAATTCAATTTACAAAGTGAAGAAAGAAAGAAAGAAAGAAATCTTGGGAATGAATAAAAGGGTGGTAGAACTTGCAAAGTTTGTTATGCATATGTTTCATCTATTTTCTTTGTTTCATTTTAACGTGTGGTTTTTATGGTGAGTATATTATACATATGTTCAGCAGTTCATCAAAAGGACATGAAGTCAACTTCTAAATCAGGTCTTGTTTTGGGTTGCGTAACTACCAAGTGCTTGTAATGATATCTAACACTAACTTCATCATAAATCATCAACAATAACTAGGAAACATTGACTTGGGTGTACTAATATTTAAACTGTCTTTCTGATAGTCAGTTAATTACTTAGTCAGTTTGGGTGTGAACATTTGAGCTTTAAGGATTCGTGTTCATTGCAATGCAACTTAAAATCACAAACCAACAGTTTTGATATGTAGGGCGCCAATCAATTACCAGCCCATTTTGCAGTAGAACTTCAAATTTCCCTTCCCTATAGTTTGCAAGAAGGAGAGATCTTGTGGCATGGTACAATCCAAGTTCCAAGTTCCAACCCTAGAAACATTTCAGATCCTTAGTATGATATTTTCAGATCAAAAATATGATTAGGCTTCTTCGTCATGTACAATCCATCCAAAACAAAGTACTAATCTTCCATCCGAAGCTGCACCTTTATGAAATAGAGCTACCTAACAAAATTATCCCCATAATTTTGTTAGGCAGCGGTATTTCATAAATACCATTTTGCCTCTGCATTTAACAGAAAAGTTAACAAAATTGGCGGCATGACTATTTGTCCTAACAAAACTGAAGTTGAAGAACTACATGAACGATTTTGAAAATTGAGGGACTCAAATGCAAATCGGGTCTAAGTTCATGGACTAATAAAACGATTGTCTAATTTTCATGTCTATTTTTTTAAACTCGTTGTTAATAGAAATTGGGCCAACCCAGTAATCTGGAGCTTATGAACACAAAACATCAGCCCGGACTGGCCCGGCCTGCTCTTCCTGGCAAGCAAAATGGGCCTTGAAAATCATTATTTTAGAGATCCAATATAAACTTCATGACGACCGAGTTTGAAGAGCCCCGGAGTATGGTTTTTGTTCTTCTTCCTGGTTTGAGATTCATGGGTCCAAAACCAGGTCACCCAACTCGAGGCTCTGCAGCTTGAACTCCCGCGATCGTTCTAATATTATATCCATCCCCTTCTGCTTCATCAATACAGCCACAAACACCATCGGTCTTTTCAAGCAATATCTTATACACACGAGACCAAATGTCTTCACTGCCGCATTTTCACAAACACCATACGTTCTTATAGCTGCCATTGCTTCGCTTTATTCTAACAATATGTTTGTGAGAAGATACTGGTCAGTTGGGTCGTGGTCAAAGGATCAGAAGCGTTTTATGACCACCAGTAAGCGGGTGCAAGACAGAAGCAAGTTGAAGAGGGTTCATGATCTTGAGATTGTCACTGAGAAATGGAAGATAGCATCCAAAGTGCTCTTCTTGATGGAAATTCTTAAAAAAGAGCCTGAAATGATCATTCCCGTTAGGTCATTGGATCAGTACCGCAGCCAGATTAGTCTCCCAAAACCTCATCGAGTGTCTGATTTTATTCGGAAATCGCCGAAATTGTTTGAACTGTACAAGGATCACAGAAGGGTTTTATGGTGTGGGATGACCAAGAAAGCTGAGGACTTGGTAGAAGAGGAGGATAGGATACTTGAGGAACATCAAGATAAGGCTGCAGAGTATGTCACTCGTTTTCTGATGATGTCTGTTGATAAAAGGCTTGCTTTGGACAAGATTGTCCATTTTAGGAGGGACTTTGCTCTGCCAGTTGATTTTAGGACTGGTTGGGTGCACAAATATCCCCAACACTTTAAGCTGGTTAAAGATGAAGAGGGGCTTGAGTATTTGGAACTTGTTAATTGGAACCCTGCTTGGGCTATAACAGAGTTGGAGAAGAAGACAATGGGGATCACTGAGGCCAGTGAGGATCATACGCCGGGCTTACTTTCTATCTCTTTTCCTTTGAAGTTCCCTCCCAATTACAAAAAGGCATACAAGTATAGAGGAGCAATTGATCATTTTCAGAAAAGGTCTTATTTATCTCCATATGCAGATGCTAGGGGACTCAAAGCTGGGTCTAAAGAATTTGACAAGAGGGCAGTGGCTATTATGCATGAGCTGCTTAGCTTTACTGTTGAGAAGAGATTGGTGACTGATCACCTCACTCACTTTCGACACGAACTTGTGATGCCCCAAAAGCTTATGAGACTTCTTCTGAAGCATTTCGGCATCTTCTATGTTTCGGAGAGGGGGAAGAGATTTAGTGTCTTCTTGAAAGAAGCTTATGAAGGATCAGAGCTGATTGAGAAAAGCCCTCTGGTGCTATGGAAGGAAAAAGTCCAGAGCCTTATTGGTTATAGAGGGAAGAAGAAGATAGAGACTTTTAGTGATATGTCAGACATGGAAGACAATGGTTTCGATGAGAGCCAATCCGAAAATGAGGACATTGACTTGCAAAGTGAGCAAGAGGAGACAGAGGGTGACATGGAGGATGATTCACTTGGAGATAATTCTGAAATGGACATTGATGAGGTTTGCAGTGCATATGAGGATAATACTAAAAGATGTTAAGGTCCTCAAAATTTGATATTTGCAAACAGGTTCTGTCTCCATATGTGCTAGATTGCTAGTTGTACATCCTAGTTTTTTCTGTTGTGTGAAATGATCATATCATAAATTTGGAAATTGGAACGCGGAACAAGAATGTGTGCCTGATACAGAATGAAGAGGCAATTAGAAAACTCTCAAAAGTATACGGGTATGCTGATACGATACAATACACGTAAATCTCTCAAAAGTAGAATATGGATACAGTATCAATACGATGATTACAATAATACTAGCCTCTCCTCACGCTCTTCCTCCTGTGAGAGGCTTTTTTTTAAAAAAAATTAAAAAATTATTTTAGAATATAAAAAGATAATGAGTAGTTGTATTCCATAAAAATATGATCCATTATCTTATTTTTCTTTTAATTTTAATTTTTCTAAATATGAAAAAGTATGAATTTATCATGTTATCCTCATTTAATTAATAATTTCAATTCTTAAAGTTTGTATTAACCAATAGTATTTTCTGGTATTTTAAATGTTTTACCATTATCTGCCTTTTGCTTTATATATATAGATAAATATATAAACATATATATATGTAAAATTATATATATATATATATATATATAAATGAATGAAAAAAAACGATAAAAGGATAAATATTATCGAGTTATCTGAACAAGTCCAAATACAAAAAAGTAATTTCACAACACAATAAAAATACAACTTCATAAGAGCAGACAAGGGAGAGGAAAATTATATGTGGAGTTATTTTTTAAAATAGAGAAACAAAATAGTGTGTGGACTATGGAGGCACGTAGATTGTGAGGTTTTTGCTATGACTTATGACATGACATACATTCTACCTAATAATCACATTTAGTGCTTGTTTGACATTGTTTATTTGGAGTGATAAATAATTTTTAAAAAAATTTAGGAAGCCCTGCCCCATTTGGTAAACTATGAGAAAATCACTTATTGTTCAAAATTGTGGTGAGAGAAAGCTATAAGAGAAAGTAGCTAATGATGTGCTTTTATTTTCTGATTATTCAGGATTTAGTTTCAAAAGGGCATTGGGTTTAATGATTATGCATGAATCATTTTCTCATTATGCGGAAATTAGTATCAACAACACTTTTAACAAAAAAGTTTATCAAACGCCAAACTGCTTCTCTCACAGCTGATTTCTCTCACAGCAAATCTAACAATGATTATTTTCACAGCATAACAATGCCAAACTGACCCTAATCTATGACCGTATAGAAATGAATATTGTATGCCATTTCAAAATTGTTTTCATAAAATGTATTTAAATAGATATCATGACAAAGTCTTGGCAAGGTCTTGGGTTCAAGTCTTAGCATATGTGTAGTGTGTGTAAGTTTAATATACACCCCACTCAATAGGAAAGGTCTTCCAAAAAAAGAAAAAGAAAAAATATATCATGACAATTCTTTTTAATAACATCTTTTTTCAAACTTAACTGTTTATCTGTTAAATATACCATTACTTTTATGGATATACAGTCTATTAACTTTTATTCTTTGAAAATAGACCATTAATTACTATTTTATTTCCACTTTTACTTGGTAAATAGAAATATTAGGGGAAACTAAAAAGATTAAGATTAGATAGAAAGTGTGACATAGTCTGAATGTTTAATATATACATATTCCTATCTCCATCTTGTTTCTTCCCACGGATCATGTTCTTATCCTTTTTCAGTGTTTTTTTTAGTGCAACAAATGTTGATATGGGTGGTCTACTTCCATCAATCAATATAATAGTGGATATCATTTCAACGCTACAATTCAATGATTTTCATGACAAATCATTTTAAATATGAATCTTTAAGTGTTTAGGTTGTCATATCGGAGTCGTATCGTATTGAAGCGTATCTGATACACGCATACCCCCAATTTTTAGCGTATGGGTGCAACAGAGGCAGTTTCTTTGCTTGTTAATCGTATGTTTTTGACAATGAAAGTCTATACCTTTTGTGGTCAGTTTTGGTGGACTTATTGTTTATTCTAAATGATGTGATATTTCTCTGTTTGGTATTTTGTATTGCACTTGCTGTGCTTATATGATCTCACAGATCTTAGCAAAAACACTCATTTGTTTTTCATAAAGTTGCAAAACATGTGATAAATACGATTTTTCTTGGGTTTGAAATGTAGTTTTAGCAGTCATGTTCTTGTCATTTGAATGTTCTTTTCTCTTCACTGCCTTACGGCACCAGTCAATCCATCATATTCATTGCCTTTATGCACCCGTTGTCCTGTTCTAAATTTCTTAAACTTTCAGATATGGAGGAGGAGAAATTCATGAAGTATGTGAGAGGGAAGCATGCTAAAATTAATTCAAGAAATCTGACAAACAATACTCCTCAAATTGCACTTTCACGTTGGCTAGGCTGAGAAAAGAAGCTTCGAAAGGGCTGGTTGTGTTGTTTAGCAAGTTATTATGAGGTAAGAATAATGCATATTATGTAGAGGTGTTGCTGCGTTTCATGTGTATCATGGGATTATATTTTCACATAATTTCATTGTATTTTGAATTTCAAGCAGAAACTTATGTAATATATTCAAACTAATGTGGCATAATTCATTGCATAATTCAGCAATAACAACTGGAATAGTCTGCATAAAACCGACAGCGAACTTTCTATTTAGCACACTTTACGTACCCAAAAATCACTGTCAATCCCAAAGAAGTCTGAGCACAAAACACCAAAAATCAAAGAAGTGTGCTTGCCACAATTCAAATTGATGTAATTAAGCAGGAAGAGAGAATATTTTTCCTTCCATCTTATTTCTTGTTCTGGGCCACTCGGATTTCCTTTTTCCAGTAATTTATAGGCAAAGGTAGAAAGTTTATCAGATCAAAATGAAAAATCATCTTGAACGACGAATATTAGCATAAGCTAACGACGAGCACACTTGATCACAATATTAGGAAAACAGAATATAACATTAGAAAAATAGGTTATAAATTACAGAGATATTTCGTGATATACCCATTCTTAGTACTAATATTATAAATAAACCATACACAATTAAATTTCTATAAACAAACCCAAAAAAAAAATCCAAAAAATAACAGCTGGCCTTATTGAATTTAATATTGATCATTAAATTACTTTGATGCCCTATTGAGTGTTTTGGGTATTTTTATGAGATTTTGGGGTTGTGCTTGTTTTAAGAAATTGATGGCAATTTTGTAATTTAAAAGAAGTTAAAAGCTTTTTTGTTATGTTGTAAATGAGTTTTGGGTGTGTTTATAAAGTCCATTTTATATGAGGTATTTTTATAATTTGGGTCCCTATACTGAGTATAATAGTGAATCTCTCTAAATTAAAATAGGGAAAAATGACAAAACAAACCCTATATTAAGATGCAAGACCCTTAAAAAACTCTGAGGCAAGTCATACGCCCATATATATTGTATTCTAATGGTGCGTTTATTAAAGAAATTGGAATTCTCATCAAGAATTGAATTCCACCTATGGAGGATTCATGTTTACTTCACGTCAAGGAATTAAAAAGTAAGTGGAGCATACACAGAATTTTGAATTGAATTCCTGACTTTGCAGGAATTCAATTGTTAGATGGGATGTGGTATTTTAATTCCTGGAAAACCAACTCATTAGTAATTCACCTTTTTTACCCATTATATCTTCACACAATTTTAAAATTTCCAAATTTGCCATCTACTTTAACCCAACAACGATGACATTTTAGTAATTAGTACCACTCTTACCCAATTCCATATGGTTTAGTAAACAACTTCAATAAGAATCCAGAAGGTAATTCTCCTCAATCAAATCATCCTCAATTCAATTCATCATAATCTAATTACGGATTAATAAACATACCATAAAGTCTAATAATAATGACAAGGGCGGCTTTTTCAAGGGCCAAGTTTGAATAACATTTTATTTTTGTAGCAAAGTCATAATCCATGAGCAGTCGAGAATCCATGAATTTTTCGAGGGGCAAAATGATTTTGGTACTGCCCAAGGACTGAATAAAAAACATATTATGAAATGAACCAGACCCTCAAATAATTTTAGGGTTGATTAGCACGATAAAATAAATACAAAAATAATAATAAAAGCATATTATTACAGTAAAAAGATTAGATCAACCAACAAGTTGTGTCAATCAAGTCCTAATGAAACAAAAAGTCTAATATTCAAATTGTGATGTGAGAGCATCGTGCAAGGATTCTTCTTCTTTGTTTTTATTTTTTGGAGAAATGGGCTTCTTCAAATTGGGAGCATAAGCATTTTTGTATTATATTATTAGAGCATCCATAATAGGCTCCTTAAATCATACCCTTAGACAAATTTTAGGGAGGAATTCGAAAAATACAACTCCAACCATACTCTCAATTCACCTCCTAAAATATAGAGACCTGTAGGAGCTCCTAAATTTGAGGAGAGAGAAAGGACTCTTAGTACTCTCTATAATTTAATGTTGCTTTATTTAATGAGTATTTCAAACCTTTAATTAATGTTTATATTATTTTTTAATAGAAATGGACCAATTAAAAAAGAGGTAAAACATTTATGACTTTCTAAACTAGAGAATATGATTGGAGTTTAAATTTTATAGAGAGCTCCTAAAATATTTTTTATATGTTTTTAGCTAAAATTTAACTAAAAAATAGAGATCCTAGTTGTGGATGCTCTTATAATGAAATATTTATTATAACAACCAAGTAATTGAAGCAAAATAATGAATCTTAAAACTGTTGTTATCTAGGTTGCACCAAAACTGAAGAGTTTGATTTTTAAAAAACAACTTCATTGAATCACGCATTTCATTAACACTACTACATTTTACAATTTGCGGGACGAAGAAAATTTCGTCGCGCAGAGTTACATTTAGTTACACAAACTCAAGCGCGATAGAAAATTCGTCGCCCACAATCTGTCGCGCAAAGAGCGTGAAGAAAGACTTTGCGCGACCAATTGTTGCACTAGTCGAGCAAAATTGTGCGACGGTTACCCTTCGTTACACAAAAGGTTCAGGGATGACACAACAGTTCCTCGCACGAAGTTATGCGCGACGAAAGAAGGTTCGTTGCCACAACAATGCACGGCGGATAATATTCGTCGCGCGATACGACTCGTAAACATTTGTGGCACCAAGAGTTCTTCGTCGCGCAATTCGTGTCTACACATTTTGCGCGACGAAAAACCGTTGTCACGCATATCCTTTTTGCGCGACGAATGAATTTGCGCGCCAAGAAAGGTTTCGTCGCGCAAAATTAATATATAAATATTATTTTAATTTTAATATTACGTTTTTTTATTTTATAAAAAAATAAATTTGGTTTTTTTTTTTGGGGTAATAAAATAAAATTCCAATAAAAAAAAATGAATTGTAAAGAACACATTTATTATATAAAATAAAATAAATGTATGCTGCAAGAGAAATATTTAAAAAATAATTATGAAAATAAAAAAAACTAATCAAATAATGTTCCAAAATCTACATTGTCGTCTGGCACATGCGGTTCAGAGGTCTGGGGGTCTACAGGGGCCGTCGTCTGGTGGGGATGCTCGGGATGGACGGGCTCGGAGGTCAGCGCATCATAATGAGGGACTGGAATGCGGGACTGTGCGAGGGACTGCAGAATGACCGACATCTGACTCTGAAGAGTGGCCACCTGTGCTGTCAAAGCAGTGACCTGACTGTTTGACTGCGCTGATGAACGGGGTCTGGGTTCCCTCCGCCTGGCATTCCCCATCCCTCAACAATATGCCCCCGGTCTCCTCCCTAGAGTCTGATCCAATGTCTCCATCAAGATCTGAAACCTAGCATACTATGGAGGATCCACAGACTCGATCGGAGTATTGGGAGGAAGTTGGGAGGCGGACTCCTGAAGAACCAACTGGCTCATCTCCACCATCGTCGTCTGTTTAGCATAACATAAAATATAAATTAAAACATTCATATAATAACCTTTAAACTTGAATGCGTAACATAAGAATTAAAATTAAATAATACTTACATGAAGGGACTCGGCCAACTCATTCCCAAGTCGAACATAAACGTCGCCAAAGACGTCGATCTCTGGGAATTTGGACCCCCCTAAATTGAACAAGAGAAGAAAAATATTAGTACGAAAAAATAAATTAAGAATAATGAAATATTAAAAATTAAATAAAAATTATTTTATTATTACCTGCCGCTGTGCATCCATCATATAGGAGAATGGCCTGGAACCTGAATGATGGAGAATAGTATTCTTCTTCCTATTACCCTTATTGACTTTGGCTTTATTCTGTTATACAAAAAATAAAACGTATTAGTTGAAATTGAAATGAAATATAAAAAATTAAAAAAACATTTGTAAGAAAAATATAATAAATTTGAAATTCATATTACAAATTACCACAAAAGCGGGCGCCTGAAAATGAGCGCATAGCCACGTCCAACTATCCTCCCACCCCTCAAGCTCATTCGGGCAACCCTCCTGAAGAGCGACTTGCGGATCATCAAACGCCTCAAAATAGTGGTGCAAGTCGCTCTTCCACTGTTTGTACCTCTCGGAGAAGAGTCTGTTGACGTAAGCCAACGACTCGTCGTCATATACAATCGCTGCAACCTTGGTTTCAGGGGCAAATAACGCATGACTTTTTATGGGATCTTAGTCGTTCTATTCTGAGATGTCATTTTGAACCTCGACTCATTGCATATAGGGCATGTATCTAACGTTTCATGCTCCTTGTAGAATAACATGCAAATATTTTTGCAAGCATAAATTTTTTCATAACCCAATCCAGGAACATTCAACACCTTCTGCGCGTGTTTATGGTCTTTTGGCAAACAATTGTCCGTCGGAAGCATTCTCTTGAAAACCCCCAAAAAGTAATCAAAACACAGGTTTGACATACGATACTTTATTTTTCCGTGTATTAGCTCTACAATGGCCGTGAGAACGGAAAAGCTCTCGCACCCCGGGTATAACTCTTGGTTGGCATTTTTTAACAGTTTTTCATATTGTTCAAACTCCGCACTGTCTATTGGTGTAGGCACGTCATCTTCCCTTTCGTGATTGATGTTGGTCGATGCAAATGGAAAAGCATCCTGTATAATATCCATGACTTGATCATTAGGATCCACAATAGGTTCAACATTGTCCATTCTTGTGGCATTTGAAGACGAAGAATAGTCTAATTGTTCCCCATGAAGGTTTCAAATGCTATATGTCTCAATCATTCCATTCTTTACTAAATGAAATCCAATATTTTCAATTGTCTCCCACAACATGTTATTACACCTCCTACAAGGACAACGGATTCTAGTTGCACCCGGGTTGTGTCTACGTGCAAACTCAATAAAATCCTCGATTCCATCCAAGTATTCGTCTGCGCATCTATTCGGGTTCTGCATCCATCTTCTGCTCATAATTCATGAAACCACAATCACAACAACTTCATACGAAGTTATAATGTCACCTTATGCCTCCGGTAAGGGCCCAATCTCATTCGGGAATGCATAGTCTTGTCACGTAACCTACGGCTACATGAGATTAGATTTCGACATGGATGAATTTCAGCAGCATCTCGATACAGTTCTTGAGGTGGGCATATGTATAAATACCTACGTACCACCCGAAGAACGTACCGAGATGACACCGAAATCTCCACAATCGAAACCTAATCCTGTAGCCGTAGATTACGTGACAATACTATGCATTACTGTCCAAATAGTGAGACAATTCAAGAATTAATTGGACCGCAGTCATACTTTACGCATCCATATACGAAATCCAACTAATCTCGAAAGGGAAACTAAGTGTTACTAAACGTACAAATAAAAGTACGAAGTTAATTTCAATTAACTTCGTACATCACAACACATTGTGCTACGTCACGCACAATTTAACAACACAATATAAATATAACTTCACAAAAAAAATATACACATAACAAACTAACTTTAACATTTTTAATATATAAAACGAATAAAATACCTACTCAATCGTCCTCCACCAATCTCTAATTACAAATATCCCTAAAGAGAACAAAATTAATAGCGTTAGTACGAATTTACATTAATACTTTTAAACTAACGACAAAAAATACTTACCCAATGAACGTACTAAATTTCCAGCAGAGATAGCGGCAAAGAGGTTGAGAGAGAGGCAGAAACAAAATTTTTTTTGCATTCTGCCTCTGCAGTTGCAGAATTCTAATATGAAGAAGAAGGATTTTGCGCTACGAAAACTAATTCCGTTGCGCAAACTTCCATCGCGAAAAACCATTTTTCCGTCTCACAAAACGATTTTTTTCTTCGCGCAAAAACTTGTCGACAAAAAACTTTTGCGCCACGCATGACATTTTTGTGGCACAAACTTTCGTCGCGCAAATTCTAACTATCGTCGCACAAAAACAAAATTCCGTCGCCCAACCGTCGCGCAACATTTATATTTCGTCGCGCAAGAATGTTCCGACATCAAACTTTACACGACGAAAACTAATTCGGTCGCGCAAAAAAAAAAATCCCCCCTCAATTATTTTGGCGCCAAAAAAAAATATCCCTCAACGCGACGATAAACGATTTTCGTCGGGCTAAGCTGTCTTTTGCGACGAAACCTGTCGTCGCACAAGTTTTCGCAGCCAATTAACGGGATCCACTGTTTTGTGTTTACCTTTACGCGACGAGGTGTCCCATCGTCGCGCTAGGTTTTCTTACGCGACGATTCTTCTCGCCGCGCAAGTGTTTAGCGCCAACAAAAAACTCAGGTTTTTTTTCGTTCACTTTGCGCGACGAAGGTAAATTTCTGTCACGCTTTGAAAATTTGGTGGCGCAAGTTTTCAATTTTTTGCGTGACGAAACTTTTTTTCCGTCGCTGTATTGCATTTTGCGCGACGAACTTGTATTCGTCGCACAAAATCTTGTCGCGCAAATAGCAAAACGTAGTAGTGTAAACATAAACGAAGGATTACGTCATTTGTGAAAATTAAAAATAGGGTTGTCTTCTTCATTTGTGAACCAGAGCCTCCATAAGCGACACACCTCTACAGCTCCTCTGCAATACAGCGGGTGCCTTAATCGTGTAACTTGTCAAACAAATGGTGCCTTGATGCGATTTCAGGAGGCCTCAAATCGATGCACTTCATGAGGTGCGCCTTGATAACACCTTTTAAAATGATAGAGAGCGAATGGGCAAATCCAACACCTACATGGATTTTTCCAGCCACTATCCATTAGGGATACAAGAGAGGGCCACTTGATGTGTTAGTTATAACTTTGCAGCTCAGTGAATAAAAAAAAACGATAAAAGGATAAATATTATAGAGTTATATGAACACGTGTCCAAATGCAGAAAAAAATTAATTTCACAACACAAGAAAAACACAAGAAAAATACAATTTGATAAGAGCAGACAAGGGGGAGGAAAATTATATGTGGAGTTACTTTTTAAAATAGGGAAACAAACTAGCATGTGGACTATGGAGGCACGTAGATTGTGTTGACGTTTTTGCTATGACTTTGGCATGAAATACATTCACATTTAATCTATGACCATATAGACATGAATATTGTATGCCATTTCAAAATTGTTCTCATCAAATATATTTAAATAGATATCATGACAATTCTTTTTAATAACATATATTTTTGCAAACTTAACTGTTTATGACCGTTAATTTTATGGATATACAGTCTATTAACTGTTTATTCCTTGAAAATAGACCAATTAATTACAATAGTAGATATCATTTCAACTATATAATTCAATGATTTTCATGACAAATTATTTTAAATATGAATCTTTGAGAATTTAGGATGCTTTCCCTATTTCTAGTAATTTCACTCGGTAACAAATTGCTTAGTTTTATTTTTTTATTTTATTAGAAAGATTATTCATTCATAGAATCAAAGATGTACAAAGAACGACATGATATAGTGGCCTCGTTAAAACCTTCATAGGACAACCTCATGGGACAAACCCCATGAGAGGAAAGAGTACTACACATGTCATGGACTAACACGCGAGTCCAATTCAGGTCACTTTGGACCATTACAATAAAAGAACAAATCAAAAACAAAAACTAACACATAGACCTCCGACGAGAACTGCAACTATAGACTAACACAGTAGACCTACATGAGAGGACCGTAGAACATCCCAACTGTAAAAAGAAGTCTTCTATGAGCAAAATCATAGTTTTTTGACACCCACACAAACTGCAAGGTATATCATAGCAGAAACTAGGAGATAACATGATGGAGGAACACATAAACAACAGTAAAAAGACCCCTGAAAAACACTGCACTTCAACTCAGAACCAAACAAAGAAAACCTCTTATAACCAAGCATAGTTCTTTGGTCGGCACAGAGTAAAGAAGAGCATCACATCCCAATAACTACCACCAGCGTAGCTGCTGCCGCCGCTGTTGAAACAGAGACAAAACATCAGCCGCCAGGTATTATAACTTTCTCTAGGAGAAACACAATCCATCGTCACTATTGTTGCCGTCGTCGAGATAAAGACAACACCAGCCACCTAGAACATTGCAAAAACAATCAAATAAAACAAACAGACAAACAGACTTACATCCAAACAGATCTAGATTATCTGGGGAAGGGAATAGGGGGTAAGAGGAAAGGAAAAGACGGGAGAAAAAGAAGGGAGATGAGGAGAAGAAGGGGAAAATATGCTTAGTTGTTGTTTGAAATATACAGGATTTCAATGATCTTTCATTCAAATGTATCACTAATTTGAAGTGTTTCTCCCTAGTTTCAAAATAGATGTATGAGACATGTCTATGTAGTATTTTTGTGTGAAATGGTAAAAAATAAACGTAAAATTCTTTTTCGTTTATGACACAAAATTCCTTTACTCTTTTTTTTGTTTGTTGAGAGAATCATTTAGTCCAAACAAAACCAACATGTTAAAATCGAACTAGCAGCATAGGTTGCTCATCTAATTGAAATATTTCATAAAAATTAAAAGAGGGAAAACAACTAAACAAACACAGTTTTTTGTATATTTAGATAATTCAGTGAACCAGGAATTTTGATGTGTTTATCACCACAACACACTTAGCCGTGGTTCTTCAAATATTTTTCTGATCTATGTTTATATAGCATTTCTCTATAAAAGTGCTTGAATTACAACAAAATTAACCACCAACAGTGATAAATTGATGACCATATACATCTTTTAAAATTGATTTATCTTAAGCATTCTCGACGGACTAAGCAATCTATAAGCACCACCATAACCGTTGTTAATACTCGAGCTTAGATGACGAGCCGGGCTACGAAGTATCAAAGAACCATAATTAACAAACCCGCAATTTGGAGTGCCAACATCCTTCTCACTACACTCCATCTCAGCCAACACTTTGACAAACAAATCCACATCACAAGGAAGCAAAATCGGCCCTTCCCAATTGTACCCGTATTCATTCTCAGCATCCTCCAACAACATCTTAAACAACGGGTGATTCGCAAACTCCGTCTTCACCGCAAACCGTTGTCTTTGAGGCCCAACATAAACCGAAAAGCACCCATTTGGAGCTACTTGGCCTTTGCTCTTCTTTCTATTACCGAAGCTGCAATCCCATGACTTGCTCTTGGTCAGTGAGCTGAGCTTGAACCCTTTGTTGCTGCTCTCTCTTTGTAAGCTGCATCTCCTCCATGCTTTGGCAATCAAGTTCTTGCTCCACTTCCCTTTTATGACATCCATTTTTGAAAGTTTTGCAGGAAAATATGAAGCTTTCTGGGTTGAGAGGCAGAGGAGCAGAGCCGGGGACTTATATCTCTGGGTAGGGTTTGAGAGCGTGAGATGTGAGGAGATTATAAAGCACAAAGCCCCATGCCCATTTATATACTCCTAATAATATGGGAGATTGTCAACTCTCATGCGCCGATGGATTTGAAAAAAGATAATGAGTTTTCTTAAGGAAGTCATATGGAGACAATGGAAAGGGCAACTTCTTTTTTTGTCTTCAACAGCAACACTTGCTAGGTAGGCTTAGTGGAGAACAAGATAAGGGAAAGAAGAAAATAAAAATATAGCAATAATAAACTATCAACATATGTTTCAATGCAAAATGAGTAAATAAAAGACAACTGATGGGAGAAAAAAAATATATATATTTTGGGGTTTTTTTTAAGGAAAGATCAAGAAGAACATTTATAAGATAATGGAGGTTTTTGTCATGTAGTTTATATTTGGAGGATAAAATGCCATGTTGTGAGTGGTGGTAGGTTGAGTGAGCTTCCTGGAAGTCTTGTTTGTTCAATCCCAGTTTAACACTTGGCTAGATGCAAACCCCAGATATTAATTTCTCCATAACACATGGTTTTTGTGTGCAACAAGTTTTGCTAATTGTCTATGGTTAAAGTATAGGTTTTTTTTTATTATTTTAAACCGCAATATGTGTCAAGCAAGAGAAAAATTATATATGATGGGTTATGGGTAGCTGCCATCAAGATATTGGAATGGGTCGTCATACCCCTTGGTTGAGTCGTTGAGTTGATTAGTTCAAGTTTCATTTGGTTTCCTCACGGCTTGCCAAGTCACATGGTAATTTTCAGATGAGATGTATAATGACACATAAATCGAAAATTATTAAGTTTTTGTTACATAATCTATATATATAAAGCAAAAGATAGAGAATGGTGAAATATTCAAAATACCAGAAAATGTCATTAGTTAATTCAAACAATAAGAATTGAAATTATTAATTAAATGAGGATAATATGGTAAATTCATATTTTTTTATATTAAAAAAATTAAAATTAAAAATAAAATCATATAATATGTCATACTTTTATGGAACATAACTACCCATGTTATCTTTTCTTATTTCTAAAAATAAAATAAAAGATAAAAAATAAAACCAATTGGCACATGCGTGAAGGGGCTAGTAGTAATAATAATAATAATAATAATAATGTAATGTTATGATAGTCTCTCTACTCATGGTATCAAAATATTAGTTAAATTCAAGAGGTGGGCATATTAAAGGCAAGGAGGTGCAGCTGCACCTCCCTTCGCCAGAAAAACTATTGTAGGTGCTTCAAATTGCCCATTTGCTCAACTGGTGTATAGATTACCTTATTTCCATTTTCAATATTTAAGTAAATGTCTTTGTTCTTTTACTTTTATTTATTTTTATATTACTCCATTTACTTAAGTTTACAATGTAAATAAGAAAGTACCCCCCATTTAGATTCAAATAAAAATACTAGAAAATCAAATTCAAACAATAAGAATTGAAATTATTAATTAAATGAGGATAATATGGTAAATTCATATTTTTTTATATTAAAAAAATAAAAATAAAAATAAAATCATATAATATGTCATACTTTTATGGAACATAACTACCCATATTATCTTTTCTTATTTTTAAAAATAAAAAAAAAATAAAAAATAAAACCAATTGGCACATGCAAGGAGCTAGTAATAATAATGTAATGTTATGATAGTCTCTCTACTCATGGTATCAAAATATTATTTAAACTCAATGGTCATACACACCCCACTATATAATCACTCAATATAAGTTGTTTACGTATTTAATTACATCTTGATCACAAAAAAAGAAAAAGAAAAAAAAGAAAACGTATTTAATTACGTCATTTTTACGTAGCGACCTTAAGTTTACATTACATAATATGTCTGTTATTCAAAGTCTCTCTACGCACTCCTAAAGGGCATAAATAGCCTTTATTACGACACATACGTCTTGTCATTTTGATTTTTGACATTTCTTGATGGTGATGTGGGTAAATGTGAATGTGTCAGTCAGAATTGATACGTTAACTTGATAAACTAAACATACAGCCCTCTTTCTGCCCATTGGAAGGTTCATGCTGAATTTAATTTGAACATGTTTCGCCGAAACATTCGTGCTGTAACGTCATTTCTACGAGTAGACAGGGAATTTCAACGACATGATTCTCTTACTGTATCAGCAAGTTGCCCTAAGTAACTTCCTTCGGTATTCGTGTCTACCTCCTACTTGCCCTAGATAGCTTACACGAGTTGATAATTGAAAGTTTGCTTCCTTTGTCCATCTTTTCATTTGTTTCACTCATACTATTTCTTCTTGGAATCATTAATCAGGTTTGATATTTTTACCCTCCTGAAAGTGACTTGTCTTGACCAGTATCAATGTATGCATGGGGCGGTTGCTACGGAATTGGTCGGCCTTAGAGAAGTCCATGAATTGACGCAAATTTTTTGTGAATTTCAAAATTGCAAACTATTAAATGTGATGCTTTCTATTACAAGACTTAAAATGAGTTAGAAAACAAAATAAAGATTGTAAGTACGCAGAAAAAAACTTACAAGACTAAAAGATGAATAATAAACTGAAGAAAACTTAGAACTTGTAGAGGTGCTAAAGTTGAATGCTTTTGATTGAGAACATTGTATCTTGTTTGTGTTTGCGTGGCGGAGGCTTCAATTTATAGAGTTTTTGACCTAGGCCGTAAATAACATTTTATGATTTTTATTTTTATTTTTGTCAAAATTATGAAGGTTCGAATATGAGATCACTAATATGCAAATTAAGATCATTTTTCATTGAGCTAGATTCCGTTAACAGATAATATTTTATTATTAAATCATATCTCTAAGACAGCTATCTTAATTTTCAAGGGTCAAGTCGGTATCCAATTACTTAAAATTAACTGAGTACACCCTACAACCAAACTATTTATTGAATTACTAATTTATTCTAATATAAAATGATCAAAAATGATATATTGAATTGTGAAACAAATATAATTTTAATAAGTACACCCTGCTCAATCTATAAGGACAAATATTCTTTTGGAGTTATGACCACAAAGTTTTACAAACAATTAATGAATGGTTTCTTGCTCTGTAGAAGAAGTGTTGAGCACTTTTATTTTACCTAGAAAAAAGAAAAGGAACCCATAAAACTTTCAGAAGATGATAGAATGTAGAATATATTTGGAGGGCAATAAGTTCAATCCAAAAATAAGAAATAAATAAAGAATATCATAAGGATTTACAAGAATCAAGCTTTGAATTGAAGGAGCAAGCAAATCTACTCTCACACCAACTTAGAAAATTAAAGATTTTAAAGCAAATCCAAAATTTAAAAAGAGGGCATGAATTCATGTTAAAAGAGAAACCTGGTTTAGGATTGGTATTAGCGTGTTGTGTGATAGAGTGTATTAGGGTGTACTAGGGGTATTTTTGGTAGTTAAATATGGTGTTACTTAAATCATAAGGTGTACTCAGTTAATTTTAAGATTTATTTAACAACACTCTTCATTTATTGTCACGACTCACAAGATGATTGGAGGGGACCGCCTCTTAAGCTTGCAAGTTGCAACACCAGGTTCCAACAACCACTTAATTAAGCTAATAGTCCTTGACCGGGCCAACAAAACAAAACTTGTTTATGGGATTTCGGTTACTTTAATATTCATTAATTTTACCGGTAGGCATGTCCTTCTGGAAATACTCATACATATATTTAGAATAATGCAGGAACCTTGAAGCATGCATGCAGTCGTTGACATTGGGTTTCTGCAATCTTGAATATATTCGTCCATGGTTATTGTTTATCAATTGTAATATAATATATGTGATTTAGGTTAGTTAGTTAAGATAGTTTTTCCGTCCCTTCACATTTGAGTTCGATTTTCTTCTCTGCATAGTAGAGTAATTTAGAGAATCACCTTGTGGAAAAACAATAATCTATGAAATGAAAGGTCATGTACTTCTGCAAATGGCGAAGCTGAAAAATTAAGAGTAAGAATTATAAGAAATAACTGAATTACAATTTGGTTCACTTTAATTCGAAGGTTTCCTTAACTTGTGAAAGCACCTTCATGTTAGCTAGCTAGTAATAATTAATTTGTCAAACTGATAATCTGCAAACTAAAATACGTTTGATCGATACGGTCCAGATTAACAGCTGAACATAACATGCGATGCCATGTTTGATAAAACAATATTTTTCGTGAGTAATTGAATACCGTGTAGCTCATACCCCAAACTTTACGGACGATTTCCTTATAATTTGAATATGTAGGTGGTGGAATGGAGGCTTCAAATGAATATTAAAACATAATTTGATTCTTCATGACGTTTTCCAACATTTATCTTTTATTAGGAAGCTCCTCTAACTTCTTTTGTTCTTTTTTTTTTTTTTTTTTTTTTTTTTTTTTTTTTGCCTTTTTCAAATACTTTGTTGATTTGAGCTTTTTTTTTTTTAAATAGTAAATATCATGAGGTGTCCCCACACCCAAAAAGTGGGATTAATCCCCACTCAGAATTCAGTTACCTATGACCATGAAAAATACTTAAATGTGACCGTCACACACAACTATATATGTACCTATACAAATACAAGTAAGCCAATGTTCAAGTTAATCGAAAATGGAGCAATCAATTAGCAATTAGAGGTAACTCATTCACGTAGCCGTACATTGGAAACCATTGAATTTTGTTAAAAATTCTTTCTGATTCAAAAATGGATTTTTAGAGTTTTCAATTCAATCGCATATGACTCCAAATTATAATATTTAATTAGGAGATTCACTATTATACCTAATATAAGAGCCCGAATTATAAATAAAAACCATATATGAAATGGACTTTAGAAATACACCCAAAGCTCATTTACAACATAACGAAAAGGCTTTTAACTTTTTTTAAATTACAAAACTGCCATTGATTTCTTAAAACAAACCCAACCCCAAAACCTCATAATAAAAAAAATCTAAAACACTCAATAGAGCATCAAAGTAATTTAATAATCAAAATTAAATTCAATAGAGTCAGCTGTCATTTTTTAGTTTGTTTATAGAAATTAAATGGTGTAGAATTTATCTATATTATTAGTGCTAAAAATGGGTATATAACTAAATATCTATATTTAATTTAGTTATAGAAAGGGCAAAACGTTTCCTAAATGGAATTTCTTCTCCGTTAGAATGGAATGAACAAGAAGTTTGATTGCTAGCAATGCCGATAGAACGACTCTTGTTTTTTCATTTTTCAAAGTTTTGGGCCACTTTATGCTAATTAAAATTTAGAATTTTTAACGGACAAGTCAGTTGATTTATGACTTATTTGTTAATCCGGATTTCATTTGTCAATGGGAATCTTTATTTAAATTGAGAATTAAGTTGAGCCAAATTTTAAGTGGGCAATCTCCACGCAGAGGCCAATTATTTTCATCTCTAATCTTGTAGATGACTTGGGCCTCAAGTGACGAACATCACTTTCTTTGCATAGACTTTTATTGACTTTTCGACTTTCTTTAAATATTAAAATATATTTAACGAGTGTAGCCGGCGGCTATATCTTTAAATATTAAAGTAAATTGTATAAGTATCGACGAGCGGCTAATTAAAATAAATTTAAATAGTATAGCCGCGCGGCTATACGCTTTAAATATTAAAATATATTCCCAACGTATAGCCGCACGGCTATACTCATACAAGTATAACCACCCAGCTACACTCGTTATAAATCAAAGGTGTAAAATGCAATACATAGCAGTTGGTCTTAGTCCGTTATGGACAAAACTGTGTGAAGTTCCCTTTCCATTGATGTTGAACAAGGTTCATTTACAACATGCTCCAACTAGAAGCATCCCATTAAAACCACAAAATAAAAAGATTCATGTGGTGATATGGTGGTATACAACATGTCAATATTTCTGAAAGAAAGAAAAGGAAGATGCAATCAAAACTTTGATTACTAATCTAAGCAGCAAGCAGCAAGCAGCAAGAGGAAACTTCTAAGTCAGCCTCAGTGCCATTTCTTGAACAATAACTTGCTTCTGCACAGCACTTATTACATGGTTGGTCTCAGCATTCTCAAGAACATCAGTGATAATGGCAGCTGCATGACCAAGTGGCTTCTCAGCAGCCCATTGATAACTGACCCATTTGACAATATTTTTCATAATAAACAACAAACCAATTGATAACTGACACAATATAAAACCGAGTAATATTGGGGGTACAAAACTAATGTGGGCTGATTTGAGAAGTTTGTTGAGCCATAACTGAAGTCAATAACTATAGACATACTAAGAACCTGATAACCAGAAAAATCCAACCAAAATCTGGCACTCCAGCTAACTACTCTGAGTGTATCCCATTTATAAACTAGATGATCACTAGGTAATATGATTACTTACCGAGATAGTTCATAAATTTTGGCAATTGGAGCTGCTTCCCCTCTGTTGATTTACAATTGCTACCTTCCAACGATCAAGAATGATTACTGCAGCACGCTCTATGTGGTGCAAAATTGTGCAAAGGCCTCCTTGTCTCTCCACTGAGCCCAAACCACCTCCCCATTACAAAACTCTAGCCAGATCGTTCCCCGTTCCGGCAGGTAGAACAGAAACTGTAGGAGGAGACAAAGTTTTGCTTTTCTATGGCATTCAGAACCCAAGCAACAGTAACATCTCCCCCGCAAACAAGAATTCTGAAGTGCAGCACCTTTCTGAATAAATAAAGACCCACCCCCGGTCCTTGTGTTGAGCTCAGCTCAAAAACCTACACGAAACACAAGCACATGCAACAATTAAGCAACAATATATGATATATCAGAAATAATAATAGAGGAATAGGTTCACCAAACTCCATAGAAATCAACCGAGGAGAGAGCCCAGCACGTGATGTTGATAATCATCAGCAATTAGAATTTACTGTTAGGACTTCCTGATTCGCTAAGGAACTAAACTAGCAAATCTTAGTTTTTCAAACCCACGGAGATTTAAACCTTAAGCCTTAGTAATAACCTTACTTGGCTCATTTGAAAAGAAAAGAAGGGAAATCTTGTTTACACCACAGAAATTTAAACCTTAAACCTTACTTAAACACCTCACTTGGCTAAACAAATGTAGGCAAATATATTTTTCCAACTAATCAAGATGGTAGAGAAATCAAACCTGAACAGGATTGAGAAGAATATTCAATCGTCGCCTCAGTAAATTCCTAAAACCTGAGAAAAATATTCAATCTGGTGACAAATCAATCAACTCGTATTTTTGTTTCATCCTTAAAACCTGATACTCAACCTTCTTATTTATTGCTTGACGAGCTCATTTTGAAACTAGGCTTAGAATCCAATTTCCTATCTACATCACCATCTTGGTGCTGCAAATCCACATTCAAAGTAACATTACTGTTTTCCTCAATTTCAAGAGAACCATTAACAGCTTGATGAGTATCAGCTGTGCTTTCTGTGGACATATCCCCAGTACTACCACTATTTCCCGTGTCAACAGAGGTTTCATTTCCACGCCTGGACTTCTTGCTCTGACTCCTAATAGTTGCACGTACTGAAGATGCTATCTCATTGGCCCCCTGAGTAATGGAGCTCAAAAATTCACCAGCGGAAGTCTGGCTCAGTTCCTTTACATAAAGAGGGGATGGGGATAGAATCAACCTTCTGAATGGACCTAAATCACAAATATCACCTGTTTCATTGGACCTGCTACTGTGGCAATCCACATGTACCAATCTTTAACACCACAAGCAGCACCATACTGCGGATCCACCAAGAAAAGACCCACTACATGGCTCTTCACAATAGCTGCAGAAAGAAGTTTCAGGTTGATCTGTTACCTCATACCAACGGACAGCCCATTGGTGCATCACATGCTCATACCCCATCATGCATACACACTTGCAATCCTTGTGCGCAGAAGAGCAGCTTAGGTGAGCCGCTGCACCACAAATACTGCAACGGTGACTAAAACTGTCTAAAGCTGTCATAGGCCCAAGAGTTTGAGAAGGGCTCATGGACTTTAAGCATACACAGCAATTCAAGTTCTTTCCACGAGATACCGATTCTTAAACCCAAGTATGAGGAGCTATAGGAACTTTGTAACGTGCCTTTGGATTTTTCTTTGACCTGGCTATTGCCTTCATCCAACTTAGGTTGATATTTCTCCTCCTTTAGAATGCGGAGTGGGCTATAGTCAAAATTCCAACTAGAGCAGCGATAAGGCAAGAGACAATAAAAAGGCGATAAGTTGGATTCTTGTTGTTCCAATTGGAAAAAAAAAAATATCAATGTCACCATCATCATCCATCCTCAATGACTACTTGTTTGATCTACATAAGCATCAAACTGCCCAATCCCAGTATAATTAGGCTCAAACTCATATATCCTCCAATTCCAATATGGTTTCATCATTCAATAACATTATCAAAAGCCATAAACTCATTTGACAACCGAACTCATTATCCTAATTAATTCATCATGTACAAGTGCAACAGAGAGAGTCGAACAATGCTTTTGATAGGTGCTACTTACTGTAACCGCTTCAACAACCTATAAAAAACTGAAAAAGTTTCACAAGTAAAACAACATCATTCCTTCCAAATACAAAGCACTTGCTACCATGATTGGCTTCATATCAAAATTCAGAGGTAACAGCCAGATACAAAACACATGTAAACACGAAGGAAATACAAAGTCCACCACAGTTGTATCATAATTTAGTGATATTTTAATTTAATTGACAGTCCTGTCCTGTGGAAAAACAAAACACCTCCAGGCTCCATCTTTAGAGACCAAAGCAACACACAAAGCCCGCTTCATACTTCACTTTCTATTCCGATTTCTCGGAAACCAAACGGAATAGTCTAATATGCAGCAACGAATACATATCTATGAGTGTGTCTCGATTTTGAAATAATAATCAATAAATACATTGAACCGTGAAGATTTCAGAAAATGAAAATTGAAAGTTTTTGAAAAAAAAAAAAAAACAAGGGAACTTACAGTGACGTTCCGTGGAGATGGAGATGGATCGCGCCGATCAGAGAAAACCCTAGCCTTAGCTTGATCCACGCAGAGAGGGAAAGTTCAGAGTGTAGGAATCGAAGCAAAACCAAATCCTAAGATTGATTTTTGGGTTTCTTGAGCGCTAATTTGTATTCGAGAACATAGCCGCTATATAAATTTAAATCGTATAGCCGCGCGGCTATACTCTTTAAATATTAAAATAAATTTAAAAAGTATAGCCGCCAGTTATACTCTTTAAAATATATTTACATAATATAGTTGTGCAGTTATACTTCTTAAATATTTTAATATTTAAAGCGTATAGCCGCGTGACTATATTATTTAAATATATATATTTCCTTCTATGGAGGCTGAGCCTCGAGCACAACTGTAGCACCTTACATGACTCGTATGAGCTCCGAGGTGTGACTCACCAACTTAAAAAAACCGTTCATGCTTCAATTCACCCATCTACACACAAGACTTGAGTTGTATTTCCCCAACTTACCTGTAGTTTGATCAACTATGTATAGCAGAATTAAGCATGCATGGTATTCTATTCTAGTCTGCCATCAAAACTGAGGCGAGCATGTAATTTCATACCCAATTGCAAGCCTTGTACTATATAATTTCCTCAATCCAAACATCCTTATAAATCAAAGCTGTAAAATGCAAAAACAATGCGTAACAGTTGGTCTTAGTCCGCTATGGACAAAACAGTGTGAAGTGCCCTTCTGATGTAGAACAGTTGGCAGATTTTATCGCGGTTGAGCTAGAAAAAGGGCGCGGTGGGAATTTGCAGTTTTGTCGTCCAAGCTCCGATTAGGGCGCAAAATACCATTTCGGAAAGGGAACGATGCCACGAGTGCACTCAAACCGCGGTGGGAATTTGCAGTCTTGATGAATCCACGAGCGCTTTGCCGTGACATATGCTGGATTTTGGCGTTCTGAGGTCATTTGGACTTCCAAAATTGCAGTTAAAGTTTGGTAGTTAATTTTCCAATAAATTCTGTTTTGACAGTTTAGGAGTTATGTTATCAAGACTCCAAATTAATTCTGTTTTTTTCAGTTTTATGTCCGTTTAGGAGTTACGTTATTAAGACTCCAGGTTAATTTTGTTGTTTCAGTTTTATGTAATAATTCCCTTGGTAGTTGAAGGGTTGAGGGTTGTTGAGAATTGTGTATTTAGACAGGTTTGTCTAAACTTTTCTGGTAACTCAGTTTTTAATAATATTAATCTAAGAGAGCTTCTCTTAATTTTCTGGTGGAATCCAGTTTGCTTTGTTACATCAAGGTTTCGCTTGAAACCTTATTGCTTGTGCTGCGTCACCTTCCGTTGAACAATGTTCATTTACAACCATGCTCCAACTAGAAGCATCCTATTAAAACCACAAAAAAGAAAGATTCATGTGGTGATATGGTTGTATATAAATCAGGGAATCTCCTACATCAAAGGAGATCACGTCATCAACAACCCAAATCATTCCACAATCATCTGCTCTTCCGTACGAAAGTTAACCATGACATGTGCTAGCTGTCTTTCCTATTCCATTTGATCAAGATTGATTTAGTCATCCAATTCTGATTGTATTTACCTTATTAGGATTGTATTCAACTCTATATAATCATAAGTCTTGTACTTGTAAAGTAGCTATGAAATATACCATTATTCTTAACCTCTTTATGGTATCACAGCCCTAAGGCTCTAATGAGTATCTTCTGATCCTTTTTTTTTTTTTCTCTCCAGCTTTCCATAGTCATGGCTGTTGAATCTTTTGAAATTTTCACCCCACTCGCCACTGACACCAGCTATGCCATCCGTACCTTCTTAATCACCATCAATGTTGCCGCATAACTTTCAATCAAACTACACCCATAAATTACCCCTCTTGGCGTGCCCAGGTTAGCGCACTGCTTCTTAGCTATAACCTTATGGGCTATGTGGGTGGTTCTGGTCCATCCCCACCAACCACTCAAACCGCGTCCCATTCCTTCTGGATTCATCAAGACCAACTTTTCCTCCATGCTATTCTTGCATCAGTTTCACCACAAGTCATCTCTCTTATTGCCTCTGCTAAGACTTCCAAAGAGGCTTGGGACAAGTTGCTCCATCTAATTGCTAGCAAAGCAGGTGCTCGTGTTCTTGGTCTCAAGGAACGCCTTACTCTAATGCGTCATGAGAATAAGCTCGTCTCTCAGTACTTGCAAGATGTTAAGGTTATCTCCGACGAACTTGCCATCATAGACATCCCTCTTTTCGATGATGATCTTCCCTTTTATAGTCTTAATGGTGTTGGTTCTGAATTTAAGGAGATTGTTGCTATCGTTAGTTCCCATGACTCCTCTACTTTATTTGAAAATCTTCATGATATGTTGGTTGAACATGAAACTGCCCTCACACGTGCCGACATCGTTGTTGTGGCACCTGTCATCACTGCCAATGTCACTCAAAGCTCCCAACGAACCAACACCCATCGTGGTTTTTTCTCCAACAACTCCAATTAAGATCGTGTCCTTTTCGCTTTTGTAATAATTATCATGGTTTCTTTGAATCCACCTCACCTTTCATCACTGACAACGACCGTCATTAAAACAACACCACCGACATTGGTTACCATGGCTATTGTCAGTGGCGTGGTACACAAGGTCATAGGGCCAAACATTGTCCCAGCTTCAATCCTGCTCACAAACTCAGTCAATGCTTAACTCTACCTCCCATGACAGCTCCACTGCCTCTCCTACCTGGTTGCTTGATTCCTGTGTCTCTCGCCATGTTACCTCAAATGTCACTAATCTCTCCGGTGTCTCCACATATGATGGCCATAATGAAATAATTATTGGTAATGGTTCAGGTTTGGGTATTACTCATGTCGGTTCATCCTCTCTCCCTGCTCATTCCTTAAAATCATTTACCCTATCTAATGTTCTTTGTGTTTTTTTTCAATAAAACACAACATTATTTCTACTTTCAAATTTAACATACAAAATAACATATCTATTGAACTTTTTCCTTATTTCTTTCATGTCAAGGATCTAAGCACAAGGTGGTGCTTCTTCGAGGCCTGAATAAGAATGATGTGTACGAGTGGTCAACCCAATCTCTCTGTCAACCTCAGGCCATGGTGGGTATGCTGGTATCTCCAAATTTGTGGCATCGTCATGTTGTTGAAATCGATCTCACTCTTCTTCATCAAGCCTCCTCACCTATTTCTTATTGGTCTTATGCTTTTCAAACTGCGGTCTATCTCATAAATTACATGCCTACTCCCATTCTTAACAATGTCTCCCCACATACAAAACTTTTTCATCAACAACCAAATTACTCACATCTTCGTACATTTGGCTGCCTGTGTTTTCCATGGCCACGACCTTACAACTCCAACAAGTTACTTCCTCATTCCTGCCCGTATCTTTTTCTTGGTTACTCATCTAATCAAAGTGCCTACAAAAGTTTTGATCTCTTCTCCATCAAACTCTTTATTTCTCGTCATGTTCAATTTGATGAGTCATCTTTCTCCCTTACTACTGCCCCTAATTCTGCCCCTCTGTCTATTTTCTTATTTTCCCCATTGGTTTGCTCTTGCTCTTCCTGTTGGTCACATTTCTTTCCAAGCCGCCACCATGCCACCACCATTGGCTGTCACTTTTTCCTTATTTTTTTCATGTCAAGGATCTAAGTACCGGGGCGGTACTTCTTCAAGGCCCGAATAAAGACAATGTCTACAAGTGGTCTACCCAATCTCTCCGTCAACCTCAGGCCATAGTGGGTGTGGTGGTTTCCCCAAATTTGTGGCACTAGCGTCTTGGTCACCCAAATCTTAAAACTCTTCAACAAATTCTTCGTTTCTCCTCCATTTATTGTCTTCCAAATTGTCCGAGTCTTTTTGTCCTTTATGTCAATGTAATAAAAGCCATAAGCTTCCTTTTGGTACTTCTTCCCTTATAAGCCATGGTCCACTAGAACTTCTTTATATGATGTTTGGGGCCCTACCCCGTATTCTTCTATTGATGCACAAGTGTGAATTTTGATTTTGTTGCAGAGGTTATTGAAGTATAACTAAGTGGGCAAATTAAATTGGTTGAATATCCAATATCATGTATATTGGATTACATTGGAAGGCAAAGGTGTGGCAAATGAATGGTATTTGGTAACACAAATGTAAAGATATTGAAGGGCCATACCGAATAAATGATGATATTGCAGGCTTGTGGGTGCAAGTTGTGGAAGATGAAAATGAGTTTTTTAAAAGCTTTTTATGTGAAGATGCACAGATAATGCTACATTATATGTTGAGGTATAATCCGAACAATCCTATCAATTACAATGATTGAAGACTGTGGCGTCTTCCCAAGTCTTCTCTTTTTGTGGCTTGATCTTTGTAGATGAAGCTCAGGCCATAGGTTCAATACATGTATGTTTGTTACAGACTGAGATGGTATTATCCCTCGTTTTACTTTTTTTTTTCTTCTTCTAATACTAGTGACACTCAACTCTCTTTCCTTTGTTGTAACCACTATTAAAGTGACTAAATTAAAGTTTACAAACTATTTTGTTTTTGCACTCCTTTTTGCTCTCGCATGGCTTTGTCAATGTCATATTCGATGCCTCTCTCTCTTTCTCTTAAAAAATGGGACTGTTGTAAATTATTTTTTGGTTTATGTTGATAATCTTCTTATTACATGCAACAATTCCTCAGTTGTGGCAAAGTTCATTTGGGCACCTCAATTTTCTGTACTTGGGTTTTGGTTTAGGGTTGGTTTTGTTTTACTTCATAATTGACTTTAAGGGTTTCCATATTTGAAATGCATGCTAACTTCAACTTTTGTATTACTGTAACTCTGTTTTTTGTTTAGATTTGCAACTTATTTTGTTTACTTTACTGTGACAACTTATTCTGTTTATTTTGTTTAGATTCACAACTTGGTTTAAGGTTGGTTTTGTTATTCTGTTTTTTGTTTAGATTCACAATTTAGATTCAAAAAGTTTGATAGTAGGATCGACGGTTTTCTTGGTTAATATGACCGCAAATTATGACTGTTAGAGTTTGACTTTGATGAGGAAATTTTTTTGGGAGAAGGTGTTAGTCGAGATGTGAAGTTGGTTTATGTTGGTGAATGTACAAAAGCTGCGAAAACAGGGTTCCACTTGACACATAGGGCATTAGATAAGAATATATTGTTTCTATTATCGTTTGTCTTTGGTAAAGACTCCGAAGAGAAGTTTTGGAGTGGATCTCGAAAAGAGTTTATGCTAAAAATGGGATTTTATTGTTTCGTTTATGACAAATACAAAAATTATTTGTCTGAGTGGCTTGAAGAGTCGAAGAAAAGTCAGAATAAGATCATTGCAAATATCAATAGTTGTTACCGAGTATTGGCGTGTTACCATCAAGTAAGTGTTTAATAATATTTAATTTAGTTAAATGTTTAATATTGTATAATTTTTTTTCTTTTGAGTAATGTAGTATTTCTTTGATTTGGCAGATCTTTTTTTAGATACCATATGTAACATCCATAACTATAAGCTGTATCATGGATATTTGTATTTGAAGTCTTCTTATGTCTTCATCAAAGGAAAGCTAAAAATAATGAAGATTGAACGTTGTTTAGCCCAATCTCGTGTGTCCGACCTCGAGTTCCTAATGAATGAGGACTATAAAGATTTCAAGGGTTTGTTGGTTGATTTGATTGAACCCCAAATTTTAGATTGGGAGGAGTGCGACAATTTCTTTGAATGTTTTGAAGATCTCGATCGTTTGTCGTGAGTTGTTTATTTCAACATTACTTATGTTTTTTTTGGGAATTTTTGTGTTAGTACCTCCTGAGTTTATTTTGCTTATATTGTTTTGTACAGGTATTCTGTGTATGTAAAGCAGCTTCAATCACATCAATTTTTTTAAAGACTATTCATAAGAGGTTGAAGTATATGCAAAGTTTACAGTTACAAGACAACCTACAAATATAGGATGAGCAACCTGAAAAACTATGATGTTAAAGATTCGGGTGACCTTTTAAGATATTTACGAAATGTGAAGGTCCATTTTGAACAATATAATGTGTCAGTGTAGGAGGCAGATGTTGATTCGATGATCATAACCCATTAAAATAGGTTTTTAGATAAGGTTCATGCAATTCGGTGAGCACACTTATTTTGTTTTTGATGTTTTGTGCTCTGACTTCTTTTGGATTGACAATGTTTTTTGGCTCAATAAACTGTGCTAAATAGGGAGTTTGTTGTAGGTATTATGCGTTGACTAGTCCAGTTGTTATGTGTATTAAGCCACATAGTTGGATATGTTATATAGGTTTTTGCTTAAATTTTCTGATCTACATTTATATAGCTTTTCTCTATCAAAGTGTTTGAATTACAAATTGTTTGCACAAAATTAACCACCAACAATGATAAATTGATGTCCCTATATTCATCTTTTAAAATTGGTTTATCTTCATCATTCTCGACGGACTAAGCAACATATAAGCACCACCATAACTGTTGTTAATACTCGAACTTAGACAACGAGCTGGACTGCAAAGTATCAAAGAACTATAACAAACCCACAATTGGGAATGCCAACTTCCTCACTTCTCTCTATCTCAACCAATACTTTGAAGAAGAAAAAATCCACATCACAAGGAAGCAAAATTGGCCCTTCCCAATTGTACCTATATTCCGTCTCAGCATCCTCCAACAGCATCTTAAACAACAAGTGATAAGCAAACTCTGTCTTCACCGCAAACTGTTGTCTTTGAGGCCTAAAGTAGACCGAAAAGCACCCATCTGAAGCTACTTGGCCTTTGCTCTTCTTTCTATTACCAGAGCTGCAAAATCCAACCAAAATCTGGCACTCCAACTAACTACTCTGAGTGTATCCCATTTATAAATCAAATTATCACAAGGTAATATGATTACTTACTAAGATAGTTGTTCATAAACTTTGGCAATTGAAGTTGCTTCCCTGTTGATTTACAATTGCTACCTTCCAACGATCAAGAATGGTTACTGCACTATGCTCTATGTGTTGCAAAATTGTGCAAAGTCCTCCTTGTCTCTCCATGGAGCCCAAACCACCTCCCCATGACAAAACTCTAACTAGATCATTCCCCGTTCTAGTAGGTAGAATAGCAACCGGAGGAGGAGACACAAAGTTTTGCCTTTTAAATATTTGAATTTATTTAAAGAGTATAACAACCTTTAAAATGGTAGAATTATTTGTCTGCGTGCCGAATAGGGTAAACCCAAGCCCAACGGGTTGAATTCCATTCTTGCCTGTAACCATAAATGGGCTAACTCAATTAGATTATATTTAAGAGAATGAATCAAACATAAGACCTCTCAACCCAACCCCAACCCAACATGCCTAAGTCTATTCTTATCCGCAACCGTAACCATAAATGACCTAACTTAACTAGATTTTTATATAAGAGAGTGAATCAAACATAAGACCTCATGTTGAGCGATGATTTGTAAGTTGAGTTGCACTTCAAACTCAATCTTATAAGTCACCAAAAATTTCTCCATCTTGAAAATTTTGTCTCCCCCTATCTTTCTCATAAAACTAACCATTCTCTCTATATGTTCTCTTTAAGGGCAATCATTTTCACGTTTCACAAAGCCTTGGCTATGTGGACCAAGCATGAGCAAAATTTTATAGCTGATTTGGTGCTGGATTATTCTGTGATAGCAAGAGCTCCTACTAATCCAGATTATTCTGAAAGGTAAGTCCTAAATATGGCTGCATGCTATGAATTTACAACATTAAAAACACCCATTAAGCCAGAGTGGAGAAAATAACATCTTCAAAGTAACATCAAATTTCCCTCCACCAAAGTGAATAACAATTTATTGTTAATGAACATTGCTAATTAATATTTACTAAATTAGAGAATTAGAAAAGGTTTTGGCTTTGATTATCCAAATCCTTACGAGACTAGGGAGTAAAAATTTTGAAAAATATTTCTCATAAAGATTTCTAAGAGCTAGCAACTTGTCTTTGCCAATATGAATGGGACAAATTATTTTTGGGTCAAAATGTATGGGACATTGATGTGGTAGTATTTTAACCAACCAAATCATGTGCATAAATTGTTAAATTGTCAAAGAGGTATTGGCTACAATGATCTCCTGTCTACCAATTAGAGGCATGTACTAATTGAACTTACTCAAAGACTACTGCCATATACAGTTCCCTTATATGAGAGGTATAATTTTGAAAAAGAAGTTAGAATGTACATTGTAATTTTAAAACAAGTTAAATCTTTCTATTTTAAAAAATAAAAATAAAAACAAGCAAGTCTTGGAGATAAGGAAACTAAAATGCCATTACTCTATTTATTATTATTATTTTTTGGTCTGATGGTATTTCTTTTTTTATAATGTTGGAATTAGAATCTCTATCTTATTGATGAACAAATTCCGTGATTCTCTACATAATATTATTTCCACATGTTTATTGAAACTCATTTATATTAGTCCGAGATAACTTTTTCAAAGTATTCATTTATTAAAAGATGCTATGAGAAGCGTGTTCTTGTAAAATGTAAAGATGCTTTGAAAAAGTTATCTTGGACAACGTGATAATGATCATTATTTGATCATAAAAAAGAGAAATTTATGAAGTGAAGTACTCATGTGCGATAGTTTTCTCACAATGAGTCAGACCTACATGTGCAACCTGGATTTAGGGTAGAGTTGAGATCTTGAACCAGTGTGCGAAAATAACAAGATTGAAATAGAGGTTAAAATAACCAAAATTGATTCACAAATAAGACACATGACTAACTTGAAATATAGAGATATTTGTAAATAGAATAATTCCATGATGAACTTTCATTACATCTACTCAGCTTCATATTGAGAACCCTAAAAACAAATGATAAGAAAACTTATCCACGAGTCTCCACCAACATGCCCTCTATACCTCTTTTTTTTTCTTAGGTCTCATGTTAGAAACTATGATCATGAGGTTATGCTTCTTTTGATAGTCATATAGTAATAGGATACACTTCTAATTATTATATGATAAGAATATCTAAGTTTATTCAAATGGTAAATATCTTAAGAATATAAGATTATTCAAGTTTATTCAAAAGATAAATATCATGAGAAGATAAGATTGTCTAAGTTTATCCAAATGATAGTATCTTAAGAAGATAAGATCGTTCAAGTTTATCCAAATAATAAAAAGATAAGATAAGACCGTCCAAATTTATCCACATGATAGTTTGTCATGTGCATCAACTCTCTCATAATAATTGAGACTTACATGTGCAACCATTGTACAACCTTAAAAAATCATTTGCTTAATTACATTTAAAAGTACCATTGAAAATAGGAAAAGTCCATCAAAAAAAGTACAATAAAAGATGTTCCCAATTTTTTCCTCAATTTAATTTTCTTTTTCAACTTTTAATTTTAATTTTATTATTGATTAATGAAGAACGAGATAATCGAACATAAAAAAAATAAATACCACCAGAGAAATTGCATAACTTATGTAGGACCCACACATTGGAAAAGTTGAAGTACATACCCACAGTCCCCACTTCACTTTTTGGGTTGTTTGGCCATTTATAGGCATTTGGAATACAAATGCAATATAGTAAGTTATTGGGAGGGCGAGTTATATGGTAGGTATAGTTGGGCATGATGTGACATATGGTGGGCATCCATTACATGTAGTTTATAACATAATCCATAATCGACTTGTATTAGTCAATTGTATTAACAATTAATTAAGGAGTGTGGTCCCTACATATAGTTCAATTATAATTTACCAAATCAGGAATGAGCCAGAACCACACCTGTTCCCATTTATATTGACCCAACCACTAAATTTTTGTCCTAATTATTAGGTGTGTGTGTGTAATAATATGAGTTGCAGTTGGATTCCCGTAGACTCGTCCCCAGAGCAGTATCCCACCCGTGACTTGATGATCTCCGCATCAACAAATAAACAAGAAAAGTTTAAAGCTCAAAACTCAAAAGAGTGCAGAGGGAAAGCGGAAAAGAAAAAAAACCTCCATAAATTCTGCTTTGTTGTTCGCCTTTTGAGTTTCCTGTTTTCAAGCTATCAGCCATGGAAGCCACGGTGAAGCAGGAGCTTCTGGAAACTTCTAATGTTCGACGTCTTACGGGGAAACCAAACGGCGTCACTTCGAAGGTGGTGCCACCACCAGGGTGGGTAATCGATCTGAGCACGAGTAGTAGCAGCAGCAGCAGTAGCGGCGAGTCGGACTCGGACGATTCGGACGATGTCGGAGGCGTTTCGGGGGGTTTGGCGAAGAAGAGGAAGCTAGACGGGATGGGTGTCGTTTTGCCGGTTGGTTTTCTGAGTCCTCTGCTGCCGGAGGGGGTGGCGCCGATGCTTCCGGCGCCAGATGCGGCTGTAACGCGCGTCGAAAATACTGGGGTGGTCAGTCGGCCTAGCTGTAAGCAGTTTTGGAAGGCTGGGGATTATGAGGGAGCTCCTTGTGGCAACTGGGAATCTACTGCTGGTAATCTAAAGCTCTCTCTCGCTCTTCAAAATCTCCTACATTGTTCTCTTTGTGCTTCTTTTTTCTTGTTTTAGAAAGATTATCCTTGTCTTTGTTTATCTTTCGGTTGAAACAAATTACTATAATTGGTCCCCGCCTACGGATCATCCGACAATTTTCACAAGTTTTTACTATGATCTGTTTGGTCTCCGATAAAATTTTAAATATTTTCGTCCTACGGATATGGAGACAATATGATGGAAGTTTACTGCTTCACTTAGTTAAAAGAATCCTTCTTCACATGCAAGAGTGGGTTTTGCTTTGACATGGGGTCTATTGCCCAAATTGAAGAGTGTAGCATGATTAATGGTGCTTTTATATGGATCAAGCACGGCTGCAAATATGATATTTAACAAAGTTTACTTTTAAATATGCAGGTGGGATGGACCATGTCAGGGTTCATCCGAAGTTTTTGCATTCCAACGCAACAAGCCATAAGTGGGCTCTTGGAGGTAAATTTAATTGTTCCTGTGTAATGCTGGATTTTGACCTCTATGCTTAATGCTTGAGTGTAACCCTGTGATGTTTTGCAGCTTTTGCGGAGCTCTTAGACAATGCGTTGGATGAGGTAGCTTTTCGTTCATAATTTTCGTTATGTTTTTGTGTGCATGGGTTTTTCTCCTCACTGCTTGGACCTATTTCTTCATTTTATCCACAGGTTTGTAGTGGTGCGACATATGTTAACCTAGATATGGTTGAAAATAAGAAAGACCAAAGCATAATGTTGCTGATTGAAGGTATTTTTCTGTTGGTTGTATTTCGGAGAATGCTAAGAGGTTTTACTTTTATTCATAATTTCTATTCTTTTTTTGTTGGGAAATCCATTTGATGTGTATTGCAGATAACGGTGGTGGGATGGATCCCGATAAGATGCGGCACTGCATGTCATTGGGGTATTCTGCGAAAAGCAAAGTCGCGAACACTATAGGACAATGTATAACACCAGTATTAAACCAAAGTGTCTCTGTTTTTCTATTTATAGATATATCTCCCAAAAATCATGTTAGTTGCTTGTTTATGCAGATGGAAATGGTTTTAAAACAAGCACCATGAGGCTCGGAGCAGATGTAATCGTGTTCTCTCGTTGCAATGGAAAAGATGGAAAAAGGTTTCTTTCTGTTCATATTTGTTTATTGTTGTTTCTTTCACATTGCTTTTCCTGTTTGGTTAGTAATGGTAATTTTCTTCAGCTTATGTGGAAAGATGGATGGATTTATGAATTTGTAGTTGCATGTAAGGTTGAGAAATAATGATTGCTTATAGACTTTTCTGCTTCCATCTCTTGTATCCACTTTGGCATGGAGAATGACTGTCTATAAAATGAGAATGATTAATTATCTTGGAACTATTAAGCAGTCTAATATGTATATCATTTGTTGCTCAAGTGGATTTAGACCTGTTATGGTGAATGAGGCTTGTTTTCAGTTTTTGTGACTGAAGCAGTATTAGTTAAAACCAGTACTTGAAAAAAAAAGTGTGAAGACAATTATGTTATTTTGTATTTATGGTCATAGTTACCACTTTTCTCTCTCTCTTTTGTTTAAAAAAATCCATTTTTTTCCTCTATGCTTTTATTAATTTTTCTACTTCTGAAACTCATTGAGACATGTTGACATTGATTTTAGTGCAACACAGAGCATTGGATTGCTGTCTTACACATTTTTGAAGAGCACGGGAAAGGAAGATATTGTAGTTCCCATGGTAATGACATTTAACCCTTTCTATCTCATGGACTTCATACATAGTCTCAAGTCTTTTTGTTTATTCGATGAGACTTCACACGTATTCAGTTGTCACATAAGTGAGGTAGGTCGGGATTTAACTGTTAATTGGAACTTAAAAAGCTGTGCTAGAATCAAAAGGGAAAACCTTATCTTGTGAGGTGCACGTTTTGAGGCATCATTGATGTATAAACCTTTTTGGGTTAGGTAAATATGTAGTTTTGCATCCATCTCTTTTTGAGCACCTTTGGTGCATTGCATGTTCACAACCTCAGGCATGAGTAGTGGTCGGCGAATAGGTGGTGTACATCCACTTCTATCACACCAGTCCTTAACAGTCTCAGCATGAACAATTTGATTTTAAGGATGTTTCATCGAGGACGTTAGCTGGGGTTTTTCTTTGTTTATATAATGATTTTGCCCACAAGGTGTTTGGTATGTTTTGAGAGAAGAAAGAAGTAAGATGTTTGACAGGGTGGATCATTTGGTTTTAGTGGTGGAGGATAATTTTTTGGGGATACTGTTTTTTGGACGTAATTCTTTGTTATAATTGCTGTTAGATTTTACAATTCCTTTGTTTTTAGAGATATTTAGTCAAATACCCATTCTTAGCACTAAAACTATAAATAAACCCTACACTATTTAATTTCTATAAACATACCCCAAAAAAACCCAAAAAATAATAGCTGGCCCTATTGAATTTAATTTTAATTATTAAATTACTTTGATACCCCATTGAGTGTTTTGGGCTGTTTTATGAGGTTTTTGGGTTGGGTTTGTTTTAAGAAATCAATGGCAGTTTTGTAATTTAAAAGAAGTTAAAAGCCTTATTGTTATGTTGTAAATGGGTTTTGGGTGTGTTTCTAAAGTCCATTTCATATAGGGTTTTTTTATAATTTAGGCTCCAATATTGGGTATTATAGTGAATCTCCCTTGTTTTTATTACCACTTGAGTGCTCGTCTTTTGGATTTTCAATAAACTTATACAAATCCCTCAAAAAAGAATCATTGCTTAAGTTACATGCTGATCCTTTATCAGTAAAGCAACCATAATTCGTAGATGTTCGCTTGTTTGTATTTTGTTAAGATGGAATATGATTAGTGCGCTTTCTTATTTATTGCTAAGTTAGCATACCTGAATAAAATGATGTCTTCTGTTGTGTGCATGAAATGAAAAGCTTGATTATGAGAGAAGACAAGGGGCTTGGAGCAAGATGTTACGATCCTCTCTAAGTGATTGGAACAAAAATGTGGAAACAATAGTTCAATGGTCACCATTTTCTAGTGAAGAAGACCTGCATCATCAGGTACTTCAATACTGTTGTAGGGCTTATACCAAATTGGTAAGATGGTATGGAACTATCTTATGCAGATTTTTTTGTCATTGATTTTGTTATTTTTACTACTGTTTAGTTCTATATGATGAAAAACCATGGCACCCGAATTATCATATACAACCTTTGGGAGGATGATGAAGGACAGCTGGAGCTGGATTTTGATGCTGATCCACATGTATGTTGATTCATGAGTTATATATATATATATATATATTATCTTTTTTGTTCCAGTGGCTTTGCTATTCTAGCAGTTATATATGGTGTCTTATTTTGCAGGATATTCAAATTAGAGGTGTCAATCGAGCTGAAAAGAATATACAAATGGCTAAAGAATTTCCCAACTCTCGTTTTTTCTTGACCTACCGGCACTCATTGAGGGTAAAGTCAAATTTCACCATCCTGGTTGCCCAACTATCATTTCCCTGTTCTTGATTGGGTCTTGGACCAGCGTTCAGAACCCTATATTATACAACAACCCTCCCCCACTCCTCTAGTCAGAGTCTTTGACTACATTATTTATTAGTCTAAGGTTAGATATTTTTTTTTTCCATATTAAGAATTAGGAGAGATTAGAATAAGAAATAAACTGAGTGTTGAGTGAAAAGAATTTTGTAACATGGGTCCTGTTCTATTTTTAAGACAGAATTAGTCTATATGTCAACTTTATTAGTATGTTTCATCATTTTGACTCCAGAGCTATGCATCAATTCTCTATTTGCGGCTTCCTCATAACTTCCGAATCATTCTTCGTGGGAAGGATGTTGAGCACCACAACATAGTGAATGATATGATGATGTCCCAGCAAGTCACATATCGGCCACAGCCTGGTGCTGATGGGATTCCAAAGGAGTCAAATGTAATGTATTAAAAAAAATTAATTTACTAATCTTGCTTACTTTTTCTGTTGTCTTTCTAATGGCATGCAACTCTCGTAATCAGATGGTTGCTGTTGTCACCATTGGGTTTGTGAAGGATGCAAAACATCACATCGATGTTCAAGGGTTCAATGTTTATCACAAAAATCGACTGATTAAGGTATTTTTAGTTTTAAACTTCATTATTTCTAAGTTTGTTGCCTTTTCAATGAAGTATTCACTCTTGGATTTACTGTTTGAGCAATGATCTTTACATCAGTATTTAAGCACAAGTTGATAAACTTTGGAAGTTTTCTTACACGAAGTTCTTTTTTATACCCAGCCATTTTGGAGGCTTTGGAATGCTGCAGGAAGTGACGGCCGTGGTGTTATAGGTATTGTTTATGGATTCAAGTTCCCTCACTTAAAATCTTAGCTGAAGTTGAGTTTTCTTCTGAGGCATTTTATTCTTGCAGGTCTCTTAGAAGCCAATTTTGTTGAACCAGCACATGATAAACAGGGTTTTGAGCGAACAACAGTTCTTTCAAGACTCGAGGGAAAATTGATAACTATGCAAAAGAATTACTGGTTTGTGCTTTAGCTAATTGCGAACAATGCGTCCATACTTCTATGGGTTGCTTTGTTGTTTTGATACTCACAAATGGACATTCACTACTGCATATATAGGAATAATTATTGTCATAAAATTGGCTATGCTCCAAGGCGTAATAAGAAGCTTATCAACGGCTCTGCAGATAAAGGTATGTCATGGACCCTGCATTCTTTTCGGCAGCCTTTCTTTTTGCTGTGGTCTATGCAGTTTGTAGTGATTCAAAAATTCATGTCAACCTTGTCAACTCATAAACATTTTGTTTCTTGTAGTGACTTCTGATTATTTTCCTGAAACTTCTCCCTCTAAAACGAATGGTGCTACTAAGTCAGGCAGCAAGAGACCATTATCAGTTCCTGACAAGCTCCGTTCACATGCATTTCAGAAAGTTGATTTAAAATCTTCAAAAAGATTTTCTAAACAAGCGTACCATGGGCATGCGACTGTACATATGTCTGATGAAGGCACACATAGAGTGCAAACGCCCACAAAATCTGGGGAAGGATCATCAAGTTCTTCTGAACCATCACCACCTTCGACAGCCATGTCTGATAAGCAAGAAAATGACAGTAGTCATAAGGGATTTGCTACTAAAAAAGATTCCGGGAAAGATGGCCAGGGTGTGACTCGGTTATCTTCATGCACGGAAGATATTCAGTCTCAGCAAGATTGTTGGCCATGTGGGGGAACCAATCTGCCCACCTCACGTTCCAAGTCAAAGGTTACTTCCAGTCATTTCAGTTCCACTTATTGCTTTGCATTAGATGGTTATATTTCTGATGATAGGCTTTTGCTAATGGATTTTGTTCAATTGGCAGGGGAATAAAGTCAATGGTGATTGTTCCGTCTTGGAGGGTGATTTAGGCGTAGTGGAGCAATTGAGAAAAGAGAATTGTGAACTGAAGGAAAGGTACTTGTTCTGTCCTTTTCACCACTATATATAAATATTTGTACATCGCTTTATGTTTGCTTCAGTACTGTATCACCTTATTATTACTTGGCAGTCATCCTCAGCTCTTTCCTTCTATATAGATTGGAGAAAAAGGATGGAGCAGCTTCAGCTGATTTGCTGCAGGACTTGCAGTGTGAAAGGGATAGGTGCAAGTCACTTGAAACTCAGGTATTCATAGGCCTATATTATCTATTCTCACCGAGAGGCTGGAAAAGTATGAAGTAGATCTAAGTAACAGATTGTTCTCTTCGCATTCTATTTATATTTTATCATTACTTCCTGGTCTTGTGATCAGCTCCAAGCGGCACAACAAAAAATTGTGGAAATGAACAAGGAACAAGACACTCTAATTGGGATATTCTCCGAGGAGAGGGAACGACGAGACAATGAAGAGGCCAATTTGAGAAAGAAGCTGCAGGTCAGCCCAGTTTGAGTAGTGTTTTGTTCACATGTTTCACTTTTTAAGGTAGTCTTCCCCCTTATTTGCTTGCTGTTTTGTTAGGATGCATCCAATACGATTGAAGAATTGCTGGACAAGGTAAGGGCACTGGAAGTAATGAAGTCTGCTAATTTCAAATCCAATAGATAAGCCCTCTCGCCATTGTATTCAGTAGGTCTTTAGGACGCAGCGGAATGTAGTTTGACCCGAATTTCAGAAGTAGCCTAACGTAGATCAGGAATTCTTTGGATGGTTGGTGAACATGCCCAGCCTTCTTTCTCACTAGTGCCTTGGTAGATGTTGTAATGCAAAAAGATAGCAAAGAGAGGGATGATATGAACTATGTAAGCATCAATATGTGATGGTTTTTTGTGCCACCAAGATTTGGATCAGAATGATGCGGTGTAAGTATTGTATAGAGTACAGGGGTTTTATATCTACTCTTTTCTTCTCCTGATCCCGTTACATAGTCTTTGCATTCTCTGAGTAATGTTGGGCTTTAGAATTATAGACACCCTCGAATTTCGCTAGGGTATTATAAATCTCATCATGGATTGGGCTTTGCTGGTGGAACTTATCAAATTTTTAAAGGGTTCGACCCAAAATTCAATAGATAAATTAAAAGTGGACTATCTATTTCGACCCAAAAGAAAGGTAGAAGTGTAGGTTTTGTTTTGGAGTGTTTATGGAAGTGTTAAAAACGCTTTTCTCAAAAGAGCTACAAAGGCTTTTGATTTTTCAGTGTATGGCAAAATATGTCTAGAAGCGTTTTTAGTGTTCTCTAAAAATGGTACTGGTACGTGTTTTTTCATGAAGTGCTTGGATTTTCTTATAACGGTATACTTTTAACAAAAACACTTACAGAAATCCTTCATATAAAAACATTTCCGAATGGACTCTTGAATTTAATAAAAAATTATATAATTTCGGATTTTAATGTAGGATCAATTTATTATGGAATAGTCTATAGGTTATATGTACTTGAATTCCTCAAATTAAGTATATTTATATAGTTTTCAAAACTACTTTAATTATTAATTTTTTCATATACAATTTTATTTTTTTAGGACATTCCCTATTAAAAGGAGTAATAACATATTAAATGCCCACACACTACACGAATGCTATGACTTAAACCGAGAATCTTTACTGGAGCAATTGCTCCAAATCACTATACTAATGGATCATTTGCTATACAAAATCATTTATTCAAACTAGAATGAATTGTTTTAGTAGTCTGTTAGCAGCATACTAACCAGTCCATGTCCATTTACCGAAAATTACAAAATTTGACAATGTCCATGGTCCTAATATTTTCACGAAAATGTCCATGTCCGTGTCCTAAAACATTAACAAGAACACACACGTGTACGAGCAAAATGGCAAATGTCATCCGTGTGGTCCCTGGACCCACATCATACCTGAACATTCCCCGCTAAATCGGATGAAAATTACCTAATGATTCATTTTCCATCAGTTAACAGTTTAACAACCCCCACGTGTGCACTTTATTTAATTTTCCATGTAATCAAATAATAATCTCTCCCCAAAAAAATCCAAAAATCCAAAAAATAATTAATCAGTATATAATAATTACCTCTTGCCGCTTTTACCACTCACTCCAGACCCAGACCAGAGCACACGACTTCCCACCTTCCTCTTCTACGCTCTTGGAGCTTCTGCATTCTCTCTCTCTCTCTCTCTCTCTCTCTCTCCTTCTCTCTCTGCAAGAACAAACAACGTCTGCCTCTCTCTACAACTTTGCTCTGTGTATGTTTGTGTGCTCTGTGTCCCTTGGTTATCCTGTACTGCTAGTACTACTATTTACAGTCTATTAAAACTCTCTCTCTCTTTTTCTTTCTCCTCTAATTTCGCTGCCTAAACTTTCCCGGAAAATCCCCATTTTCCCACACACGCATTGCCATTGCAGTTTTCAATTTGCACCGAAACGCATCCTTTTTCTGTGTTTATTTATGTTCAAAATCAAACACCACCACCTGCATTTCTGAACCTTCTGCTCTTCAAAACTTCAAATCGCCGCCGTTTTGCCTGTTGCATAGCCTATAATAAAGCCTAGCGTATAGCCTATAGCCTCATTAACCCCGTGAGCCTTTCCCACTTTATACAAAGTCAAATCTCAGCCCTCTCTCTCTCCTTCTCCAAATCGACGGTTATTCTTTCTTTGACTGATTGAGATCAATTGATTTTGATGTGATATAAATTCATCGGTTCCTTCAATCTCTCTCTCTCACTCTATGTTTTCAATGCAGAGCTTTTAGCTTTTAGCTTCTGCTTATCGCCCAAGCTTGCAGAGGAAGGTTCAGCTTCAGCCTCTTCATATTCCAGGGCGGGCCAAGGTTTTCAACTAGCTCGTCAGCTCAGCGCTCACTCTCGCAACCGAGTTCGTTCTTAACTCAACTCACTCGTCCACTCAACGCGATGATGATGACTCGGCGAGTCGGTGTGGTCGTTACGTCGTCTTTACTCGTCTTCTTCGCAGTAGTGGCTGCAGTGCTGCTGTTCGTGCCTGCGTTTGACCATGGTACGTGTACGGACGCCTTTGGATCTTACTGGAGAAGATTTACGCACGCCACGATTTTCTCAGATTCCACATTCGTTTTGATTTTCGTTATTTAATTATTACTTTATTTTTTTTATATATTAAATCCGCCTTTATGTTTTTTGTTTTGTTTGTTCTTGGCATCTCTTTCACAAACACAAGGGGTCCATGTGTTTGTCTTTTCTGCATTTCAACATGATGACCAAATCCAATGATTTAGCATTTTCCTCTTTTTGAATTTGAATTTTTTTTTTTACGCATTTTAATTTTTGAATTTTGTTTTGCAGCTGTATTCATGAGCATCCGCCATGGTTCCATGGGTTCAAGCTCGTCTGGTGCGGGAAACAACACTCTCACTGCAACCCACCGCAAGCTTCTTCTTCGTGGTAAGAAATCAACCAATTAAATAAAAATTCTTGGCATTATTTAATTTAATTTAATTTCTTCAATTCGGTATCTATTGGACAATTGAAATGCATTTAGGTTTCTGGATTTATTATATTTTTTCTAAAATAGTGATGCTGAGAGCTGAGTGCTGGGAGGGACAACCAGAATTCGGTACCCATTTGCTCGCAAATGAATTTTGGTAGTCTTGGTCAGATGGGTGGGGTTGGGTGTCAGAGGTGCATGTCCTTTTGCTGGTTAAGGCTATGCTAACGTGCACCGTTAGCGCTTTGTCTTTGCCCCCCAGGGCAACATTTGTTGTCCATATGGGCATCTTTTGAATGGGATCTCCATATCCCATCAAATTTTCATTCCTTGTTTTGGTACCCATTTGAAAATACACACTATTTTATGTACATGGCTACATGCTTGCTTTGGTGTCTATATAAATAATTTCTTGAAATTTGTGTGCATAAAGCCCAATTGGGTGCATAAATTTGCCCGAGTTCAATTTGCAAGCTGGCTGCCAATTTTATTTTTTGCATACAATGAATTTCAATTGCACCTTGTCTCTTTCTTTCTGTAAATGGCTGTTTGACAGATGGAAATGTCACTCTATAAGTGAAAAGGTGTGTTGACTAAAAGCGCTTTACTTTTTTCTTGAATGTTAATTTTCCAATACCCAAAAGTTAAGCCTAGAGCTGAAAAGCAGATATGAATAGATGATACAATGAAAGCAAAGCAGAAGCTTCATGGTCCCATCCCATCCCATCTCTCTCCATATTTTAGCCTTTTTGGGGTTTAGATTTGTTTGTTTTCACTTTTCATGTATTATTCCTGTGAATCACCTATCAAAAGTGTGTTTTGTCTGGAGATGCTCTCCCTCCCCGCCAGCCCTATTGGAAGGCTTGGTCGGTTTGCATTGTATTGTCTAATTGGATGCACAGCACCCTAATTTCAATGCCTAAACACCCTTTTTTATTCTTTTTCTTTCTTTAATTTTGTTTCGTTTTTAATTGTGTGTTTGCTTTTAATTGTTCAGCGACAGAAATGGACGAACCAAACAGAATTCCAGGAGAAAAGTGTAGCAAGGCAGACATAGTGATAAACCAGGGTCCCACGGGCCCACTGCCAAGTGGTATTCCCACCTACACCGTTGAGATCATGAACGTGTGTGCCAGCGGATGTGATGTCTCTCGCATCCACCTCACCTGTGGTTGGTTCAGCTCGGCTCGGCTTGTGAACCCTAGGATCTTCAAGCGCCTTCACTACAACGACTGCCTTGTGAACGATGGCAAGCCTCTGGTCAATGGCGGTACACTGTCCTTTCAATACGCCAATACTTTCCTCTACCACCTCTCAGTTTCCTCCGTTTCATGCTCTTAATATCTCAATATTAACAAAAGATCACCTTACTATAATAATATCACACGACATGACAACAACAAAAACGACAATTATATAAAGCACCTAAAGCAGGATTTAGTATAGCTAAGCTAGTTTGAGCTTTCCTAAGAGACCCATTTTGCCCTTCTTTGTTTTTGGATGGTTTCAACTCTTTTCTGGGATTTGTGTACCTGAAATGGTGTTTTGGGTGGTGGACTGGCTGAAGATGGATTAGGGTAGAAATGCACGGTGACAGAGAGAGACTTGGCTGGGCCTGAACTTCAAATTGAGTTTTTGACATGTTTTGGGTTTCTCTCCTGTGTATATAGTAATATACTATAGACTATAGTATAGGATATGGTTTACTGTCATTACTTTGTTGGAGATGCAAAAGCTCAAATGTGATATTAAAGGAATATTCCTTTTGGTATAATGTTTCTAAAAAATATGGGGCAAAGAGATTTATTGCTGACACCGATCTGCTCTGTCTAGCTTGTCATCTTTGGTTTTTTCCATTCATAATAATATCAAAGGCCATTTACCCTTCAAACGACATGTTCACATATTCGTAATCAGATTTTTTAAATATAAAAATAGTTGGTTTTCAATCACAATTTATGGATTATCTTGCGTTTACTTAATCATTTAGGAATGAACATGCAAGTGCGGTTCACATAATATTAGGAACTCGACTTCTGATTTTGTAAGAATTAAACTCTTGGCTAGTACGGATGCTATTCTTATTATTGAAAAAGCAACCCATCATCAGTACATTATTGAGAACAATAAAATTTTAGTAATTAAATTAGTTTCAATTCTAGGTGAATTAATATATAGCTTCAATGGAAATTCAAAATTTGACTCCTCAATCAAACTCATGTTCAAATTAATTATTACTCACTCGATTATAGAGTAATAAACATGCTATAAGTCAAATTCTTTTTCTAATGTTGGATGCAAAATCAACAATAGAGATAAGATCTATAAGATTTGTGCATCATTATGTTAGTACATAGCGTTGTATAAAAAACATTACCACATTTTCAATCTAACAAATAGGATTTCTTTTGACAAACAATATATAAATTACTTTTCCTGATGCTAAGTATTACTTCCACACAAATGATTTTTTCCTACAAATTAATCAAAATTGTTGACAAAACAATATTTGCTTTTGCATACTGTTACAGCCTATTTTGAGAATTGATTAAACAATCCACTCAATTTCAAGATTAAAAATAAGAATTGCAATTTCACCAAATATCTCGGAAGAACAAAATTAAAGTAAAAATACCTACTACTTCTTGAATTGAATTTTTTAATTATTCGTTCCTAAATTGAAAATAAGTTGATTAAACAATCTACTAACATGGTTAGATTTCTTCAATATTTTGTTCCTTAACATTTAGTTTCCTCCAATATTTCTATTTATGGACAAGAGGTAGCAATTGGGATGTAATGTTGGAACTCAAAAGAAATTGAAAGTTTGAAGCTATTGAACTTGAAAACTGGAAAATACTCATGAAACAATATTACAATTTAAATAGAATTGATCTACACTGCACGTTAAACACTAAATCAACTTGTACATATTTTGTGGAACTAAATCAAAGCAACGAAACACTTCTAACTGTGGTGAACGACCTTAACCACCACTCCTACAAAATAGGAATCCTCCTTGACTTGGACTCTGAGTTACCAAGTCAGCTTTATTTAATTAAGACTTAAATATCGTAGTCATTCCACAACTGAAGCTGAATTGGTGGCACCATCTTCCAACCCTTGTCAAGCTGTTTGGCTTAGAAAGATGTTCAAAGTACTTGGAAATGAGCAAAAGGATCCAAAAATCATCTATTGTGCATCAAGCTGTTAAGGAAATCAGTTATGCATGGAAGGAGTAAACATATTTATGTTGGCTTCCATTTTCTAAGAGATTTGTGCAAGGATGGAAAGATTGAATTGCAGTATTGCAAGAGTAGAGAACATATTGCAGATATTATGACCACGCCATTAAAGCAACCTGCGTTCAAGAAGCTGAGGAACATGCTTGAAGTTTTCTTAGTTCGACGTATTGATAAAGGAGAAGCTGCAAATTAATAAGACTATGTGGTGGTCAACAAATCCTAAACTATTTTGAGCAGAAATCAGTTTAAGGGAGGATGTTAAGAGTTATGTAGTTATGTTTAATTAAGTTTTAATTAAATAAAGCTGACTTGGTAACTTAGAGTACAAGAATACACTCAAATTGAAATTTGAAAATAAGAATTGCAATTTCACCAAATCTCTCAAGAGAACAAAATTAAAGTAAAAATACCTACTTTCTTGAATTGAAATTTTTTATATTCTGTGTTCCTAAATTGAAAATAAGTCGATTAAATAGTCTACTAACATTGTTAGATTCCTCCAATATTTTGTTCCTTAACATTTAATTTCCTCCAATATTTCTATTTGTGGACATGAGGTAGCAATTGGGATGGAATATAAGAACTTTCGGGGCGGTGTTGAATACTCTACTCAAATTGAAATCAATAACAAACTAGCATCTCACATTTTGATGTCAAAGTATTCAGCATTGGGAGAAAGAAAAACAAAAGCACACAAAATATTCATTTCCAATGCCATGCCAGAATTGTGATTAGTAGGAAAAATGTTGTCACAATGTATATGTGCATTGGACGGTCAAGCCCCAATAATGCAATATTTTATTTGCATTCACCTTATGTTTTGTTACCAAGAAATATATGTGCACTGTAGCAGTTGGGTTGGGGCCACGTCAGGCGGCTCAGAGTTAGGCCCAACTCTGTTGACTTTCAATAAATCCCGACCCGACCCGACCCGGTACTACCGGAACCCGGCCCACATGGCTTGCATCTTCTAATGTACTCCGTGGTCTAAGGTCGTGGTCTTACTCGTACGTACACTTATCTTCTTCTTGACCGAAATAGCTCCAGCAAGAGAGAGACAGAGTGCTTGGAGCAATCATGGCTAACACAATCCCTGGGGTAGCTGTAGGGCTGTCCCGCTCGACTCCGAAGCTTTCTCAGAGACCCAGTTCACGATTTTCGCAATCGTCTCGGCGTTTTTGCACTGTCAAAATGGCCGTCTCTCTCGACGAGAAGAAGAGTTTCACTCTCGAGAAATCTGAGCAGGCTTTCAAAGCCGCCAAGGTACAGTTTCCATCTTGTCTAAATCTCTTTTCTTTTCCAATAGTTGTTAAGGATTTTGAGTGAGGTGGGATGTAGATTCGTAGTGATCCGTTAGGAATATGAGAAAGATAAGTAGAGAAGCTGGAATCTTGGGATTGATTTGTAATGGTGAGTTTTAGTTGATTTGGAGATGTGGGTTTGGCTTAGAAATATTGGAATTTCTGGGTTTTGTGATTACAGGTGAATATATTTGATGTTGCAACTGAAGCTTTAGTCTTGATGATGTTTTAACGAGCTTGGGAATTTGAATTTGGGTTATCCAATTCCAGTTTGTTTAAGGTTCTGATTGCTTACGATGAAATTCAAATCTTTTAGTCATTGAAACGTGGGATCTGAACTCAAATGGTTATGTTGAGTTGCTATATTTTAGGATATGTGTCATTTTAACTTTTTCTACATCAGATGTTGAATAGAAGAAATTGCTTCAAAATCTGTTATTGCTTGCTGACACAACTTTTTTTGTTTGTAGGAGTTGATGCCTGGAGGTGTGAATTCCCCCGTACGTGCCTTTAAGTCTGTTGGCGGACAACCTATTGTGATTGATTCTGTCAAGGGCTCTCACATGTGGGACGTAGATGGCAATGAGTATATTGATTATGTGGGTTCCTGGGGACCTGCGATAATCGGTCACGCAGATGACAAGGTATTATTCTCTGTTCTTGTAATCTATTATGAATTTCACTCGCTTCTGTTGACAGTCTTGATCCAAGGATCAATTCACATTGTTTCTGTAATTGTTTTGGAGAATAGAACTGACTTATTTCTTTCTTTCTCTCATTATATTTTTCCACTGAGTTTTGTATTACATATATGTAATATAGTTTCTCTAATACCACATACGCATTTCTCCCAAAGGAGTTACATATTTTAGGACAATGATGTCGGCACCTCATTTTTTTATTAAGGAGAATCGCCCATGATAAGTCCTTAATAAGGCTAGCACATAGGCATCTCAAGTTAAAAATCCCTCTCCCGGACAAAATAGAAAGATAAAAAAGAATTGACTGTTAATCTTCACCTTGTCAATTCGTAGTAGCAAAGATAGTTATTATATAACTCAATTATCTTGAATTAACACTTACTTTCAGGTACTTGCAGCTCTGGCTGAAACGATGAAGAAAGGAACAAGCTTTGGTGCACCTTGTCTTCTAGAGAATGTTCTTGCAGAAATGGTGATCTCCGCTGTTCCAAGCATAGAAATGGTCCGATTTGTCAACTCAGGCACAGAAGCATGCATGGGTGTGCTCCGCCTGGCTCGTGCATACACTAGCCGACCAAAGATCATTAAGTTTGAGGGCTGTTACCATGGCCATGCCGATCCATTCCTTGTCAAGGCTGGTAGTGGAGTGGCCACATTAGGACTTCCAGACTCACCAGGTGTTCCTAAAGCAGCCACTATTGATACTCTAACGGCCCCCTACAATGACTTGTCGGCAGTGGAAGCGCTTTTTGAAAGTCACAAAGGAGAAATAGCTGGAATCATCCTTGAACCTGTTGTTGGGAACTCTGGCTTCATTGTTCCTAAATCTGATTTCCTTAATGGCATACGCAAACTCACCAAAGAACATGGCGCTCTCCTCATTTTTGATGAAGTGATGACTGGATTCCGTTTGTCTTATGGTGGAGCACAGGAGTATTTTGGCATTACTCCTGATTTAACAACACTTGGAAAGATCATTGGTGGTGGCCTGCCAGTTGGTGCATATGGTGGAAGGAGGGAGATTATGGAAATTGTGGCACCAGCAGGACCAATGTACCAGGCTGGGACCTTGAGTGGAAATCCATTAGCGATGACTGCTGGGATTCATACCCTTAAGAGGTTGAAGGAGCCAGGAAGTTACGAATACCTGAATAAGATCACAAGTGAACTCATTCAAGGTATAATAGATTCTGGGAAGAGGGCTGGGCATGCAATATGTGGTGGGTATATAAGCGGGATGTTTGGTTTTTTCTTCACTGAAGGGCCCGTCTACAACTTTGATGACGCGAAAAAGAGTGACACCGCAAAGTTTGCAAAGTTTTACAGGGGACTACTGGAGGAAGGCGTATACCTTGCTCCTTCCCAGTTTGAGGCTGGGTTTACAAGCTTGGCTCATACTCATGAAGACATCCAAAATACGATAGCCGCTGCAGATAGAGTTTTTAGGCAGATTTAGAAAAATCCATTGTTTCTCTGTACTATTATTTTCTTTGATTTCCCCTGTTGCAGGATTGCCAAATTTGTAGGTGACCTTGAGAGAGTCGATTTGTTTGTCATCTTCCATCAGAATCCGAGGCTTTGTTATTTGAAGTTTTTGTACTTTAGTAGCTGTTGAGTGTAGTATCTGATCTTAAGCTAGTATACAATCTCGGAAATTTCTTTGTTCTCAACCGGTTTCTGTACCCTCTGTTTCTCTTTACCTTGACACATGGTTATCTTGTAGACTATTTAGAATTACAACAGATTATATTACACAAGAGGCTTGCTAATTGCCCTCCTAACTCAATCGTTCATTCATGGAAGCACGGTCCTTGTTCACGAGATATGAACTCGAAACCTCCTCCAATAAAGATGGGGAAAATTAGAGAGTAAGTTTCAAGTCAACACTTGATGTTTCTTTAAATGAAGATTAGAACAAAACCTTTGATCCACTTATCAACAAAGTTATGCAGAATTTATGTTCAATTGAGTAAGAGAATACTCGCTGGATCTTACATCAAGAAAAAAAAAAATTTAACATCCATAAAAAAGAAATTTATAGAACCAAATAACTACTATACTCGATTTTTCTTTGATCCACTTATCAACAAAGTTATGCAGAATTTATGTTCAATTGAGTAAGAGAATACTCGCTGGATCTTACATCAAGAAAAAAAAAAATTTAACATCCATAAAAAAGAAATTTATAGAACCAAATAACTACTATACTCGATTTTTCTTTGATCCACTTATCAACAAAGTTATGCAGAATTTATGTTCAATTGAGTAAGAGAATACTCGCTGGATCTTACTTCAAGAAAAAAAAAAAATTTAACATCCATAAAAAAGAAATTTATAGAACCAAATAACTACCATACTCGATTTTTCAGATTATGTATTTCACTTATTCAATCCGTAGTTTATGGTCGTGGTCTTGTTCGAACGAACAAGAAAGAGAGCAGGTTTTTCTCAATCGTTAGGACGTTTTTGCATGCAGTGCCAAAATGGACATTGGTGAGCCAAATATACATCTGGACTAGTTGATGCAAATTCCACTTGAGAAATTTAATCCAGCAATGTTACACTACTGTCCTCGTCTACCACTCAGATAAACACAGCATAAACACATTGCTCCTTGTAGTTGAACTGTGGATCTTTGCATTAATAAGGTCTATACAGCTTTGTATTACTGCTACAATCATCCAAGCAAACCTATAGGACAAGACAGAGGAAAAGGCACATAACAAATGGATAGATGAACAAAAGAAAAAGCAATCTGTGATGGTGGAAGACAAAAGCCTTGCAACTATTGAAATCACCAACAACATGGTTTTCTGTACACACATCACAACTTGTACACATTGGTGCTGCAATAAAAATGAACAAACGTATGCCCGGAGATGGTTACTGTAGCCAAATCATTCATTCCCAAGTCATCAGATCCCAACATCAAACAGTTTCTTTCACAATATGGAACAGGAGCAGACAACTTTCCGGGGCAAATCATCAACCTTCTTTTCTGTTCAGAATAACCATGACAAGCTTTTCAGAAACCTCAAGCTTATAAAATCAAAAGTGGAGGGCAACAAAACTTCACTTAATTAAATCCCATTCCAAATTAGTTTTGCCATTTATAACTATTAGGATCAGTAAAACCCACGTTGTTACTTTTTGAATGAAAAACTTCCAAACAAATAGCAGTAACCAACAAGGATGGTTTTAATATTTGCATCCCTCCATTCTTGGGAAGTTAATTGTTCTTCCTAAGGGAAGACATAGAAAGGTCATAAACAAAATGGCTCTCTCCTATTGACGGTTGTCTTCATTATAAACCTTTCTTTAATCTCAAATCTTTTCTGATCTTAGGTTGCTCCCCTTTCACAGACAGTATACACGCCATTAATAGCAATGAATTGCTGGAGTAAACACCATAGAAGATATATCTCCTGTTGAAGGAAACGAGAGAAAGCAAACTTCTCATAAATAAGTAATGACAACGTCCACATGACAAACTTTTTGTACCAGTTAGTTTCAACTTTCCTAGTTGATTGTTGAACAACGGTTCAAAAGTTTTAAGAGGAATTTACAATTAAATTCTCCAGGCATAAAGGCTGCAATAAACAAGCCAGTGCACAATTCACCCAAAATCAATGTTCAGAAGTATATGATATAACAACATCGAATTCATTTATAGACATCAAATTTAAGTCTGAAAACAGCACAAGATTAAGTAGTCTTTGCAACCCACAAGCAACGAAACTTTCTGAGATTTAGATCATAATGGAAATCTTACCTGTTTTAGCCTTTTCTATAGCTGGCTGTACAACAACATGCATTATGATAACTCCCCCACCAACATCACCAAAAGGTAATTTGCATTGACCCACTGTCTTGTTGTTTTCCAAAATTTTGCCAAAACTCATCAGTTTCACTTCATTAGCTGTCTTGGGTGTCATAGTTTTGCCTATACAAAAATCAAAAGGGCATCTCAAGAAAATCAAAACTAGATAAACAAAGAATGGAAAAACAGAGAATTCATATGAGGAAAAAAAAAGGAGTCAAAGTAATAACTTTGTAACTATACTCACAAAAAATACCAATTCCACAATAAGTGAGACTCAAAATTGTTTTGGGTTGTTCTAATTATTAGAAAATTAGCTTAAGATTCAATTAAAAAGGCTCTTTCAAAAGCTCCTAAAATTTTGATTGCCCAAAACTGAAACTTCAAACTTAGAGACATAAAAATCCAAATCAACATCAAAATTCCAAATTGGAAACACAATGAAATTGACAAGCATAATAGCAAACAAATTCACAAAGAAATTAAGTACTAAGAAACAGCGAGTTGCAAGACAAACCTTTGGGCCAATCGGAGACGACCCTCTGCTTAAGCATATCGACGGTGGAGGCCGATGAGTAGCTGAACGGCCCAATATCGGAACCATCATACAACCTGAACTTTATGTCCACCAAATCCTCCTCCGGCATCTCTCCCCGTCAAGCTTTTGACTTTCGACTTTTCACCTATCCACCGACTGATTGCTTCCACGTGGCAACGTGGCACTCTGGCACTCTGGCACTTCTGAAGCCCGACCCTTTTAATTTCGCGTAGCAGACGATCAGCCTAAGCAATTCTGAGACTCTTCTTCTTCTTGTACTTCTTTCTTCTATGGAGGTTGAAGGTTGGTGCTTCTTGTTGGGGGTGAGCTGCTGAAGAAGAAAAAGTGTTGCCAAAGCTGACTACGACGTCGTTCGAGGTCAAAAGATCGATAGTATGAAAGCGACATAATTTCTAATCCTAAATCCGCCTGCAGGGGCCCAGACGACGTCGTTTTAGGGCGGTTTGGGCATTAGGGCTGTGATTCTCTTGCAAAAGCAATTTTTTTGATAATAAAGCAACAAAATGAAGAGGAAGTTGGAAGAAGAGGACATGGAGATCGTCTGGCAAACCCCAGCCAACCCTCCACACCGACTAGATTACATCTTTCGCAACGGTAACTTCTGGGTTTCGAAAGCTGTTTCATTTCTTTGTAAAATATTAACAGTAATTGAAAGAAAGCATTTTTATTTTGGCGGGAATGTTGCAGGGAGGCGCCATGTGAGACCCTACTACTTCGAGTTCATCGCTCATGTAAGCCAATCTGCTTAGTTTGGGAATGTGATTAGTTGAGTGTGATTAAACCCTAATTCTGTGCTACTGGGTTTTAGGTTAAGAATCGCTGGGCGGGGAAGACCATCGTTGACTTGTTCACTGATGAGTTTAAAGGCCGGTCTCATGATTACTATGTAAGAAAATTGCTTTGTATTTTAATTAAATGTTTTAGTGACAATTTACTCCAAGTTTTACTCTGCATATTGTTATGGATTGTGATGCATTGCAGGTTAGTGCAGTGAAATGTGGAAGGATACGAGTTGATGGAGAGATGGTGCCAGTTTCCTACATAGTAAAAACGTCAGAGAAGATAAGCCACTTCCTGCACAGGTCTGTGGTTTTCTTGTAGTCGATTCCTTTAACTCTGCTTGCTTTATCTTTTTTTTTCAATTTGTTTTCTGTGTACTTATGATCTTTTTCTTAATTGGGTGATTGATTCAAATCTCTATTAAAAAGTTGTGGAGCTACCAATTAATGTGGTAAGGGTTGTTTGTAGGCATGAACCACCAGTGTTGACTTCGGATGTGTTGATTCTCCAAAAAGAACCAGATGTGGTTACTGTTTGTAAACCTGCATCTATTCCGGTTAGTAGGATTATGACATATTTGCCTAGCGGGTGAGGAACATTTTTCTCATCTCCCACAACCTGATTATGGAGTCTTATGCCTGTTAGTTTCTTCTGTTATCTAGGTGCATCCATGTGGTCAATATCGTAAGAATACCGTTGTTGGCATCCTTGAGGCGGAGCATGGCTTGGCACCTCTATTTCGTAACCTAACTTTCACGCAAATATTATACTTCTGGCAGCATGTATTTTGAAGTTACATATGATATTTTCAAATGGAGTCTTTATTTGCTTCATTATATTTTCCTTGACATGATCATGCCAGCGGTCCATCGACTAGATCGTCTTGTCTCAGGACTCCTTATCTTGGCCAGAAGTGCTTCAAAAGCTGACTTTTTTAGGCAACAGGTAAGCTTTCATCTATAAAATTTGATTATATGATACTTGAACAAACAATGTATTAGTTAAATTTTCCGTAAACTAAGTCATCACATGGCCGTGGAATATCACAACCAAAGCCTGTGTATTATGGTAGCAGAAATTTATGGTGATTTGGTTTCTGTCACGTTACAATTAGGGTTTAAAATATACTTATGTAATTGGATATAGTCCAATTAGGGTTTCTATCATAAGTTAACTAAACCCTTACAATTCGATATTGTCCAGGAGCTACATGCATTACAGGGGTACACTTTTGTAATTGGTTATGTGCTACATGTCTGATCTCTTTAGTTTTATCATGTTAGGCAAAATCATAAAGTCCATCACTTGTCTTTTATATCTGGTCCACATGACTACTTGCATATAGATAAGCCTGGGTTTTCCCAATTATTTGACTGGTAATATTCAGGATTGTCTAAGAAGTGGCATTGGTTGCATGCACATCACGCTTTGTGGATATTCAAGAAATCAGTTTTTCTTGTTCCACTGTTTTTTGTAGATATTCAAGAGTTCTGTTTTGATGACTTATTTAAGCATTGTGTTCTTTTCATGCTTTGTGGATAAGAAAGTTCTTAATTTTTTGAAGTCAAAATGAAATTGTTGCAGATTGAGGGAGGGATGATCAAGAAACAGTACATTGCAAGAGTTGCTGGGGAATTTCCTGAGCAGGAGGTTTACTTTTGTTAAAGCTGGTTGTTAAAAATGCTGCTCTTAATGTTAGGATTGACAGATTATTTTTTTCTCTCTCTCCCAGCAAGTTGTAGATGCTAACATAAATCATAATGCTCGAGAACAAAGGAGCACAGCAGAGGTGGGTTAATGTGTGCATGATGCTACTAGTTGCTGTTTAAACCATAGGATCTTTGAGTTTGTTTTTGTAGCCTTCTCTGTGATTGTTGTTGGTGAGGTTGCTTGTTTGCAACTTCCTCCCTTGTGTTATTACGCATTGCGAACTGGTCTCTTACAATTTCGGATGGACCAACTAGACTAGTGACGACATGACATTGATAGCCTCTATGAACAATACTGAACAATAGCCATCTCTCGTTTATGCAGGTTGGTGCTTGTGGTGATACTACTCCCATAAAGGGGAAGACTGCTTGTACGAAGTTTACTAGACTCAGTACTAATGGAGTTCATAGCCTTGTCTTGTGTGAACCAGTCACTGGCCGAACTCATCAGGTAATTAAATGCCTGATAATTATATGGGTGATGTAACACCGCCTTTTTTTAAAAGGTTGCTATTGGAAAAAGAATATTTTCTCCCTTTTTAATTCTGTACTGTAGGTGTGCAAAATGCATTGTATGCTTTTTCTTTTTTGGTTCTCTTTGGTAATTTTCATTCTCAATTTAATTGAGTGAAACTTTGCTATGCTTATTCTTTTGATGACTCTACTTTTCATTTTGTTTTCTGAATTTTCCACATCTTCTAAAGACATATAGCTCTGCATTTTCATTCTTATTGATCTGAAGCAAAGATTTGGATTACCTAAATGATCTCCCCCTTTCTGTGATGTAGATACGTGTACATTTGCAACATGCAGGCTATCCAATAGCCAATGACTTGCTTTACCTGTCCAAACATGTTAATGATCGCTCAGCATCGATCCTGGCATCTGATTTTTGCGAAAATTTATCCACCGAACATGTAGATTCCAATGAAGATTTCAGCATCGATCCCATGTGTACAAATTGTCCAGATTTGGTTCCAAAAGGGTAAAAATTGTCGTTCTTCGTGTGCAGTCTTCATGAATATTCTTTGATGCATATGATGTAACCATATAAAATCCGATACCGACTGTTTTCAACTTCCATTTGATGAATGTGATTATAATTGCAGATACAATGTTCATGAAGAGGCTCTGTGGCTACACTGTGTTCGATATTCTGCACCTGGATGGACTTATGAATGCCCATATCCGGATTGGGCATCACTCAGCTAGTTATCCTCATAACATGTTATAATTTTCTTACGTTTTTGTATTCTTCATTATCATAGCCCCTTTTGAGAAAAATGTAATGCCCTGTGCAGAAATTTTGTGAAAAGCTGCACACAAAAGCAGTTTTGGCTGGTAAATTTATTATTTCGAACTTAAAAAAGATTGAAGTGTGTTAACAATCCAGCATGTCAAAATTTCCCTATCGGATAACACTGCGTGGTCTAAAACTCCATGTAACTCAAGCACGTTGAACAAGTTGACCAGAAAAAAGCATAAGAATCTTTAGCAAAATGGGAAAAAGGAACAATCAAACAAAAAGCACAAGAAGATATTAACCTTTTATAATTGAACAAACCGTGACTTCAGGCTTTCAAAGGAATTTGAAGTAGTAGTGGGTTACTTTATTTCATCACCATCACCTCATGCATGCACAGTCATGGTAGGGTCAAGCATGGGAACCTACCTAAACTTTAGGCATGCTCATTTTGAAAATGACCTTACCTGATTTCCGTACATTTTATACACCTTCCAAGAAACAACATCAACAAATAGCAAAACCGTGCAATACTAAAGCGATTACATTTTTCTAATCATATTAGCTGATTTATAATAAACTGATTATTAACATATCAACTGCTACATAATATGATTAACTATGTAATTATAACGAGTAACATCGTTAGTTTGCGTTGAGTCAGCTTGTCATCCAGCTTCTTATGAAGAGAAAAACTGAATTGCTACAGGAAGGCGGATTTGAACTCGGGTGCAATGGGGACGGACTCCCTACCTTGGCCAATTGGCCTATGGTGGAAACCGAATAGTATTGAGAAAACGTGAAAAAAGATATCTATGCATGCATAAACTATAGGGTGATTAATTACTAAACATTGGCATATAATAGATGCATAAGCTTTTGCCCTGAACCACAAGTTCAAAACCGAATTCCCCCCAACTTCTTAAAAAGGAGAGTTATCATCAGGGAATGTAGCTACCATAAGAATGTTATTAATCCACCCGATTTAACATGAAAAAGTTGACATATACTATATTTATTTATCTATATGGATGATGGTCATACTTAGAAGCAATCCCTAATTTGTGGTGCAAGCAAAGGTGACCTAAATCTTTTCTTATATGGATGAAAATCTGATCAGGCTGACTCAAACTTCACTCACAGTGACAGAATAACTAAACATAAAGGCTATGATCATATTTTTCGAAACTCCTCACATCAAGAACCCAAATAAAAAAAGTAATTGATGTCTCGTACAGTGAATTACTGTCATATCAGAATGGAAAATAGTTGCTATGGTAGCAGAACTATGTGGAAAATGTGAGCACCACCACACGTACAGAGACGAGTTGAGATATCCGACGTGGAAAATGTGGAAGAATATTCTTATGCAATTCCAAACTTTATATGTACATATGTGATTTTCTTCCACTGTGGTGTCTGGCTAGCATGATATGTTAAAAGGTAGGCCCAGTTAGATCGGCATGGTGTAATCTTTCGAGTCATTGAACACTAGCTAAGATATGTATATAGCTGCAGAGAGAATCTGAGATTCTCCACTACATGGATTTAGGAGGACACAGTTTTTTTATATTTTGGTTACTGGAGGCGTACGTCCCTGTCTCTCCAAGTGAGATTTCTACAAGAGCTAGCTCACTTCATAATATTGGCAAAATTTTAAGTGGATAGGCTTGAAGGAAGAAAATTCCACAGCCACTTTTAGTTTAGGGCTTTTCACAAATATGCTTATTCTAAAATGATATATTATGTTGTGATCAGTTACTTTTCTGTGTTAGTGAGTTGTTTATGCTACTAATTTTGATATTATTGTGACAATTATTCAAAGTGACACTTTTAGTCTAGAGTTCTTTCTAGAGCAAAATTAATTCTAAGTGTCATTTTCATTTGTAGGAGAGATAACAAATGCATGCATACCAGCAAAAGCTAGCCATACCAAAATGAGTTAGATGGTGTTGGATAAGTTTCTCAGCTTGTTTTGGTTTTTCTAGCAATTATACCACCAACTTTTATCTTAAATATCCCAAAAGATTACATCTAAAAAGTTAGCTAAAAAGAAAATTAGTATTGAAATGTAGCTTGTAATTAACTACTAATAACAATTTTTGGGTACCCTCAGATAAATTAATTTAAAGCTCACAAGAGCTAACTAGATCAGATAGCTAGAGAGAGATAGCAAGACAGATACCCTTAATTTGAAGGGGCACATGTATATAATACAGAGACACACCCTCGGCACTACCCCTAATTAATTAAGTAGATATTAATTAATTCAACACACAAATTAAACTTTAATTAGGCAGACATAATACAGATAGAGGAACTCTGCATTTTGTTTGAAGACTTGAAACTTTATAGCATGCAAAGTTCCTTTCCTTCAATTTGAGTTAAACTTTGGTAGAGGCATCAATATCCATGGCTTCCTTGGCTTCTTCGGTCTTTTCAGCCATCACGATTATATTCTGAACCGCTTCGATCATGTCATTTGTAATATCCAGAGTTGGCTGCAGAACCACTGGGCTTAGTTCTGGGCACATCAGGGAACTGATCTTCACCACATCAATAATATGTTCCGATAATTCTTGCACTTTCGGCTGCTCCTCCAGAACTTTCTTGGTGTTCTTGTAGACTATGTAAAGCACCATTTGAGCGATCCCAAAGAGGAAGCCCAGTATGTTTGGAAACTGTTGGTTCAATAAACAAAGAGGAAAAGAAAAAGATGATTATTATTAATAAAATATGAAATTGAATAGATGTATCTAGGGAAAATTCACTTTGAAGCGACTATTCCCTATTCTGTGATGCCTGCATTTCACATGCATGCAACTATATATATATATATATATATATATATATCTCTGTGTGTGTGTGTGTGCAAGGTTTTTATTTACTCACAGCTATGTTGTAGTCCTTGATCAGAAGACCATAGAAGAACCACGTGACAGCACCTAATGTTAGGAAAAATGATAATGGAAATGGCATGAACTCAACACTCTTGGTCCGTATTACTTGTCTCTGCACAAATACATGCTCAGTTAAGATGTTACAAATAGCAATAACTAGAGATTTTCGTTTAGCTCGTCGTTAATTACCAGGACGCCAAGAGGTGCAACGAATACGCTTAGACTGAAGACAAGACAAATCCATCCCACAATCTTAAGCCGCATTTCACCTGTGGCTAGAAAGTGAGTCAATAGCATCATCAAGCCGAAACCGAAAAGGTTCAGCAAGAACACAAGCGTCAGGGTTGAGATCTGCAGGTTCCAAATTAACCCGACATGTGAGTTCAAACTAGATGAACTGGACAGATTAATGAGAGCAGTTAAGCAAAATCTGAAGATTGTTATGTTAATGAGCTGACCGATCGATACGTACCCTGGCTTTCTTAGGGGCATAGAAAAGAAATAGGGAAATGTAGAGAGTCTCTACGACGCAGCCAAATGAGTTGATTGTGATGAGAAAAGTGGCATCTTCTTTGAACTCTTCTTTGAGGAGAGCATAGTATATGTACAGCATTGAACTCAAGAGGGCTATTACATATGGAAGTGCTTGAAACCCTTCAGCAGTTTTTCTCTTGTATATTATATAAAATGTTGGCCTGCAATAGCAACAATCATTTGATGATGAATATTTGAAGTTCCATGCCATGGAGGAAAAAAGTCAATATACAGTGAGAGAAAAAGGAAGAAGGAAAAAAAAAACCCACTTACACTGGAGCAAGGAAGACCAAGAAGGAGATGATGTTGCCTACGGAAAAAGAATAAAATTATTTTAGTTCTCAAGAACTCTATACACATATTACAAGCAATAATGTAGCAAATATGAATTAAGTTGCGACATGCATGTAAAAAGATAGAGCATGTCTCAGGTTCAAATCCTCATAGCATTTTAATTGTGTGCGTGTGTGAGAAATTCTCCTCCCCCTTTAGTTTAGACTCATTTGTACTCAAAATAAATTGTTTATAGCTAGCTTCTATGAGTTGATTAATGGTGAAGAAGAAGGGGAAAAAAGAGAGAGAAAGTGAAGGAACATTTTGTACTATACCTAAGAGGCCAAAGGACAAAGTCAAAGGATGTTGAATGGCCATTCTTTCAAGAGATTGAAGGCGCTCTCTCTCTCTCTCTCTCTCTCTCTCAAGCTCTCTTAATTTCACTCACTCTGATCTCTCTTGCTCAAACAGACAAGAGAATTAACTACACAAACTACTATCTCATATATTCTTTCTCAATGCCACACTTATGCTTAGAAGCAAAGGTCTAGAGCCATATTTATATAAGGAGGGGGCAGAAGGGTCACGAATCTGAGTGACCAAGTTGCATGCAAAAATGTGAGAAGCAATATCAATGAAACACTCTTGGGTTTAACCTTTCCAGTTGTTCATTTGAGCCTTTTACGTTTTACATAATCAATACAGCTTTCTAGCCCCTATTGACCTATTATTTTCCTATATTTTCCATATTTGGTCTCTTCTCTCCTCAGCAAGAACGCTCCCACCAGTTGAGCCCTTGCTGCCAAGTACCATTTCTAGTACGTACACAACATCCTTGTGGGCCCCACCAAGTTTCTTTCTGATGTGTCACCCACCAAGTGGTTTAAGGGTTACAACTCATAGTTCAGTTCTAGGGATTTCCTTGCTCTTTTCTCAGGGCGTGGCTCCTCTGCTTCTTCAAACACCAAATTCTTTGTTCAATTTTACACTATTTACCAATCAAATGTAAGAAATAGTAATAACATACATTTCTCAAATAAATGTTACATTTCTAATCATAACTGATGTGACAGTATTTCATTTGTTTATTTTTTGAGTATGTTCTAAATCTTACTTTGTTTTTTGTGTTTTTTTTAACTAGGACTTCAAATTAAGAAACTGGCACATGGCGTATCAAATCATTATTGATTAAAATTTATGAAAACTTCTGTATTAGTAATTAATTATTGAGTAAACAGGGTAAATGGTCGGTTTAGATTTTCCCTACCAATTTTTTACTACAAATTGTACAATGTACTGCAGCGCACTAGATTGAAGTTACATTACAAGACCACTTGCTCAGTCCTTTGTAGGATTCCAGAGGATTTGAAATTATTTCAAAATTTCAGAATCCCACTAAGGATCCTTTTCGATGTGTAATCGCATTTGATGTGCAGGGCTATCCAGATCATGGCTCATTTGGTATAAAAGCAGCAATCAAACGGTGGAGAAGGAAGCTCAGGATCAAGATGGATCCTATGCTGTCTTACCAATACAAGAAACAACTTTTCCAGTTGACCCTTCATATGTATAGCCGCCATACCCAATCCCCAAAACCCTAATCCTCTATGCCATTCCTGTGTACTCCATGTTTTAGCAAAATTACCAGGTCACGCGCAAGTCACGTGCGCCAATTTAACCTCTGTTAAGTTAAATAAGGAAATGTCACATTGCTAAGAAACCTAATTGAAACATCTCCATAGATATAACCATAATTAACTTTTTACTTTGATTTATGTAATTATGGTTATGTTTATGAACACATGTCAATTGTTGAGAAGAATGATGAGTATACACCTTGATTTAGTGAACAAAAATTATCCCCTTATTTTCCTCTTGAAGTGGTTTTGAACATCCATTAAAGTAAGTATGATGAAGTCCGCTATCACGATCAAACCCTAAATATTTCCTTCCCAGCCACAATCATCATGAGTCACAAGGACGAGTCAAATTTCAAATGAAGTTTTAGAGAAAGAATTAAAAACACTAATCTATATTGTGTTTGGTTTAAGAAATAATGATTGCAAAAACTTTGGCTTCTCAAGAAAACATATCAGCCTACATTTTGGGCCAGGTGGAACGGAAAAGAATAGTTAAATAAATAAAGCTATGCAGTAATATAATAAATACGAATCGTGTACGGAAATTCTGTTGATAAAATCTTGTGTATATTTTATAGTTTTCAAGATTTTTTCCAAATAAAAATGTGTGTGTGTGTGTGTGTTTTTTATTGTGAAAAGGGCATTAAGGTTGTCGTCAGAAGAACAAATTTAAAGTCCATTGGGGGGACGATTCCCCAAACATTGGAAACATTAATAAAACAAAAAAAAAATCCCACTAAATGGAGAAAAAATGGCACTCTTGATTAAGGAAGTATTAAACAATAGTCAGTGGTTGTCATTACTGTAAGTTCATATAAATTATTAATGTGTAAAATAGTTCTTCACCGTTCGTTTACAAGAGAATTAGATTGGTTAAAAGAAGGAGATTGACACCAATTAGGGTAATTAATTATATAGAGTTCTGTTGAGTATATTGTATATATAGAATATGTCTTTTTGCAAGTATCTGAGACCGCTTGATTAGAAAAGAAAACTTTCTCTCTATATATGTAAGTGTTGCTTAATATGTGTATTTGTAAAAAAGTTCGAATTTCAATAACACCGTGGTGTGTGTTAGAATGCAATGCCAGACACTATGTTCCCTGATAGCTATCTAGTTTCCAGTTCCAACATATACCTAAAAACAGAGTCAAGTGCTATGCCCCTAAATGCAACTTTCGGACTCAAAAGAAAAAAGAAAAATGCAGCTTTGCAGAACTCTGCACTGTGGGAGACATAAATTTTGGTCACAATTAAGATGCCCTAGCCTATGTATAGTTTGGGTCAGAACAAATAAGTAAAGACAACAAATATTGATTAATATAAATAACTAAAAATAAATCAAATGGGTTCGCAGCAGTGCTCACTGATGCAGCAGAAGTTCATGGCATGAGCACCACACTACTATATTGCATCAGTACGTTAAACTTGGCTCTATATTTATATGCATATACATGTGACTACTGCACAAATTCCATATTTACTGCTGTAATTGTACCTTCGGCACAGGCTTCACATGTGTAGCACAATATATATAGCAATCATAATATGCAAAGTGAAAAACTTATTACGTGTGATATATCGTAATTGATAAGGAATAACAAAACAATGTTATCCTCATTCTACATAAGTGTTTCTCTCCGAACAGTGACCTAACTTTAGCATATGGGTGTTTCTAGAGACAATGCAATCGGAATATTTTATGGGGTCTGTTCAAATTTATGGGAAGCCAACGTGTTGTAGATGCGACGGGATGGTTTTGTCAAATTGGGGTCACCATGTGTCGTTAATTAATTAGGATTCTAATAGAATTAGTTCAGTATCCATATATAATTTAGTCAACACGTGGAAAGCGTGAAATCACGATGGAGAATATCAAGTTAGCATTGAGAGTGGAAATTCCTATAAACGACATCGTACTATAAACGACATCGTACTTACTTACTCCCTGTCCATATTAGGTACAGTTAAGAGTGGAATATAAAGTGTAGTCAACACAATTTTCAAACCATAACTTATTTTAGTCTTTTCATTATATCAAGCTTTGTGTGATTTTTTAAACCACAATATCAAAAGAGAGATATACACCTAATTCTTGGTTTGTTTATGCTTTGTATCTTTTTGATTGTTATGAGTTTGCACTATCAGTTGAGATATTTATGTTAAAGTTTGTTCGATCAGGCGTGATCGTTAGTAGAGGAGCCCTAAATTGTCTTAATTTTGATGTTAGATAGCTACGTTATTGTAATGGCCTTTTGTGACTAATGATTTTTTTGGCTGAATTATGAATGCAATCCTAAAATTTCTCAACCAAAAAAAAAAAAAAACAATTAATAAGCAAGGGCATAGTCACCTCAGTGTCAATTTTTTTTAACCAAAAAAAAAAAGGAATTTAATGCTAATTTTTAGAAAGTTCATCATATTGAGTGAAAATTAGCCCACTCCATCTTAAAAAATAAAAAATAAAAAATAATTGTCTACCTTATTTCATCAGCTCTTTAATTGAAAAATATATATTTATGAAAATTCATGACTCCAGCCTTTGATTAGAAGAGCTATGAAGTCCTAATGTCCTTTATTTTTTATTTTTTATTTGCTTATATAATATTTGGATTTGTATTGTCGTTATTTTGAATGAAGGAGAACGGGATTCGAATAATAATGATGATGAGGAGGATGAGGAGGACAACAACAACAAAGAAATGATAATCTGAACGATATTTTTGATGACCTTGGGGTTGGTTAAGTAGATTTGTTAGCTTAATTAATTCTATGCCACTTTTCCATGAACACAAAATTTTACTTCATACAATAAAGAATTCAGACATTAATTGGTTCGCCCTTTTGCTAAGAGCATTTTCGTTGAACTTTTACTTTTTAGTCAAATTATAGCTAAAATAACTCTAGCTACGTCCAAAGTGACTTCAAACCTACTTCATATTTAAATACAAAGTTAAGCAAAATCCCCCCAAAAATCAACAGTAGAAACGGGGTCAAAGTGACCACCTAGAATTCGATCCAATCCCACGAATTAGATAACCTACTGGTTTGCTTAGAAAAGTAATGTACATTGACATGAAAAAGTGTATTGGTTTGAGATTTCAAAGATTGCCCATTAAATTCGTCGTTACTCTTGAGACCAATAATAAACTTCCACAAGCGATTCCCCAGATACTGAAGCATTAATAAAACCAAAACAAAATATCCCACTACCAAAATATCCTTCAACACTATGATCTGAAAATTTTAAAATTTTGGATAACGATTTTTGTAGAGATTGAAGTAAGTTCATAATCTTGCATAAAAAACAAAGTAATGTTATCTTACTTATTTTTTATGATTGTACTGGGGAAGGCTCTACATTTCCTTGTCTTATTTCAAATATCCAATAATAATAATTTATCATGCAGTCGATATTAAAAAAAAGTTAATTTATATATTGATGTTGTCTCATTTCCTTTTCTTATTTCTACTTTAACACCTAGAGAAGTCAGGAGCTCTGGTTGCGTTGATGTTGCTTCTTTATGAATGAAATTTCTCATTTTGATCCCAAAAAAGTTAATTAAATTACTAATTATATTTGCTCTTAGATTAATCTTTCAATAGCACATCCAAGATAAAGATGGGTTTTCTGCCGTGCGAGGGTGGAGCGAGATAAGTTTTGATAATTCAAGAGGTTCGCGAGATAAGTTTTGATAATTCAAGAGGTTGTACACACACGTACGAAAGAGTGTGGTCTATGTGGTAATTGTATATATAATTAAAACTTCTCTCACCTTCACTCTCGCTAGACAGAAAACCCATCATTATTTTGACTGTGCTATTCGGTCATGTATTATTTAATTAAAGAGGTGGTACACACGTACAAAACATGTGTGGTATATACGATAATTATTGTAATAGTTTACAATCATATGTGAGATTCGGTAATGTATTATTTAATTAATTTTTGTTTATGATTGTAAACTAATTGTTTATTATTTTCTCTTACGTAATGCAAGGAAATATGTCATATATTGTAATATACTTGTCGTCAATGGAAGATTATTCAACACACACGCAAACGTGGCAAAGACACTATCACTATCCTCTCCTAATCATAACTCTAGAAGTGGCATGACTATGCTAAAAAACAAACTCTTACCTAATCACTTAGTGCTGCCTCTATTATATATGCTAATCAACAATTGTTTATGAAATATGAACACAAGACAGATGCAGATATGAACACAAGACAGATGAAATCGATTCATTTAACAGCGGAAACTAAAGACAGTCATTGATATGCAACTTTGATTGGTCTGGGTTTGGGTGAATGCATCAAATCATGACACACTTTCACAAACACCAAATTTTATTTCATTAAAAGAAAGATACATATATATAATTAAGTACTGTTCAAGACCATTATGCCCTCCGAGGTGTCAGTAATTATATACGTACCAAGGGCAAGAGGCTATATAGTCTATGAACCAGCCTCATGCGGCTTACATAATTTAAGGAATTTCAACATCTGGAAAAACGAAAGGGTACATATCTACACCATCCAATATGTTACATAACATGTACGATATTAGAGAGCTCAAGTACACAAGCGCAGGAGAAGCAGATGATGAACGACCCCACGTAGAAGAAAAGAGTTCAAACTTCACATGTAACCATTTGGCTTGGCATAGAGGGTCCGAGGATTTTCTCAGTGTTACATGTTTGAGGATGCACATATTGATCCTTTGTTTGCTCACAATTTTCATTGTCAGTATTGACATGGGGGCTTACAGCTACTGCTTGTACTTTTATCTCCACCTCAGGAGTTGTACTCAAAATTTGGATCTGCTTCACAACATCACCCTTGTGCTCTGGTAGCTTCTGGTCCTCCACAAGAACTGTCTTCTTGTTCCTGTAGATTGCGTAGAGTATCATCTGAGCCACACCGAAGGTGAATCCAAGTATGTTTGGGCACTGCAAAAGAAGATAATGGAATTAATTAAAATTAATGGCCCATAAAAAGAAGTCACCTATTGTGAATAATAATCTTGTAGCCTTCTTTTTATTTTATTTTATTACAAACGATATAGTCTAAACTTTAGAGGATAGAGATTTCTCATACACACGCACGGGGGTTCGAACTTGAGATTTTTGGTATGCATCTTGTAACCCATTTTAGAAAGGTTAAGACCGGGTTTTACCAATAATGATATTTTTTCGGAGTGGTTTGCTTTGATTGATCCATTAAAGGATAGTGTTTGTGTAACAAATGTTTTGGTAGATTTCCATTTCCTTGTAATCAGCATATGGATTATAATTAAATAATAATAATATCTAATTAGCTTTTTAACCTTTATAGAAGGCTATCTGCGGCATGCTTTTTGGTTTGCCACAATATAATTAAAGGTTGATGTGATCAGTGTTACATATGCATGGTAGCATCTATAAATATATATAATCACCAGATTTTTTAATTAAAAAATGAGCAAAAGAAAAAGGTATTCCACAATTAAGGACAGCCCGTACGCACCTTTGTCGATAATTAAACAAAAATAACAAGAGAAATGATAAATAAAAGATTTATTATGTATAAATAAATAAATATATTAACAAAATAAAGTGACTTACCGCAACGTAGAGATCCTTGAGGAGCAAACCATAGAAGAGCCACATAACAGCACTGAGGGTGAGGAAGAAGGATAAAGAAAAAGGCATGAACTCGACGCTCTTGGTTCGGATAACCACCCTCTACACAAACACAAATAAAATCAAGATATAGATTGAGATCGATCATAAATATTAATTAAATATTAATAGTGCAACTAATGAAGTAATTACCATGATGCTTAGAGGTGCTGCAAAGACACTGACAGAGAAAGCTACACAAACCCATCCAAGAACTTCAACGCGGGTGGGCCCTTGTGCCAAGAAGTGAGACAGAAGAAGAATCAAGCAAAACCCACCAAAATTCACCAGAAGAAGCAGCCTCAAAGCAAACACCTGCACCCCAATCATTATCATCAATTAGTAATAATTAATCAGCTTTAATTAAGAGAGAGAGAGAGAGAGAGAGAGAGAGAGAGAGAGAGAGAGAGAGAGAGAGAGAGAGAAGGGACTAATAACTCACCCTAGCTTGCTTAGGTGCATAAGTAATGTACATTGAGATGTAAATGGTCTCAATGAGACAACCAAAGGCATTGATGGTGATGAGAAGGAACTCGTCAGTCTTGAGAAATGCATAGTATATCCAAATCATTGCACTGAATAGTGCAAACACATATGGAACTGATTGAAACCCTTCTGTTGATTTCTTCTTAAATATCCTCCAAAACGTCGGCCTGCAAGATTTAACACATTAACAGCGATTAATTAATCCGGTTCTAGCTACCCTCATTGCATATCTCTTGAAAAATCTTGAAGAAAAAGAATAGAACTTACACTGGAGCTAGAAAAACCACGAACGAGACAACGTTACCTGATCAGATTGACAATAGTAAGAAGAAAATTCAGTTCCTCATTCAAAATAAACTATAAACTAGCAGAAGAAAATAGTGTTGATAAATTTGTACCTAGAATGCCAAAGGCAATAACCAAAGGACTGTGAGCACTTGATGAAGTCATGGTAGCTAGCTAGCCTCTCTCTCCCTCTCTTTCTCTCTCTGGAGATATTGAAACTCAAAGAAAGAGAAATAAACTAGGAAGCTATAGAGCTGTATGATTTCTCTTGCTCTGTGTATTTGCCACGAGAGACTAAACACATAGAGTCCTTCGTATTTATAGAGAGAAGTTTGGGCTGTTTGTTGCATGAAATGAGATTAGTGATGATTACTTTATTTAGCGTTTAGCAGTAGGTGGCTGCAGCACAAAAAAGCCATGCACCCATGACCCAACAATCGGCACATATCTGAGTGCCAACTCAACAATAGTGAGTCGGTCTTTTTAACTATTGTGCAACACGCTTACGTTACACATTGAGAAAGGTTACTTCCTTAGGCTCCTCTTCCACGTGACCTTTCCCTCAGCCCCTTCCTTTTTCAATTTATCACTTTCTTCCTATTGCTTTTAGCCGTTTCTCTTGGTATCCCTCCGCTCTTTGGCTGGCTTGGCAGTACTTTCATGCGGATACAACCGCCAAACCCTAACAATATTCCATGTAGTTTTTCGATGAAATGTTTTTGTATCACGTTTGTTGACTATGTTGCTGATCACATCTTTCACAAAAGTAATGCTGAAGTCTCAAATTTTTTTTTTTATAAATTTAAGTTATGAATTAATGACATGGCTTAACACTGCATAAGAATGTGTGATTTATTAACCGTAATCAAGGCTCAAAGTGAAACCAAAAATAAATGAATGAATGAAAAACCGTCATAATAGTTGGAATTTTGAAACTTTATAATTTGCTTTCATACATGTACAACATAACATTTCTCCTTTCATAGAAGTGGAAAAAAAGAAGAAGAGTGAAACTCCCTTATAAGCGATCCTTTCATCTGTCTTTAAATAAAAAAGATAATCAATATAATTATATACTTATAAATATGATACATATAACATTATTCGTAATATTTTTATGATACGTCAAACCCACTACTGCGGAAATATGTCGAAAGGTATAGGAGTTCTAATCATGACAAGTGTAACAAATAAGGTCGACATGCAATTTTGTTTTCAATTTTTTGGTGGGAGATTAACATAGAATATAATGGTATTGCGCTCTATCTCATAGCTTTTTGAACATCACGCGTGAGCAGGGCATTCAAAGTGACCACCTTCTGATAGCTACAAATGGCAGCATTTGATCTAATGAAAATTATATGTATCTACCTGTTTACATAAGAATATTGCTAAACCACAATCCCCCCCCACCCCCTGAGTTTCTCCCTTTGGTTAATGTCATTGCAAGCAAGGGCTTGTGAATGGAAACCGAGAGCTTTTAATATGATATGTGATTGCTTTTTTTGTGGTTTAAAATAGTAAAGATCGGCTTGGAAGTGGTAGGTGTAGGGTTTAGAATATGGTCCACCTGATAAAGGATAAGATTTGCTAAGTATGTCGATGATCATGATTTGGAATAATTAAGATTAGCTTAGTGCATCTCCTATATCATTGATTAGTAAAATAATTAATGTTCCATCAATGTTATTAGTTTTTGGAAAGTATTAATTCAAGATATCTTTTTAATGACAAGCTCTCAGGTGATTACCGTTGGTGGGCTAGAGAGAGATGAGATTGCGATACGTCGTGAAACTATATTTGTACGTTTTGCCTTTTTTTTTTTTTTACAATTACCGAAAATGATTTGATTAATTCCGAGGTATTGAGTCACTAGTTTTGGTTCGTGGGCCCAGCCTTAACGAGAGAACAACATTTTATATGAAAAAGTCCTAAGTACGACACTAAGTTATATTTGGTGGCTACGATTGAATTGGATTACATTTGATTGAAAATAATAACACTACACATGATTAAGGGGTTGGATTAATTGAAATGTGCTATTACATACCTTTTGGTGGGATTCATAAACCTACTATATTTGGCCGTAATAGAATTAGACATAATCCAATCCATGATATTTTTAAAACACCAAATATTTAACCTTGAATTATAAATCTTATCCAACTTAATAATTCAACTCGCCAAATAAAACATTACAACCAATTATAAAGAGAGAAGGAGAAGAGATAAATGTGCACCATTTTCACCTTTCCAATTGATAAAATTAGTGACTTTTTACTATGTATTATTTGTGAGTGCACTTATTTTCACCTTTCCATTTGGAGAAATTAGTGACTTTTTACTATGTATTATTTGTGAGTTTAAGATTCAGAGACGTACATGGCTTCGTAACAACATCCGACATTGTCACATGGCGCATGAGATATTATTTTATATGAATTTTTTACTCAGCCCATTACCATACCAATCTTACCTGGGCTGATTCATTGTTTGTACAATATTTTGTCTCACCATTGATAAAGTAAGAGTTGAATTGTATACAATATTATTATATATCACCGTGGACAATTCCCTATAACGAGTGTTAGTGGCGGACTTCAATTTGGGGACATTAAAGAATCCAAAGAATTAGAAGAATCAAGCTTTAAACTGAATTGAGGGGCATTTACTTATCAGGATGGAAAAAGTAAGGATTGAGAAATTTAGGAATCGAGGAAGTAATGAATCGGTATGAGAAGAATTATTTTAATTAAGCTATTTTATTAACCATATGAAATCAGCTCATGAATGGAGTTGATTCCTATTTTTATTGTTTACTAATTCTCATGAATAAGAACCTAAACTAATTTGATTACTAAAATACCATCCACATGTAAATATATATTTTTCACCTAAGCAACTAGTGAAAAAGAAAATTGACAAAATTTTATTTTATAACTTTAATGTATAATATAAGATACTATATGACGAGTGAAAAAAACTAGTATATAATAATACATAGAATAGAACAGAAGATATGACATAGAGATAAAAAGCATAACAAGACAAAGTAGAAGCTAGCAACTGAGGTGAAATGGGAAAAGCATTAACAAACTATTATAAATTAGTCAAATTAGTTGAACAAATTAAATGCTTAAACTTGCAATTTTATTATCAAGTGAGTACATATGCCTCTACTAGAGCTTTGGCAGAGTCAGAATTTTACATTAGAGAAGCTCTTTACAAAATTTTAAATAATAATTCAAATAGGAACACTCAAACGATACCTGCTTAATATTTTAAAATAATTGAATATTAATATCATTATTTACACTCAAAAGTTACTAATTTACATGTCAAACCAAAACAATCTAATATATTATATAAAATATAAAAATATAAGGGGTAAAAAGATAGAGGGGGGCATGGGGCCACTATGGTCCCTCCATGGCTCTCCTCCCCTGCAACATAGGGATTAGGCGCGTTCGACACGGTCACATGGTCCATGACACTCACAATTTTTCTTTTCTCGGAAATAATTTAACTCAAAGCAAAATCAGGGGTGACATAATATAGGCTAGGGCCACTTCTTTATTTATTTTGTGCTTTTGAAGAATTGATACGTGGGCATTCGTCATACAATTAACATTTCTAAATCATCTTATCAAAGCAAAAGGGGGATTAACGTCACAGATAAACCTTACTTAGTAGCTAATTGATGATGCCACTTGTGAAACCCTTATCACCTCTGCACTGCAATGCATGTATCAGGAGGATTCAGGTCTACTAGCTAACAAAAACTCCGTTGATTTGATTGCATTGCGTGTGATGTTTGTGAATGATTAAGCAAAACAGTCTTGGTCTTAGCTCTAGGTCTCTACTCTACCTAGTAACCTAGTGGTTCATCACCTAATTTTAGATTAATCTATTATTAATTATATATATATATATATATATATATATATCCAGATTTAGCAAGAGCAATTCCAGTTTCCCACAAATTCTGAGTTTGATACGCAAACCAGCTGGACACGTCGACGTGGCAAGAGCTTCTCTACATGAATCGAAGTAGACCTAGAAAAAAAAAAATCACATTAATGTTAGATGGTTATGTTAATCAGAACCTTTTTCATTCCCAATTAGAATATAATTATAGATTCAGTGAAATCTAGAAAAAGTTGCTTTTACTGGCTGTGTTTGGTTTTGAATGAGAGGTATCTTGACTTTGTGTTTGACTAAAACCGTATATACAATTTTTTTCGGAGAGATATTATTTGTACCACATTGACGACCAATTAAAATTAAAAACTTAAAATAATAAAAAAACAAATAAAACTTAAAAAAATCAAAACCATAACAATGTATCTTGTTTTTTCACCCATGATTTATACACTTAATAGAGCAAGTCATTGCTCTGATCTTGGCTTTTGTTTCTATCGCCGTCATTTTTGCACTAGTTTGTATGGTAAAAACAAGACACCTGCGGCCAACAAACAATACCAAACATCGGGACACCTCCAAGAATTCCACTAAAATCATAAACAAATTCATATCATAACTTCGTCATCCAATAAAAAGTAATCATATCAATTGTATATTTAATGAATTAAGGGTTGGAATGCTATCCAATTCTGATAATATCCATGGTCTTCATTCTGAAAGTGTAATATTAATTGGTACCACCTTTGTTTGTCTCCATGGAAGAAAATCATTTTTTTCTTTTTTTGTTCAAATTTGATGACTGGTATTTGAGATATTGTGCGCAATGAGGTGTGTTCCAACAACATTTGAGGGTCCAAAGGGACCGTGAAGAGGTCCTTGCTGAGGAACATAATCACCAAAAACAAAAGAAGAACGAATCTAATACATGATTTATGGATCAAAACGCTGTTCTAGATATTATCTGATAAAATTTTTATGTGTTTTGTTTTATGGGGTGCATGATATCGGCATGCATTATCTATTATCTTTTCTTCTTGGTTGCTCAGGAGTTATCAGAGAGAGGGATTTGTCTCGCCTAAGAGATCCCACTCACTTTTTTTAGGGCAAATAATTGGACGGAGCATATACATTTCCATTATATAAAATCATATACCAACCGCCAACTGTGACGACCTCTTATCCTCTCAAATTGCCTTTCCCTCTGCCTTAGCTTAACTATGAACTTGATATAAATCATCATCATATCAATCACCGATTTTCATTATTGAATTGCTTTATATTGAATATCTAGCTGCAAAGCCAGCCTTATCTATATACTATGTACCCTTTATTCTTAAGAGACAAAAGTAATGGGGTCATTAATTCTTTCATAGGTCGGGACACTAAATACTGATTGCCTCCTTCCCTGTAATGAGATATTCCTCCTTTAAATAATCATAGTTCGATGCATATATAAAAATCATTAATCAAAATGTACAAAAAGGGATTTCTGTATACATGTCTTCATGTGATTGGCATAAAAGTAGGAATTAGTACTTATTGAGGAAAGTGACAAGTATTTCCCTATAGGTTGCGATAAGGGAAACTATAACAAAGTAAATCGAATTCTAAGACTTCACCTAAATTTTTAAATTTTTACCTTTAAGAGCACTTCCACCCCATCTCTTTTGCCATGTGAAAAAGAGGGTTAGGCTTCAAAAACAACCTCTACCCAAGGAAAAATTGTCATGACAAGAAGTTGGCCATCAAACTGGGCAAGTCCAAAGACAAAACTTGCCTGGGCTGCTGCCTGGGCAAGTTGATTTCATGCTAACGTTTGTGTGAAGTCATCGACTAATTTAAATACCAAAATAATAAAAATAAAAAGCAGGAAAATACTAAAAAAATTCAGATGTTTTTTTTAATTATAAATACCTAACTATGTTCTTCACTTTTCACATAAAAATCAATAAAAATTCATCTCCTCGTATCTCATGTGAATAGTTGTTACATTTTGATTGCCATAACAATAGATGGAAATGTATTTTTTTTTAAAAAAATGTTAACACAGTCACTATTTACATGAATAGTATCTGTCCTTACCCTTTGCCATATCATCATTACACCGTACGAATCAGACAAAAAAACAATTCCACCGTACGAATGCCACGCCATGCAAGATAACTTTGACAATTCTTATCGCGTTAAAAAAAATAACATTAAAAAATTAGTGGTAGTGATAAATAAGTTGTTTCAGCAGATATTGACGTCTTGGTTCTATGGTGTAGTGGTTAGCACTCTGGACTTTGAATCCAGCGACCTGGGTTCGACTCCCGGTAGGACCTCTTTTTTAATTTTTTTTTTTTTGGGTATATTTTGTCTCTTCACAGAAGAAGAATGAAACGTGTCGACGGCCCACGTGGACAGCCTGTAGAGCCCCAAGTCCGGAGTCTAAGCGAACCCAATAGCCCAAATGGTTTTTTGTGAGTTTAGAGGCATGTCAAATTTGATGTAGGCCCAATAAATTATTTGGGCGGGTCCGTCTTTTATTCCAACATCTCCTGTTTGAGAAATTAGCAAATAATTTCTCATCGACCACCGTTTGATGACAATTTCAATTTTAGTTTTAATTTTTCTAGAGATTGAAGAAAGTATATTGAGGAAATCAGGAAGGAAGAATGGTGTATGAGATGTGCTTTTCTCACCCTCCATTCGTAATTTCTCATCGACCATTTTTCCACCCTTCGTCAAATATAGTAAATAACTAATATGTTCTATTTGGATGGAAGGATTCCAGATATATAGATTTAGATGACATATAGGTTCTATTTGAATGGAGAGATTTCAAATCTATAGATTTATATGACATTATAAGGCAAAGTTGTTTGTATATATATTATTTACAATTCATTATGCCAAAATTTGGACAACAAATAAAGGAAGAAAACAAATGGATTTCAAATGATTCTGTACATAATTTCAAATTTTTTTTAAATGTACTACATCTGATTATTTCAAATACATTCAATCTAACGTACTTATTTTTTTAAGCAAATTTAGCAATTTCAAATCCAAATCATTTTTTTCAAATCTCTCCACATCCAAACGAGACATAAATGCCATTCTATAAAGAAAGAAATTAGGCCCATAAGCCCAACCTGGACAAAATGCCATTTTAAATTTCCATTATTTTATTGTTTAGTTAAACATCAGAAAATCCCATGTTTGACAGATAGAGAGACATGACTTTGTCCCCAAAACAACCCCAGAGCAACGTTATAAATCAATTATAATGCCAAAAAACAATACATCAACAATACACGTGTCCTACAACATTTGTATGTATGATTGAGTACGTACCTATGTAGGTGCAAGACTTGACCTGTTCTACTACCTCTTTACAACAGTGACGGCTTGCCACCTAAGCCCTGTTGCCGGAATCTGACGCCTAATGGCTAATGAGCTTCTTCGATTTTTACCTACTATTCAGAGTCTTACAGACGATGCTGCTCATGAGAATGAATGAGAGAGGAAAAGTCAACTCTCAAGCCCACCTCTAAAGCACCGTAGCCTTTCTTTGACTTTGGTTCTTGCTTTTAATTATTTCATTTCTTTGAAAAACCCAACAGGCACATAATGAATGCTGAGCCACATCACCGCCTCCGGGCCTCCCCTGCCGGAGCTGCCGATGCAGCAGGGCTGGTCAGAACTTACAAGACCTGGAAAGGCAGCAATGTGAGCTAAATTCTTACTTGGGTTTTAATTTAAAGTATCGTTTATGTTAGAAAGATGTTTGCTTTTTCTTGATTTTGCTCACTTTTGTGATGTCTTGGTCTTACCCAGTTGCTGAAATTGAAAGGGTTTTGTTTTTCTGTTTGGTTTGATTGAAATATGGTAGCTTTTCTAATTTGGAAGATGCTGAAATATACAGAATTGAGTTGATTGATTTGGTGTGTGATTGCTTTTAGAGGATGGGATGGCAATTGGTTTTGTGATTGAATTGACTCTGATTAGCTTTAGTTATTGCTTGGAACACTTGGGATTGGGGCCAATTCTATTTTTCAGCTTTGAATTTAGATCACTGCTTGGGCATTGGCAACCATTTAATTCTCCATTTTAGACTCCCTTTCATCATCAATCTCTTTTACTGGGGCATTTGATTCTAGGTGTGTAAATCAATTATCTAGCTATCTTTTTCCATTTCCCCCCTAAAACCTCTTAAATACCCCAGTTTACCTTTTAGCCATACAATCCGGAGAACGCTAATTTATGCAAATTGACCATGGTGCAGCATAAAGGGAGGATAACCTTTCTTGTGGATTTCCCCCACTTTTTAATATATTATGATTTTGTTTGTGATTACATCACAAAAGCTTTTCTTCTTGTTTCTCTTTCTTTTCTTATTAGTGGCAGCATATGCATTCTTTTGCTAATGCAATTATGTTTACTCAAGCACATTGTTGGCTGTTCCATTCTGCAGAGATTTTTACTTGGTGGAAGGCTTATATTCGGACCCGATGTGAGATCTCTTCCGTTAACGGTATTCCTCATTGTTGTCCCTGTTGCAGTTTTCTGTGGCCTTGTAGCAAGAAAACTCATTGATCATTTGGGAATTTCAGTAATTGTTGCTGTTTGTGTACTGACACTACTTGTAAGTCCTTTTCCTGTCTGAATCCTGTAACAGTTACACTGTATATACCTTCTTGCTCAATGCTCAAGCTTGGAATTCACCAATGTGTTAGTGGTGTTTATACAGTAGGCAGCGTTGCTTACAATTGAATGTCATAACTTTGTTCATAGCTTTTGATTCTTAGTTTTCTACTTATGTAACACTTGCTTTTTCATGCATGCCTGAATGATGCTTTGAATCCTATGAATCTAAACCATGAAACGCCCAAGCTTATAATGGTAGAGTTTTCTTGCATCATAAATTCACATCCTTATTCCAAAAGTTAGGTGCAACGAGTTGAAAAGTTTAGTGCTAGTTATAAATGAGATCAGTTGAATAGTTCGTACTTACTACTCTATCCTGATTAATGGAAGCATGTATATTTTGTTCTCAGGCTTTGGTTCTTCTTCTACTAACCTCAGGAAGAGATCCTGGTATAGTACCTCGTAATGTTCACCCTCCAGAGCCAGAAGATTATGATGCGAGCATAGAGGGTGGGTCTAATGAAACACAACAGTCGCGTTTTCCACGAATGAAGGAAGTAGTTATCAATGGTATAATTGTGAAGATCAAGTACTGTGACACCTGCATGCTTTACAGACCTCCTCGTTGTTCTCACTGCTCAATATGCAATAACTGTGTGCAGCGATTTGACCATCACTGCCCTTGGGTTGGCCAGTGCATTGGATTGGTAAGGATTCACTATTATTAAGCTTACTCCCAACTAGTAGCTCCCTGAGAACAGTGCTTTAAGGGCCTAAACTTTGCTGCATTTTTATTTACGTCTTCTTTATTTGTTGGGAGAGCTTGGTTGCTTGGATGACTAATTCATAATTGATCATAATAATCACAAAAGATTAAAACAAATTGCTCAGGTTTATGCATGTAATAAACTTCCTTTGGTTCTCTGTGCAGCGAAACTACAGGTTCTTCTTCATGTTTGTCTTCTCTGCAACTCTTCTTTGTGTATATGTACAAGGGTTTTGCTGGGTCTACGTCGTGAGGATCATGCACAGTGAAGATATATCGATTTGGAAAGCACTAATTAAGACTCCTGCCTCCATTGCGCTCATAATTTACAGTTTCATTGCCTTCTGGTTTGTTGGTGGCCTTACTATGTTCCACTCATATCTCATCAGTACAAACCAGGTAAGAAACTCTTGGGCATCCTGATCTCCCTGTTATGGTATGATCACCAAATAGAGCACACTGCATGGTCCTCATTTAACAAGAAACCAAGGGGCATCTGCCTCAAGAGTCAAACAAAACCATTAACTGGTGTGCTGTGTATGGTGATATTTATATCCGTAATTCCAAATTCGGGTTTATTCAGCTTGTAATGTTAGGGTTCTGTTTTGTTGTGCTTTGGCAGTCTACTTATGAAAATTTTAGATACCGGTATGATGGACGAGACAACCCATTCAACAGAGGGACAATTGAGAACTTCATGGAGATATTCTGCACTAAAATTCCTCCATCCAGGAACAATTTCAGGGAAAAAGTTCCAAAAGATCCTCCGGTTCTTCCTACACCAATTGGCGCCAATTTTGTCAATCCTATCATGGGGAAAGCCATGAGTGACATAGAGATGGGGAGGAAACCACTATGGAATGAGGCTTCAGGAGAGTTGGGTGATTGTAGCAATGATGATGGAGTAAACAAGGACCCTCGATCGAGTGAGGCTGATGCGTCCCAGGATTTAAGCGGGACCCTTCCAACAGAGAGCACAGAGAGACATGTTGCCTCACATCCTAGGCGTTCTAGCTGGGGAAGGAGGAGTGGAAGTTTAGATATATCACCTGAAGTTCTTGCTATGGCAGCTGGAGTTGGGGACTCAAGACGGGTAACTGATGGAATCAGTGGCAACTTTACAACACAGACTGAACAATCTCAGATAAGTTCATAAATACTTGATAAACGCGAAGGCTGTCGATCTTTAACGTCGTTAAGCTGTGCCATATCGCTTGTAAGATAAGTGTGTAATTCAAAAGAACGACTCAGGCAGTTGATTGTTTCCAATGTGTGCCATCTTGATTTATGAGTTTATCTTCCTTTTTCTTTTTCCCGCATCTGTAATTTAACCACCTCATTTTGATGGTATAGAATGTGGAAGTGATTGATTGCCTATGTTCGAGATTTGTTTCACCTTTGTCATTTGCCTATCGCCTAAGCAAGGCCTTTTCTGGCACTAAAATGCAATTCATTCTCAACCCTCGAGCACCAAGTTATTGCCCTATGCTGCAACATGCAATTTATTCATCACCTTTGTTTCTTTTGGCAAAAATTCATTCATCAAATTAATCACAAGACGAAACATCCAAAAATGAAATTGATAAGTAAGAGTGCTGAAATACAATAGTTTGAAGAAAGGGGGAACAATCTGTTTCCAAAATTACAGAACATCTTCAACTGTATATAATTGATCCCAGAAGCAAAAATGAACCACATCTTGGAATTGAGAAAGTACGTCAAACTCTAGACCTTCATTGCATGTTCTGAAAACGCTTCATAATAATCATACTCATATCCAAATAACGGCGGGCGCAGTTCGCAAGGCAAGCTGATTCACTGGAACTGAACTTGCTCCCAGGCGTACCAGTGATGCACTTGTCCCAGCATACATTTGTAAGCTTTCCCACCATCTCGTTCACCATTGCTCTTTCCTTCTCTTGCTGCACAGCAAGCGCAAGATTGTTTCAGAAAGAGAAGCCATCAATAGCATAACATATTGGCAGAACATGTAACATAACTAGCAGCAGCAACAGCAATAACATAGTGATAATCACACAATAATTGGTTTTGCAGGACATGAAAAACTTTATGTTGTTAGACAAAACTACAAGAGCATATCACTAGAAATTAGTGAATGTGCAAACAATCAAGAACAAAAACTTTTCAACTTAGTTTAATACAGGTAACATCTCAAATAGCCAACATCTTCATATCATTCATTTATTGTTCTTCTTTTTCCCCACAACTAGTACCAACATCAATTTGGAATTAAGGAGTAAAACACTACAACGCAATGTTAAGCCATAAAATAGAGATCTTGAAGGGAAATTGAGAGACAATTTTAGGGTTAGGACAATGTTGAACAATGTGGACAAAGTGGCCACTCTAAAGAATTGAAGTCTTGAAATACACATTGAAAGATGAAGATTTTCACTCTTACATTTCTTAAATAACTTAGTATGATAACGTATAAGCAACACCAAAACTGCCAATTTCTGATGCATAAGTAAATTGAGGGCTCAAATAAAATCTTAAGATTATTTGGGAAAACTTATAACCGAAAACAAAAGTAGGTGTCAGAACCAAATTCAGAGAAACGAAAGCTTGAAGCAGCAGGGGATCAAAATTCCAGCTTTCAATGGCATATGCAGACATACTCAATGATATGGACTATATAATATGCAATACTAAAATTTAGATTTAAAAATAAAAACAGAAACCCTAAACCCAATAAATTCAGAGTTATGAGCCGCTCCAATCGAAAGCAAATAACTTTCTGTTCTTTCTCTTGAGATTTCGAGGGAATTAGATAGGGGAGAAGAAGAACAGGAACTTACGTTGATGAACTGAAGGAGCTCAGGGTTATTCATTGATGAAGGATCCATGGCAGTTTGTGCTCGCCTATCCGCTAAAACCCTCTAATTTCTTCAGCTTTGTGAACACTCTCACCGTCTCACGCTCTGCAAAACCCTAGAACTTACTAAAGCCTAAGAAAGACACCGAACAACAAATAAGAGGGGACTAAAATTGCTGGGCAAGATCTTACCAGAAAACTGGATTTGGAGCCCATTATTTTAACTTCAACCTGTTGGTTTTCTAGGCCCAAAGAAGAAGATATGGATTGAGACCAGTAAGAAGATAGTATAGGCCCAAAAGAAGATGCGAGTATTATTAACCCACGTGTATGAGTAGGCGACAAAGTTTTTCTTATTTTAGAATGTATTATTAATAAATATACACGTGTTATAATATGTGTGAATTGTTATACCACGTCACATGGTGATGCTACGGTCACACTGAAAAGTTACTCGTTAGATAGGAATAAGTGACATAGTTTTGATATTACAAGATTCATTGATTATGCAAAAAATTATATATGAAAGCATTTGAACTAAATCTTATGGAAATGGTTTGACATCCCTGGTAATTCAACCATAAAAATTGTTTAAAGTAGAGATTTAGGCAAAGTGTTTTGAAAAGAGAGCAAATTTTGAAAGACTTTCTTATGCATTAAGCATTGGTTCCCTTTCCTCGGTTCTTAAACTTTTTGATACTAAAAACACATGCATGATATGCCCATTTATACACACCACCATTAACGTCTTTTCTTTGGCCCAATAATAATATGCCCTCTAAAGAACACAAAACTCACTGAATTAAACCAATTATTGAAATGAAAGAATCGCTTTAGATTCAATGGAAAGAGAAAGCAGCAGCATTGAGGGCCATGTATGAAGCCATAAGACATGACCAACAAAGATTATATATATAACACAAGAAAACAAGCATGTTAGCTTTTGTTGCTGTGTCTCAAGCAATTGGCCAGACAGCATGTTTTTTTTAAACAAATTGGGTGCTTTTGAAACTAGAGTGCAGAAGATCTCTAAATCCAACATTTGCATGCATGGAAAGAGGGAACTAAAGCTACATCTTCGCAATGAAGGAAAGTACCAATCTGAGTTGACTAGCTCTCTAAGGATTTAGGTAGCTTGGCTTTTCAGAAACGCAGGGGCTTTTTTGGGACTCTTTCATTCAAACAATTGTTCAGAGAGAAAAAGGAACCAAAATCTTTGGTGCCTTTATGTGTCAGCCATCCATAATTCAAAAGAAAAGTATGTAGTAGTTAAACTAATTAATCCAAAACCACTAAAGAAAAAGAAAAAGAAAAATTATTTGGAAGAACAACCAAAAGCAACTTAAATCACTAGGGCATCTGAGGACGAATCAAGATATCGGCTTACACTGTGCATGATTTTGGAGTTCCCTGTATCGGGTTGAGCATAGCTGAGTTATTTTATAAAGTCCATGGAAGTTTGCTTTTAGGGACAATTACTCAACAGCCATATAGTACATTACACGATTGCATGTCGAATCTTAGAGATTGTTTATTATCCTTCGTGTGCTTCTAAAATGGTTAAAAACATTTATCACACGCTTTTGAATAAAGCATTTTATAAAGAAGAATCTATCAATTGCTTTCTTCATGAAACACTTGGTTTTTTTAATGAACATTTTGTTGTGCTTCTAACAAAACCGCTTTCAATAAAAAGGGCTTATAAGCATATGTGCTTCCTACATAAGAACTTCCAAACAGACCCGTAATTTTGTTTTGTTGTTTGTGAAACAAAAAATTAGGGCATGTGCATGATGTGAAAAACTCATCATAATAGTGATCAAGGGATTAATAAGGATTTGGGAGGAAGTTGACTACAAAAATAATTTACATAGCATTGGACCAATTGATCAATTGTGATAATTACTTGAGGTAAATAATTAACTTAAGGGTGATTTTATTAGCATCCCTAAATTTGCTCTTTGCACCCCACACTCTTTTTACACCCCACTGAATTTTAGTAAAATTTAAAATTACTCGCTACACCCTATTTTTCTTCAAAAATTGCCCTCATGAACCCCATTCATTAACTTACCTGTGTAAAATGTGTTTCAGTTTTTCAGTGGTAGTCTACTAAATTCGTTTCTTGTTTCAGTGATTATCTATCAAATTCGTTAACTGAGTTTGCACTTAATATTGTTTTTTTTAGATATAAAGAGGACTTGCAGAGGTACTACTGAGGCTTCATCATCTCAACATGATAGATAGCGTCCCACAGCCTCAACGAGGAGACATAGAGCAGGGCAGTTAGCCTATCAAGAAGACCAGCCCCAGCATGGTCCTCCAGACCACTTTGAGGATACTACAGAGGTTGAAGATGTAGCCGCTGATAGTAATGTTGACGCAGAGGTTGAAGATGTAACTGCTACTCATGATAGTAATGTTGAGGACTGAGCCATCTCGAGTAGGTCCTATTGATCCATTTTTATTTACGAGTTTTAAAACTCACATAATAGTTGCACTTTGGAATAACTAGGTAAGTCGTTTTACTGTAACTATAGAATGCATAATATAAGTCTCGTTCGTATTTGACTAGGAACATGAGATCCTTAGGTGCATGTCGAAGACATCTACCCATCGTGAGTGGAATTGGTGGGCTAATCCAAATAATGGTATATTTAAAGGGTATATTCAGAGGTCTGGATTAGAGCAATTTATTAGGTGTTCTTATCGGAATGTAGATAAGATTGTTGTATATACCTTCGTTGAGAGGTGACATTGAAAGGACCCGCCCCGAATTATTCCCAAAATCCGAGACGAATCCTTTGGAATTCCTGACATCCCCCGATGCCGGCCCACTTACTAAAGACCGAGACTTTCTGCCGAAATTTTGGCAGAGTCTCCCCTATAAATTGGACATTTCCCAAAATTTATACCTGCATAAAAACACAATTTATATTCCCAACTGGCAGCATGCACAATATAATTTCATGCAGTACACACAAATGGCCTTCGGCCTTCCAATAATTCTCAACCAACTACCAAACGATTCAAATACAAATTAAGACTAACATTTAGTCTGCGGCTGCACCTAATAACCTTAGGCTGCCTACGTACCCTCCTTGAGGGATCAAGCCACACGTAGTTCTCTCATAAAACCCAATTCCACACTCATGCGATTCCTCATTTCATTTCTCTGTATTACACATAATCTCCCCATACGCCGGTACAACCAACGCCACGTATGAGGTCTGTCAACACGCCGGATAACCTACGCCACGTGCGACCATACCATACTATTCTAATATCTCCCCATACGCCGGTACAACCAACGCCACGTATGGGGTCTGTCTCAACGTCGGAAAATCTACGCCACGCGAGACCTGCACGTCATATCACATAACTCCCCATACGCCGGTACAACCAACGCCACGTATGAGGCCTGTCCCAAAGCCGGATAACCTACGCCACGCGGGACCTCAACATCATATCACAAATCTCCCCATACGCCGGTACAACCAACGCCACGTATGGGGCCTGTCGACACGCCGGATAACCTACGCCACGTGCGACCTCAATACAATACTACAATATCTCCCCATACGCCGGTACAACCAACGCCACGTATGGGGCCTGTCTCAACGCCGGATAACCTACGCCACGTGAGACCTAACTTTCACTTGGTGGTGCTTGTAGTGAAGCCAAGATCCAGGGAGGTACCTAAGGTAGTGCGTATAGCACTCCAACTAACATTCTAGACTCTTTTGTACCCTTGTACAAACATATATATATCATTATATTTTAATAATAATATTGCGTAAACCCTAATAATAGTCTAGCACCCGCTAATCCCCCTGGGAAGGTGAGATTACTCCGGGAGACTCACGGTCAACCAAGGGTCGAACTACCCTAACCCTGGTCAAACGGGCCCACGGGGACCACGACCTCCAAACTCCGATCCGAAAGTTCCTATGGGTTCTATACGGTATAGGACACTTGTCCTGCAAGTTTGGTTCAGATCGGACGGTCGGATCGCTCACGATCGCACGATCTAACGGTTATTATAAAATATAAACTTTAAATTATTAAATCGGAACATCCGGGGCTCCGATTCACGATCCGTGAATTCCTCCACGATCCTAGAAATACCTAGATTAACATATATTATTTTCGAGACCATCCAACGGTCCCAACCTATCGAACCCGGATAATGCCCGATAGGCGATATCCGTTCGATAGTCAAACGACGTCCGAATTGAGATCCACGAAATCCTACGCGCTCGTGACGGCACGAGGACCTCAAAACTGCTCAGAGACACGCCACCACCCTAGCCCACGCGCCGCCTCACGAGCGGGCAGACCGGGTGTCCAAAGCGATTACGGTCCGTCGAAAATCTTGGAATCGAGACTCCAAACTCCTACCTTAGGTAAAACACCCCATTTGGAGTCACTTTTGTTCTTGGACAACCCCCAAAAAGTGGCCGGAAATGGCCGATCACGGCGGCCGAAGTTCGGCCGATTTTCAATTCGAAAATCGAATTGGTTACGCTAAGAATCGATCTAATCCTACCCAACCATCAGCTAGAGCATGCAGAAGGGATGAATTTCCATACCTTGATCGCCAGAAATGGCGGCCGGAGGAGGGAGATCGGAGCCGGCGAAGTTCCGGGCGAAAATCGCCATTTTCCGGCGGCTGGAGCGGCGGCCGATGTCGGGGGAGGGCTGGGTCGTGACGCCGAGGCCGAGCCGGTTCTTTTGGCACCGGTCCCGACCGCAGCCGCGGCCGGTGGCCGGAGATACGAGGAGAGAGAGAGAGAGCCGACGGGAGAGGGAGAGAGATCGCGGGAGAGAGAGGGAGAGAGAGAGAGAAAACCAGATTTTTATAAATAAAAAAATCCCATTTCGAAATATTTACGATTGTGCCACTGGGTTTCTTTTGACAATAACTCTCCCGTTACAACTCCGATTCGAGCCCACTACGTGTCTATGAACTCGTCTCAGTACGACCTATCCAAAAATACCAGTCACGGTCCCAAACTCTCTCCGGTTAAAAAATATGACTAAAATACCCTTAAATAATTAAATAATTAAATAAGGGTTAAATTTGGGGAAATTTAGGGTCGGGGTGTTACAGACATCTCGAAATGAACACCTTTCATATGCCTTTTAGTGAGATGACCATCACATTGGATGATGTGTCATCTATTTTAGGGGCGTCACCTTGTTTTTGTTTCTTTAATGGGAGTAAGGTCAAAACAGCTTGCATTAAATTTGTGGTCGATAACAAGTTACTGAAATAATAAATATATTTCTGTTCGTTGCCATTGAATTGCACTACAAAAAAAGGTGGCAACAGTTACCATTTTGTCACCAATTTTGGTGACTGTTATGGGGGTTATTAAAGACTTTAGTCACATTTTTTGACTTTTTTGGTGACTAAAAAGGCTTTCAGTCACATTTTTGCTTTTTTTAGTGACTAAAACCTTTAGTAACCCCCACAATAGTCACAAACATTGGTGACAAAATGGTAACTGTTGCCACTTTTTTTTGTAGTGTTGTAGGTAAAAATTAGGTAATACACCACCAAACACCGTTCCATGTTACGGTGGATCTCCACCGCATCTTGAGTTAACGGCCGGTCAAACACAACCGAAATAAGTGCAATGTTTCAGTGGCATCCCATCGAATTTACCTATCGCGTTCGGTACTGGTGTGTTGAACGCAACCGGCGACCATCATGAAATCCTAAACTTGAAAAACACCAAAAAATAAACTCATACCTCATTCTAAGCCTCTCTAACTTCAGTCTCACCGTTCATGAATAAATATAAGATATTTTTTCACAAATATAAGTGTATAAATCTTGGTAGGGTTGTAGGAACATGATGGTTTGAGAAAAAAGTCTAACTAGGGGTGTAGTGAGTAAATTTAAATTTTATTTTAAATATTTTTTTGTCCTTAACGATAATTATGTACAAGGATAAAATAGGTTATTCATATTTAAAATTAGTATGGGGTGCAAAGAGCAAATAATGGGGTGCCAATAAAATCATCCTTTAACTTAATTATGTGTGTTTCCCATCTGATTAGTAAGCATGACATCGGATGACTTCATCTCTACAAGAAAATCTTCACCAATCCATTTTAATTTATATGTAAAAAATGTGAACTTACCTTCAAAATCACCACGGCCTCATCAGCACCTCCAATATAATAATATCCGATAATTACTGATAATTCCCAATGCTCTTTGGTTGCTTGTTAACATGTCTTTCTTTCACATGAGATGCCAACTAAAACAACGACTTAGATTTATCTAAGAATTTAATTTGCATCACAAATTACAGAGATTATTACATGTAGAAAACAAGAAAAGGATCTTTTAAGTAAGTAAAAAAGCTTTTTTTATTGTCAAACATGAAAAAGTATTAATCCAGTGATTGTTGTTCCATTCTATATTCACACCGCCGCTAGCTAGCTTGGAATCAATTTTCTTTTTCTTTTTCTTGCACAACCACTCAAAAGATACTCTCTCTCCAAATTCTTTCTCTTGGACTATAAATACTTGACATGGTTGCTCGGCATTCCTCATCTCAGTTGACAGAGGCCAATAAGAATCAAGAAAAAGGCTTTCATTTTTGTTTTTGTTTTTGTTTTTCAACAATGGACAAGTTCAACTTTGTTAGAAATGGGATGATCAGATTGCCTCCTGGTTTTCGTTTCCAGCCTACAGATGAAGAGCTGGTCTTTCAGTACCTAAGATGCAAAGTCTTTTCATGCCCTCTGCCTGCTTCAATAATTCCTGAGGTCAATGTTTGCATGTATGATCCTTGGGATTTGCCAGGTTAGCTGAAAATAATTATGTTTAATATGTGCTTAAGTATATAGTTTTCCATTTATAATAACAGACTTTTATATATATATATATGTGTGTGTGTGTGTGTGTATGTATGTAATGTGTGGTCTGTGTGTAGGTGATTTGGAGCAAGAGAGATATTTCTTCAGCAACAAGGAATCAAAATACAGGAATGGGAGCAGAGCCAACAGGGTGACAAGTTCTGGTTACTGGAAAGCAACCGGCACTGATAAAAAGATTGTATCTTCAAGGAGGAACCATATTGTGGGGAAGAAAAAGACTCTTGTTTTCTACAGAGGAAAGGCTCCAAATGGTTGTAAAACAGATTGGGTCATGCATGAGTATTGCCTTGTCAATGCAGAAACTACAGCCTCCATCAACACAGCCGAGGTGAGTTTACAATAAAGTTCTTGTTTTTGTGCTTGCCACAAACCCAATAATCAAGAAACACCATTCGAATCTGCTTGTGATTTTCTACAGAATGCTTTAAACGAGAAAGAAAATTGGGTTCTGTGTCGAATATTTTTGAAGAAAAGAAGTTGTAAGACTGATGATGAGGAAGGCATCAGAGTTAACAATGCTGAAATGGTTCACGCACCTCAGACTAATAATAATCAAAGTCCTGTGTCTTCTTCTTCATCGTGCTCAAGTTCTAGTGGGATTACAGAAGTAACTTCTTCAAGTGAAGCAGGTGATGAAGAAGAAATCAGTGGGTGCACTAAGTTTTGATGATCATGTTAATGTAGCAGTAATATGTAAACTTTTTTCTTCTAGAATGATTTTATGTTCCAAGTCCATAAAAGGAAATGAATCTTCTTTTTCTTTGTGAAGATATTAAAGTACTTCCACAAACCCTAGTGCTCTTAAGATATTGGTGGATGTAAAAATTGGTAACTTTTAAAATGAACCTAATGCTTAGCATCCTTGTTTGAAGCTGAGATGGTAAAAAAGATTAGGGGTAGGGATTATTGCCACAGGAATCTCTAGCTTTTCACTCATAAAGGCAAATTGATTTTTCAAAGAGGTCACCATGATAAGAGAGAAGGAAGAAAAGAAGCAAAGCATATATCAACTTCGCATAAAGAAAAATCCTTTTTGGAGAGAACCGGGTCCAATATGAAAGCTAGCCCCACCTAGAATGTGGGCGCGCACATGGGTTGATTTCAGCTTCTTTCCTTGTTTTAAAAGTGGAAAGAAAAATAAGCATTTACACAAAAATAAATAAATAAACGTATGAAGATTTTTGTTTGGATTCCTTGCTTAATTGATACAAAGTCAATTTCTTTGTCTAAGGGACATACAACAAGTCTTTTCAATGTCATGAAGAACAAACCTAAAGCTAATTTTCTATTATTCTATTTTTATCAACGAGATAGGTGAAATTTAAACTTGAGACCTCTTTCAACATTGAGAAGAGAAATACCACTAAATGAGCAAGGGACCCATATAATTCGGGTTTTCTCCTTAATTATTCGGAAATTGGCTCATTCACATTACATTTGCATTGCAATGAAATTATACTTGTAGTTGTAGCCATCCTAATTATCTGTTCTGTTTAGAGCTCAGAGAGGTCAGAAGAATGCTATGATTTGAGGCTCTTGAGATTTTGTTGAAGCTGGCTCATATGGTTGGCAGAGATAAACAGGAGCTGGCATACATTTCTCCTTTGACTCTTGCTAAGGCACTGCGCAAGACTCTTTCAACAACCGAAATACATGGCCCCAAAACCAAAAGCAAAAGCAAAACAAAGAAAGAAACAGCAAAACATGTACACAACTACAAATATAGTAAGTTTGTTTGATCATGACAGGCAGGAGGGCACAACTGGAAAAATTGAAAGTTCACAAATATAGGAGATTCATAGTCAGAGCTGAGTTTGCAAAACACCAACAATTTGCTATAATTAACCACAAGCAAATCTAAAACCATAGTGTACAGTTCACCAAACCAAATATATCCATATTATTAATTTTTGATTAGCATCAAGTTTCCCTATAATTATTTAACTCCCCTTGACCCTTCTCTTTCAAATTCTCCGTTCTACCTCATAAGTTTTTTTTCTAACCACTTATCTTCTGCATCTCTTTCCCCTGCCATTGTGGCCTAACCTCCCATTGTTCTCCTCTCCAATGGGTGGCCAAAACTCAAAGCTCACCCCAGAAGGTGAAGCTGTGCCTCCTCGAATTCGTTCACTCTTGCAGAGAAAATTTGAGGAGATCAGAGGCCGGACAAAGGCAAAAAAACTAAAAGCCTCCCACACTTTCTCCAAGAAACAGCTACTTAAGGATGGTGAACAGGAAGAGGTAGATATCTCTGTGCCTCATTCGCTGCAGTCTTCACCAGAGTTCGAAAATTTACCATCTCCTAAAACACCACAAACATTGGAGTTGGTACCAAGATTGCCAGAGCTTGACAGAGGAACAAAACAGTCTGATGAGGACCAGATCAGAAGAGATGGGGCGGAGTTTAGTGTGGAAGATGATAAAGAGGCCAAGGGGGTGAATGTGTATATAGGGGGGGTTTTTGCAATGGGGGAAACCACAGAGGGGGAGGAAGAGGAAGAGGATGAAGTTAATGATGCGGGCATGCAACGGAACAGCAAAATCCATCTGTGTCCGGCGTCACCAAGTTTCAGAGTTTATTGCATGGATCCTCTGGAAATAGAAAATGATGACAGTAAGTTGCAACATAGAAAATGGGGTGCATGTAATTTGTAGAATATTCCTTCATGGACAAGAAATATGAACAGCTGTAGAATTGATGTAATGCAGGTAAGAACATCACAGATGAGGATTTCAAGCATAAGAAATCACCAAGTGCTGAGTCTGCTGACGGCAGTGTTGATAGCGTAAGGTCGATGATTGAAACCAATGATGTAAATATCCTATGAATTCTTTGATTAATTAATTCATTAGCCTTGTTATAATATAAGCAGAAGAAAGATTGGTTTTCTGTTCTCTAAGTGTTTCATTTCATGTTTCAGGTCCAGGACACAAAGACAAAACAGAAAGGAAGGAGAAGAAGAAGAATAAAAAATGCACTCAGACCAAACACTGTAAAGAATCTATTGAACGTTAAGGGTTGCTACTACGCAGGTTGCACTGGTGGCCACGACAGAACCACCTATGTAGCTGCTAAGAAATCTGCAGCCACATGATTGCATCAGGAATTGTGAGGCTTGATATACATTGTTGATCCATTCCCTGACAGCTTGGTTCCAAGAAGCCAAGAGGCCTCGGGTTCGAAATTGCCAACCCCATATTCCACTTATCTCTTACCATTGCAGGGTGGGACTGCACCTATACTGTTGTGCAGGATGGAGCTGCACGAGAGCAGACACGTTAGCTAAGAGGAATGAGCAGGAAGAGTGAGAGTATTTTTCATCTTTTTCCTTCCATCTTATTTCTTGTACTTGGCCATTGGGATTTCCTTTTTCCTGTAATTTCTAGGCCATGACTTATAAGTCATGTCCTTTTTGCAAAGGTAGAAAGTTTATCAGATCAAAATTTGTGTCCCAATGTAATCAGCAGATGTACATTGTTATTATACGCATTGCACTTGTACTGTTGGCAAGCTTTTTCCTCTATGGTCGCATGTGCAGATACAATATTCTGACACAATGTTGAGTTGAGTTCACTCTGCATAGCATGTATATTGTGATTTTGATGATTTTGATAAGGCATGGCAATCTAAAAGTGACCTTATGTACAAAGAAATCAAACAAAAAATTTAATGTACGACCACAATTAGTATATTAGCAATATCTCAGACCGCTAGATTAGTTAAACATTTCTAATTTCTTAAGAACCTGTTGTGCAATTTCTCCTAACGACAAACATGTTCTAACAGATTTGCAAGATAAAAACAATATGACAGAGTTTTAAGTTGAAGACATAATTTGATTAAGCTCCTTTCAGCTTACTTAAAGCTGCTAAATGTAGTGAAAGATTATCTTAGGAAAGTCTGAGGAAGTCTCAGTAACTTCAATGCAGATCATAATTTTTTCCATCAAACTGAAATCTATTAGGACTTGTAAGTCAAGGATCATTATGCTAACAACCAAGCAGTATGTCACAAAATCTCAACTCTGGTAGAAAGAGAATCCGAAGTAGTGTGAAATATCATTAGCAATAAAAAAATACCAGATGAAAGTAAACGGTTATGAAAATACCAGATGATAGAATAAGCTTCATATCATAAAAGAGCAAAACTTGTTCAGAATAACAAGAGAATCCAACAGACAAAAGCATACAACCAAAACAAAATATAGTTCAAATCATCATATGATAGACTATTATAATTGTAATCACATAGCATAACTACTCAGAACGGTAGGCGGAATTCAGAAACTCCTCATCCTCCGCGAAGATCTGCAAATTCTTGGACTTCATCAAGAAAGTAACTGCTTCCTCATCAAGGTCTAGCACAAAGGCCAACTTGATCAGCTCAGAAAGTGCATGTATATGATCAGGGATCTCCCACAGTACAAACTCAGAAATTGCTTCAGAGAAATATGTAGCAAACTCAATGATGCTCTTATATCCTCCAGATCTGTCCATCTTCTCGGTGAAAATTTTGGAATCTTCTCTATCCCATCGTACCTTTCGGCTACCTCTCACATTCAAAATTTTCCCAGAAGATAATGGTAGATCATAGCTTACAGTGTTTGGTTCAGATGTCTCCACAACAGCAACATTGGCAAGACCTTGGACAGCTTTTTGCCTTTTCTCTGCTTCCATTTTAATGGGAGCACAAGCTAGAAAACCAAGTATCAGCCTGAGCAGCGCTTTCCCGATCAATTTCTCTGTTGGAATTAACTGTAGTTCAACATCATTTGCTAGGAATAGTTCTTCCTTCTGCACTGATTCAGAGATAGTACGAACACCAATTTCCCTGTAAATTTCAAGCAACTTAGTCCTAGGCAAGGAAGCCAGGCTAGGCTGAGGGTACCAAACAAAAACTTGGTGAGAAGACTGTTCAAAAAGATACTGCAGCTGAAGGTCATCAGCAATGAAAACATCTTGCTTGTTGCACAACAAGATTCCAGCGGAGCCTGAATTAATAGGTACTTTCACCAAAGCCTCAGCAAGAGTTTTCTCCGTTTTTGAATTCCAGTGCTTTGAAACATACCCCCAGAATTTGCAACATTGATCATGCAACAATCCACTTTCAAAATTTTCCCACACCTTCCAAAGCCTGCAGTAGTCTTCAATTGAAGGACAGGACTTTACCCCATAAGCACGGGAGAAGAACACCAATAGGTTATGCTCAAAGTATTTCTCCAGAACAGTCAACTGCAAGCCAAACAGCTCATCCTTGTCATATATAACACACTCTTCTGGATTAACCCACTCTCCATTCTGATTTCCCTTTGGAAACCAGATCCTTTTGTCAGCCTTGCTATCCGGCTCCCACTTAAACTCACTCAAGTAACTATATACTCGAACAAAAGTGGACAATTCATCATGAAGAGCAAGCTGGCTGGCAAGCAAAGGACATCCTTTGTCCACTTCAACAATCACCCCTATTTCAGAGAGCTCTTTTCTGTATGTTGTAATTTTAGAACCATAAAACTCTTCATCAATGAAAGGCCCATCAGTCTGCTTTAGATACTTACCAAACTCGGAATCAAACAACAAGCACTTGCTCGGAGGCTCGTAACCATCATGAGCCTTCAGCCATGCCTGAGAAACTTTCTTCTTGAACACATCAGGAAAGGAGTAATCTTTCTCCTCCAATAAAATATGTATGCAGTCCAGCAAAGCAAGTGCATTTTCTCGAGAAATGCTGCTCGGATTCTGGGGAAGATAAAGACAAGAAGGCACAAACTTGACCCCATCCTTGAATTCCACAACCACCCCCAAGCTCTTCAGCTCTTGCTTATATTCATGAATGTTCTTGCCATAACAAGTGTCAGAATCGTCAATAAAAGGGAGAAGGCATATGGGAGAGATAGATTCCCAATCAGAACAAAACAGAATGCACTCTCTTGGAGATCTATAACCACCAAGGCGAGTACGCAGCCACTTTTCTTTGCAAATGCAGCTCTTAAGATCTGCAGGAAATTTAAAAGGAGTTCCCTCCAGCTTTCTGTAACAGGACAGAAATGCTTCTACATTTTCTTTGGTGATGGAAGCCGATGATGCATACTGCCTGAAATAGCGAGCAAATACTTTCGCAGCCTCATCAAAATCAACCACCGCCCCTGTTTTCTTCAACTCATTTCTGTAGGAATATATTCCTTTTCCATAGAAATTGTGATCAATCAATGGGAGACCACTGAATACCTGCAGAATGCAGCCCCATTCAACTTGGGGCAGGAGACATTCATTTGGAGACTTGTAACCAACAGTTGTCTTCAGGCACTTAGTTCCTTTCAATGCTCTGACAAGTTTCTCAGATGAACTGGAAAGCTGCATACATTGAAGCATCAATAGAACAGCCTCAGCTGGCAGAGAAGTTAAGCGAGAAGGTGATTTCAGGTTGTCAATTATAAGCTGGTAACTTTTGCTGATGGAGACAACCACACCAAGCAACTCAAGTTCGTTTTTGAATTTACATATTTCACCACCATAGAATGCTTTATCGATAAAGGGAATGTCACTTACTTTTGATGCAATTTCCCACTCTTTATCAGACAAGACTGATCCTACCGGAGACCTGAAGCCAAGGGATGTTTTAAGCCACTGGCCTTCTTTAATACTGCAGATAAAATCGTCTGGGGAAAGATACTTGTCTCTTAAAAACTTGATGAAACGTAGCACAGAAAGTACATTGTCTCGGGTTAGAGTGGAAGATGAAGCAAGAGACATTAGATGCTTCCCCATATATTCACATGCTTCAGCATACTCAAACCTGACTCCAATCTTTTTCAGCTCGTCCTTGTAACTATTAATTCTCTCACCATAATAGCTCTGATCAATCAATGGGATATCAACAAAAACGGAGCCATCCTGCAAAATGTTTCCCCATGATGACTTAAGTAGGAATGACTGTGAAGGTGGCCTGACACCAGAAGAGCCATTCAAAGTAACTTTCAGCCAGCCCCCATCTTTTATGCACGTCAAGAACTTCTGTGGGATTCGAACACCTTGATACATGAGTTGATGAATCCAGTCCAAAAGCAAAAATGTATTTTGCTTAGTAAGTTGAGCAGATAATGCTGAGATACCATCACTTGGGGCAGATATATAAGGGACATCCAAAGCTCCAGCATGAACTTTAAGAAACTCAAGGAGCTTCTTCTGTGGTGTAATGTTACCAGCAAAACGACCTGAATCCAAATAATCTTCTCTTAACTCAACATAGCCTTCTTTTCTCCACAGATTAGAATCAGTTAACCCCGCCCATTTGCTTCCATTGGCAGGGACAATAACCCCAGCCCTATCTTTGATGATGCTCCCATACTTATCCACCAGAGGCATAATTCTGCATAATTTATCAACTTCTCGATCTGAGATGTAACTTTTGCACAATGACTGATACAAAAAGTGGGCAATTGCAATAACAAGCTTCCTCTCATTAAGTGACTTGTCAAAGAGATCAACTGCATATTCATATAGGCTTACAGAACAGACCTTGACTTGCTCCGAAAGCCATTTCACCAATGTCTCCTTCCGAGAACACGACCAGATAGCTTCCTGTGTGATTTTTGGCATAAAAAGAAAGCTAGCAACGGATATAAACTCGCAGTTCCAATCAATCAGCCATGAGACATGACAAGAATTAATGGATAGGCAAACTTTACTTCGACTATTCTGGATTGCACTTATGCTGCACAAAGATTTAATTCCATTCCCCACACATTTAATTAAGGATATGTTCTTGATGCTAGAGCGGCAAAATTTGGAAACCCAATTATCAGCAATAAACAGAAGAAGCTCCAAGTAGACAACATCCGACACCCCAGTTACAAGATTGGAAGTACCCTGGATGCATTTAGCATACCATTCATTGTCTACTGGTTCAACTCCCAGGAAACTCAGTATGTGATCATACTCGACCTTGTCAAATGAATACGACAGAACATATCTTCCATGAGATGAGAGATTAATCAAACTTACCCCTTGATCCTCTGCCTTCCTCAAAATATTCCAAAAAGCAGGCATCAACCTACCCACTTCACGAGGTTTGTAAAAGAACTTCTGCTCCTTGTGGGGCTCACTAGGGACAATGCTTTCCTCAACAATTTTTGCCTTTATAGACTCCCTGACAACATTCAATTCTTCATAGGAAGAGCTCTGGACAGGCAGGAACTTGAACATATGAGGCAAGCTAGACACAGGAGCATCTACAATAGATCTAACAAGCGAGATAAATGCATTAACAAATGCAATGGGCACGCAATCAAGAATACCCTTATTCCATTTGTTGTCCAGGAGAATTGTTTCCCTTGATGATGCAAGAAGAAAATCAGCTTGAATTATGAAGGGAAAATTTGTCACCATCTCAGTTGGAAGGAATGCATAGATCCCAGAAGAAGTGTTCATTCCTCTGCGAAGGCGTTCTCCTATTGGAAATGCAAGGGTGATCACCCACTCATCCACCTCCATTCTCCTCTCAACTCTGCATTCCTGCTTGACAGGAAACTTCTGCTTCCACATATAATAGCCGCATTCATTTTCAAACACCTTACCACTTTCTTCTGCAGAGAGATGGAGGGTGTAGGACTGCGCATCGATGTTCTTCCTCGTCACAAAGTCAGTCTCACTCACTATCTCAATAGCACTAACAGTGCTGAGACTTGGATCCTCATTATCTTCCCTGACTGAGAGCCTCTTAATCTTTGAAAGAAACAACAGAACCTCAGGGTGTATGCTTGACAGCTGCTGCTGCACGGCTTGGACCTTGTCGGGCTTTAGAGGTAAGATCAATGTTGTTGTTGGAAGGGCAGAAGCAGAACCATATAACTGTTTTATGTCAGACAAATTAGGGTTTGTATCAACCCATTCAGGAACTATGTACCCGAGATTGCAATGCACACAAGGATCTTCACTAAACCTTATTTGATAACCATTACTGAACACATAAGGATGTGCAGTGATGAGAAACACACTTTTAAAACCAATTCCTGTATATTAATCACAAATTTGATTGAATCAGCAAAAATCATGGAGATGCATAAACTACACAAATGAAAAAGCGCATCAAGGAACATCAACATGCTTATCGGCAACCAAATAGACAACAACAGCTTGACTCAGATTTGAACAAAAACATGGGTATGATTTCAACGCAGTAGTATTTTTTTCTTTAGTTTCCAAGCATCTACATATAACATGCCAATATTTTTCTTTTATATATAAAGCATGTTAAGATTGATTACAGTCAAAATCAAACATCTATATAAGACATACCTTTCTCCCCAATATAGCCACGCTTCCTGTTGCCTTTTTTGGTGGACCGTCCAACACTGCAAATGGATTCTATGTTTTTATGAGAAAATCCTCTCATTGTTGAAAACCAGCAATGTGGCAGGAGCCCCTGTGCCTGTTATATCCCGAGACGTTATGAGGAACTCAAGTGATGGATCAACCACCTCTGCGTACTCATTATCCTCTGCATTCTGTAAAGTAAGTAGCATGAACCATTAAATTATATATTCAAATAGACTGACAAATATATACTCAGATATACTCATATATACACACACTAAAGTATTAGAGATTCAAAAGATTCTAAGACAATGCTATGCGCTCAACGTTAACAGCAAACTAATAAAAGCCATGATATATTAGGAATGTATATTTGCATAAAACAACTCACCTGGATGAGTTCCATTAAGAAATGAATATCTTTGGCATAGAGTTCAGCAGAGAGATTCTTGACAGCCTGGTGAAGATCCTCAGTCAAAGGGTTGATTGCTTCTGCTCCTATGGAGAACTTTTTCTTTCGTATATCTTCTACGTGCTCTTTTGGTGTCGCCATTTGCGTGTCTCTTCTTCAAACTAAGCTTAGTTCGCTGAGAATGACTGAATGAGAAAGATAAGATAGAAGAGATGGTGTGGTGATGACTGTGGGAATGAGTTTGATTATATTTGAGAGATCGAAGTTTATTGATATTGATGAGTTTCAATTAATGCATGGGATGAGATTACTTTAGACAAAGCTGATACCGAGTAGTCTTTTGGTATTTCTTGAGAATGTAAGGCGTTTTTTCTCCGTTTCAATTTCCAAGGGACAAAAGTAGAGGAAGGAATGCTTCATCTTCTCAAATTTCAATATTGTGAATTAATTTGACTATGTCTACAATGCATGAACATGCATGGAGATGGAAAATTTGTGATCTGCTAAATTATGGAGAATTCTTCACAACAATTTTGTAACCTTAACGCTACTAGGGTACATTTTTTGGTCCATGTAATTTGACTCATTTCCCACATTGAACCCTATCATTTCCGTTTTGGCAATTTTAGTTATGTAGTTTAATTTAGTTTGGCTTGCAATCAAGTACAAGATGTAATCTCTGTCAAATTAATTGATGAAATTCAATGTGCCAATATGTAACTACCACACATGAGGAGACTTTCGTCTCTCCAAAATATTTGCAATCAATCCAAAACATGATAATTCGTTGTTTTTCCTGAACAATTTTGCATTTGTAGCACTTGATTTGAATGTTTTAAAAAAAAAAAAAATTAGAACTGAATCGTCAAAATTAAAATGATGGAGACCTAAGTGGAGATAATATGCAATTGAAAGAAAATCATCTCCTCATGTGGATCACTCTCCTTGATTGAATTTGAGAACCCTTCCCTCTCCATAAGAAGGATCATCATTATTATGAGTACGCAATATTGATGAATAAGCCATATTTAGCAATCTAGCAGCTGATATATATTACAAAAAGAAGAACCTGTTCAGAATCACAAGACAATCCCATTGACAAAAGCACACAACTCACACAGATAAAGTTCATATCATATGATGATGCACTATCTATATATCACATAACTTATAGACTAGCTAGAGAAAGAGGCCATACATGGATACAAAGGTGGAAATGGGTATGGTTTTGAAGGAGGAAGTGGCCTATGGAATGTCAAAAAATGCAATGGATTTACAGAAGGAACTGACCTATATAGTCTGTTCGCGAATATTCCACGAAAGGCCATCGGAAAAGGTTGCGCAGGTCTATAGATGATCACAGAGTTCCAAAGTTCAAGAGGTGAAGATAATCAAAGCGGGGGACACTGCTACATATCGCTGTTCCGGATGGCAAAACCAAAGTCGTGCTGTATTTGGTGGAACAAAAGTTGTCCAAGGTATTGAACATAAATGTTTTTAAAGGCAACAAACCTCTCTATTTAGCTGCTGCAAGGATGTGGAAAATTTCTCTTCATTCGGAGCCAGTAATGGTGATATATTCCACCATTCTCCATGTCGCTATCTCTGGTGAATAATTCAGTATGTGTGTGCCCAATATAACAGCCATTCCTGTTGCCTTTCTTGGTGGACCGTCAACACTGCAAATGCATTCAATGTTTTTAGTAGAAAATCCTTTCTCATTGTTGAAAACCAGCAATGTGGCCGGAGCCCCTCTGCGTACTCAAGTGATGGATCAACCCCCTCTGCGTACTCATTACCATTAAATTATATATTCAAATGGACTGAACATATATATATATATATATATATATATATATCAGTATCCTTATATTGAGGGACGCCCTACAATAGATGGTGTGGTTGTGACTGTAAGATTGGTGATGAGTTTGATTACTTTTGAGAGAGAGAAGTTTATTGATATTGATTTTCACCAAAAAAATAAAAAGTTTATTGATATTGATGAAAGAGTTTTTCTATTTAAATCCCACATTTTTCTTTGTTCACCTTAATACTTAAGTCCTTTTAAGTTTTATTATTGTGTAAAAAGACAAAAAAGGTCCTCCAACTTAATACTTAACCCTAGTACATCGATACACACACTCCCACATACCTCACAACTCTTCATATTAAGTTTTAGAACAACATAAACTCCTCTGCACCCTATTGCCAGATTACTCATCTTTCAATTTAAGAAACCTACTACACTCTTATCTTCTATTCACAAACCCTAAATTGGGATTGTGAGAGTAATATAGGTGGATAGGGTGGGAGTGGATATTACGAATTCCTCTAGCTTTGCGTTCCTTCCTCACCTCTCTCTCCCTCTCTTTCTTTTATTAACAGATTTCTTCCACGCCCACTCCCCAACACTTCTGCTTGCTGATTTTATTTATCTCCTAAATTGACATAATGCCCTAAATAATATAAACATAGTGATCTATGTACAACATTTATATATATAATAAGAAAATATACATCAAAATACCATGTGCCAGATTCGTTTCCCAGAGCAGAACAAAATTCTTGATGAAGAACGACTACAGTTGTAAGCTATTACCTTTAAAATATTTATCACACTATGTTACATTGAAAAATTATAGAATATGTTCTAAAAAAAAAGAAGAAAAAATCGAGTGCAAAAGAATAATGATGCAATAATGCCTGCAAAATGCTAGTATATGAAACTGCAAGATGGACTTGAAGATCTTAGGATTTGGGTGTGGGGTGTGGGTTATGAGGTTGATGAGTTTTTCTTTTCTTTTTCTGCTGGGTGTGTATTTAGGGGTAGTTTGGGAAGATAGTGAGGTTTTCTTAGAATTTGTGAAAATTTGAATTAGAAGTTGGGGTGAACAAAGAGAAGTGCATGGTTTAAACAGAAAAACTCTTGATGAAATTACTTTAGAAAAAGCTGAGAATACTTTAGACAAAGTAATTGATGAGATTACTTTAGACATGGGATGAGATTTTTTAGTAAGTGTAGTGCCGTTTGAAATAAGTCTTCAACCTTCAACTCTTCCCTTCCTTGGGAGGGAAGTAAGAATATAGGAAAATAAAAATTCGTATAGTAATCCTATATATAGTTTGTCACACAATTACTTAATGCATATAATTTATTTTTTGAACAATATTTGAATAGGTTGGGTGTGAAATTATCTCAATCTGTAGAGTTTTTTGTTTTTTGTTTTTTTTTTGGGGCTCAATTACCATGTCATTTCAATTTTGGCAATTTTAATCATGTGGTTTAAGTCTAAATCGTAAACTCCATCACACAAAAGTTAAGTGAAAGTATTACCAGCATACAATATCACTCAATTATTTCTCCCATGAACAATATTATATCAGAAAACAAGGGTTTTTTTATTTATTTTTTATAATCAAAATGGTTGTCGAACTCGGGTACCAAATAAAACTTATAAGTGTTGAAGGTTAACGATTCAATGCAAAGAGAGGAAAGGTAACCTTCCTTCTCAATGAAGGAAGAAAAGAAAATCAAAAGAAGAAAACCAAACAAATATTATTGAAATGAAAGGTAAACTTATCTAGTATACTGAAAGGTAAACCTTATTGAAATTAGACTTTGGAAAAACCCAAAGGAGAGATAAATTTTTTAAAAGAAGTTAAAATGGACAAAATTGCCCTTATTTATTTTTGGATTTCCTAAGGCATCCTTTACATTTGCATGTCTTTGATTTGAAAGTTAAGAGGTTTTTCTGTCTTTTTTTAAAAAGCTTTGACTTTTTCCAAAAGTGAAAGTTTTTTTGTGACTAAAACCTAAATTTACTTTGAAATTAAAGGTGTAACTAATCTAGTATAAAGAAGAAAGTGAAAGGAAAAACCTTTGATGTAGTGGTAATATGAGTGAGATTTGTACAAAAAGCATGAGCTTTGGCCGCTGATTCGACCACCGAGTCCTTGAGTCGTCTTTGAGAATCTAAACACCTTTGGTAATTATTGGAAGTATTGGTAGCTGATAGCTGTGGTTAGCTTGGTGGCTGCTAGTTGTGATTGATTTAGTGATTGATTTACACGTCCTTAATTTAGGGGATTTGATCTTGTTGCTTGTAATTAGAGTTTTCCTGGTTGTGGTGTGTTGGCCATAAGCTCTTAGACTGGCCAATGGTTTTTAACCTGGCCAGTGGATATTAGCCTTCCCTAGCTTATACATATATACCTGTGTAATCTTGTAAACAAAAACATAATGAAAAAACATATTCTCCCCATCATTTTCCACATGGTATCAGAGCAGGAACCTTAACCGGCCTGTCTCCATTTTTTCCTTTGTTTCTTCTGTACATGCCATTTAATAATGGCAGAAGATAATCCGTTTGGCTCTGAAGCTGAAAGCTTCACAGCACCTCCTTCTAGTTTTCCAGAAGCTGAAGTCAACCCAAACCAGCGACTGTGCTCTGTGTTGTTAAATGAGTTTAATTATCTTCCATGGTCTAGAGCAGTAACTCTTGCCCTTGGAGGAAGATCCAAACTCGGATTTGTTAATGGAACCATTGAGGCACCTGAAGATTCGTCTCCGGAGTATGAAGCATGGCTGTGCAAAGACCAACTGGTCATGTCGTGGCTCCTTAACTCCATGGATCCTAAGCTGTCTGAAATCTTCAGTTTTTCAGAATCTTCTCTTTCTCTTTGGAAGGCAGTCAAAGATATGTATGGCAATCAAAACAATGCAGCTCGAGTGTTCCAACTTAAGAGGAATCTTGCAAGTCTCCAACAAGGTGATAAATCCTTTGTTCATCATCTGGGTTGCATGAAAAATATGTGGAACGAACTAGATATGTATCGACCACATACTATCGATGCTGCCATACTGTTAAAGAGGTCTGAGGAAGACAAAATTTTTCATTTGCTTGCAAGTTTGGGGTCTGAATATGAAGATCTTAGAAGCCATATTCTAATGAACCCCGAACTTCCATCATTTGCAAGTGTTTGCACTACTATCCAGCGAGAAGAAGCACGTAGGAAAGTCATGAATGTTGACATCAAATCTAGTGTGTCTGAGGCTAGAGCTTTTGTGACAAACCACAAGTCATCTGGAGATAGAGTGTACAAGGGAAAAAGGCCAGATCTGAAGTGTTTACACTGCAATAATATTGGACATCTAATAGATCGATGCTGGATATTACACCCTGAGTTGAAGCCAAAGTTTGAGAACAAGCCTTCAAGAGACTACAAGGGCTCACAAACCAGATCACATACAAACAAAAACCATGCTGCTGCTGCTACATCAATTGATGGGCTGATGAACTTCACAGCCAATCCGGCTGACTTGATAAATGAATTCTCAGCCTATCTTCACACCAAAAAAGGAAGCACAAGCGAAGTATTGACGGGTGGAAATCAAACTGCTCTCCTTGGGCAGTTTGCAGGATTCTTAGCTGAGTCTCGTGTACCTCAAGGAGATGTTCCAGGTATTATGTGTGCTCTTTCAACTGCTCTAAATGTTAGTCATTCTCATGATTTTTGGATTATAGACTCAGGTGCCACTGATCACATGACAAATCAATATTCAAAGCTATACAATTTTGAAAGCTACACTACACCATCACTAGTTTCTATAGCAAATGGTAGAGGTGTACCCGTTCTAGGTAGAGGGAAAGTTAAACTGATTTCAGATAGTGTTGAGTCCACAGCATTATATGTTCCATCATTTCCTTTTCAATTGCTGTCCGTAGGAAGGATTACAAATTCTCTCAACTGTCGTGCAATTTTCTCCCCTCACAATGTTGTTTTTCAGGATCTAGCCACCAAGAAGCTGATTGGTGAAGGTCACTACCTAAATGGGCTGTACTATTTTTCAAAGAACCTTAATGTTCCAAAAGGGTTCCAAGTCAGTTCAAATCTAGAACATCAGTTGTGGCACCAACGTCTAGCACATCCCTCAGAATTTGTTTTGTCTACTTTGTTCCCTAGCTTATGCAAATCCTCACTTGTATGTGAAATC